>NC_081820.1:26435000-27035000 GCF_030704535.1 Vitis vinifera | reverse complement strand
GACAAACCTTCCCCTATATTGTACAAAGCCTGCAATTGCATTGTAGGCCCAAAATTATTCATTGAAGGAGGGCTGAGATTGAAAAGATTTTCATCTATATAGCTATTCCCCGCAATGTCCCAGAAGCCTGATAAGGACAACAAACCTCTCCACTCCATATGGTCAATGCCAGCGCCTCAATTCTATTTTCTTCAACCAACCAAAAGAAAAAGAAAAAAACCCAACTGGGTTTGACATAGAGCACAGTTTGAAATGTATAAGGTCAACTCAAGCTCAAAGAATTTTTTCAAAGAACTTGGAGTTTGGAGTTTCAGAAGAAGTACAGGGAAAAAATCCGTTTTGATCAAACCTGAGAAAATTGCACTATTGTAATCTAAGATGACAGCATAATCAAGCAAAATTGAGGGAAAAATTAGTAGAAATTTTTGACACTTCAACTACAAAATGCAAATGGACTGACTTAGAAAACACACAAAAGCTCTCAAATCCCTTTTCTTCAGTTTCCATTTTTGGGGGGTGTTTTTATTGGGGGTTTAATCGATGAAACCTGTCTTCTGGAAAACTGCGTTTCGAACTCTCCTCAAATCTCTACCTTTCAGCGTTCTTCCGACGCCCTCGACCACCGAAAACGTCATGACATGAGACCTTGCCACGATCTCATGCGGCGGAAGCATCTCCGCCTTCGTATCATCCTCGAGATCGTCGGAATCGTCCAGATCGGAGCGTCTCCGCCGTACGCCGTTGCTAGGCCATGCCGGAACATTGACCGGAGCCGACATGAGGAACTTGCCCGAGCCAGAGCCGGTGGAATCGCCAGAGCTCGATCCGGACCGCGGAATCGGCACTGGCGGGATCGTCCTGGCGGCGGATGTGGCGGAGAATGAGGGATCTAGGCCGGATTGGCGTCGGAGAAGGGTCGGGCGGTCGTCAGACAAGACCGAAGACAGGCCCAATCTCGCCGGCTGGAACTTGAGCCGGAGACTGGACGGAGGGCTGGAGTCCGTCGATGGCGACGGCGACGGCGAGTTTGGGCCTGCGGAATCGGGTGACCAGACCACGTCGGACTCGTCTAACTCGAGCGGGTTCGAATCCGAGTTGGGTTGTTTGAGTTGCCTCAAGAACCGATTTGTTGGTGAAGACGAGTGAAAATTCATGGTTCTCTGAAATTCGTACTTTCTTTCCTATTTTCTTTTGTCGGAAATTTTTGAGAGGAATGGTGTTTGGTAGTCGGGAAAATCAGGAAGGCAGAAAGTAAGTGGGAAGATGCTCTGTTGTGCGCCACACGGTTGGTTGATTCTAGTGCCACTAAAATGGTGCTGGTTGGAAACTAATAATTATAAATTTACAATAAGAATATTTGATGAGAAGTCTGTCACGGGCGTTTTGGTCGTTATGAATAATTAGAAAGGGTAAAATGGTCTGAGAAGTATTTTCAACCCAATCCGATTAAAAATATCATAAACCCGCAAAATACTGGTGTCTTGATTTTAATTTTTTTTTGAAAAACAACCAAAATATTGGGCAAAAATTTTGAAAAATATATGTAGATAACAAAATAATATATATTATTGTATTTAGGCTATATTTGATTATTGAAAAGTATTAAGAAAAAATTATTAATTTTTTTATATTTAGTTTCATTATGAAAAATAAGTAATTTTTAAAAAAAAAATATAATTAAAATTAATTAAATATTTATACATTTAAAACTTATTTAATTTTTATATAATAAATAAAAATAAGTTAAATGAATTTAAAAAATTACATAAAAATAATTTATTAACTTTTAATCTATTTTTATTTTTAATTTTCGTTTCTATTTTCTCTCAATTTTTTTTGAAAATCAAACATGACCTTAACATAAAGATAATAACTTTTTAAAGTAATTTTTTGGTGATATAATATTAACGTGGATAGAAATTTTATTTCAATAAAAATATATTATATTTTAATATTTTAAATTAAAATATATTATATTTATCAAATAATTAAAATTTACCCCAAAAAATCTATATTTAAAAATTAACTTAAAATTATACAATTTTTTTTTACTCATTCCATATTTGTTTAATATTTTTCTAAAATTATCTTAAAAGATTATTCACCTAAAAAAATTAAAAGGTATCCATAAAATTATCAATTTTGTATAAATATTTTTTACTATATTTAGAAAAAAATAAATTATTAAATTTTTTTAATGAGATTTTATATTAAATATTTAATTTAAAAGTTATTTGAAAGTTTCATTAACAAATTTATTTGATATTTTTTGTTGTGAATATATTTTTAAATCATTAAAATTATTGAAAGATGTATTAATAATTTATTTTATAAAATTAATTTTTATTTAATATTAATATTTTATGAAATATAAAAAAAATATTTCCATTAATCTTTTTAATATTGTAGTGGTTTGTAGATTACTTTATCTTTTTTTATATTTAAAAATAAAAAAATAAAATTAAAATTATAATTTTTTAAATAAAAATTAATATGATAAAAAAAAAAAAAGGATAGTATAAAAAAAATTAAGACAAAATTTTTAAAAAAGGTAATTATTATCATTGTCCTTTTTAGGGTAAGTTTTAAAAAAACTCCTATTTTAAAATCATGGGGCGTTCTTTCAACATAGGCTCCATAGGGCCTGAGCCCAACATCTTGGAAGGGTCCTTAACTTCTCTTTCGTTTGGACTAACCATATGCATGAGCCGCGTACCATTAGGTCTAGGCCTAATTTATAACTTCTATGGGCTTGGTCTGGCTATAGCAGGGCCCAATTAAATTTTATTTTTATTTAAAAAAAATATTAGTTAAAAGTTTTCTTTTGACTAAATAATAAAAATAAGAAAAATAATATTTATTTAATAAATAATCAAATTCATCTCGTAAAAACTTAATGAAAATGTAAAGATAAGATAACCATTTCAAGATATTATATATCATTTTTCATAATAAAGAAATCAAATATTTTCTTTTGGAATCAATTGAAATCTTGGTTATGAATGATATTTCCTTTCGATCGGGATTATTTTGATTTCTTTTTAATAATTATTTAAATTATTCAAACACAAAAATATAAATAAACTAAAAAAATAATAGATTTACTTAATAAATAATAAAATTTATCATCTTAAAAACTTAAAGAAAATGTAAAGATAAGATAATAATTTTAAGATGTTATTGTAAACCCCTCTTGGACCATGGGTTTTTTTTTCTCAAAGCCAAGAAGAGCTGGCAGCTTGTTTTTGGAGGTAGGGCTGATTTTCGGGGGAGCCAAGCTGCATGAGACGTGTAGCATTGGACATGACCACCTTGCCATGGTGGTGGTTGAAGCAGTAGAGCTGGTGGAGAAGAAAACCAGTTGGATGGAAGAACAGAAAGAGAGGTCGTTGGCTAAAAAGCTTGAGAGGGGATTCGGAAAAGGGTATGGGCTGGAAAACTGGTTTTAGGGGGGAATGGAACTAAAAAAGAAAGGAAAAACAGATGGGCAGCTTCAGAGAAAGATATGAGGGCAAAAAACAGGGAATGAGCCGATGGAAGGGCGGTCCATGGGTGCTCTATTTTGGAGAGATTGAAAGAGAGTGAGCTGGGTGGAAAAACAAAGAATAGAGAAAGAAATAAGGCGGTGAGCAGCTTAAAAACAGAGAGTGGGGTGAGAGAATTAGGATAGCAAAGACAAAAAAAAAAAAAAACAGGGGGAGTTTTTCAAGGATTGGAGCAGAGCAAGGGGAGCTGGTCGGTTGGATTCGGGGGTTGAGCTAATTGTTGGGGGGAGTGCTGGAAAACGTGAGCAGCTTGAGAGATATGAGAAGTGGAGATCTAGCTTTTCGAGAAAGGAAAACAAATAGTTGGACTTACACGGGTGGCAGCTTGGAAGAAAAACAGAAAAATGGGTGAGCTGAGCATGGAAACCGGGGAGGAGAGATGATGAAAACGAGTGGAAATGGATTCTGAAGAGAGAGGTAAAGTGTAGGATAAAATGAGACTAGGAGAAAAGACTTGGGTGTTGAGAGTCTAATGATTTTTTATTAGAAAGTTGTGAAGAAGTCATTACATGCAATGGGGTTTTCCTCAGTTTTTTTTTCATTTGGGTTCCTTCTCAAAAGGTGATATTTTTCTATTTGTTTATACATCTGGGTTTCGTTTTTGTTGGGATTTTGTGATGGTGGGTTAGAGAATTTTTGCTTTGTTTTGGGAATCCCATCTCTGTTTTTGAGTTCTTGACTTATTATCATCATCATGACTGTTGGAAAATTTGATTTGCTTGTGCTGGGTTTTTCCACCTAGAAATGGAACATTGAGACTATGGGCATAACTTAGCATGGAAAACTAAGTAAATGATGGGTCCCAGCATTATCAACTCATTTCCATTCTTCCCATTCTGTCATACAACTAGGGGTCTCCAACGGGCGGGGCGGGCCGGGCTGGCGGGCCAAGCCTTGGGCTTTTTTAAATAAGCCAAAAGGCTTTAGAAATGAATGGAGAGGGGGGGATTCGAACCCCTCCCCTCATGGTTCAAAGTAAAGGCTCTAACCAACTGAGCCACATTACTTTTGTGTTAAATGTTAGAGTTAGTTATATATATATAACATAAAGTATATTATTTTTTTAAAAAAAATTAAAGGCTCCAACAGTCCAACCCATGCTCCTAGCTGCCATGTGACCGTTGGGCAACGGTCACATGGCCAATTTTTTTTTTTTTTTTTTTAAAAAAAACCTTCCTATAAATACATCTTCTCCCTTTTCATTTTTTCATCAAATTCTCTCTATTTCTCTCTCTATTTCTCTCACATTCTACAATATTTCAATTTTTTTTATTTTTCCCTCAAATTATACAATATTGTTGGTGGTGCAAAACAAGCATTGGTGGCTCCAAGAGTTCAAATTTGCTAGGAATTTCTGCATCGGTTCTCTAATTGAGTAACATACTTCACCCCTACTACTTTATTTTTTTGTTACATTTTTTTTTATATTTATTACTTTATTATTTTTGGCATAATATTTTATCAATAATTATAATATGACAACAAGTGCTTCTTCATCTAGTCCATGTGATGAAATATCATCAAACAAAAAATTTACTTCAAATATATGGAATTTTTTTGATAGAGTAGAAATAATTTTAGAAAATAATAAAAAAGAAATAAAAGCAAAATGTAAAATTTGTAATAAATTTCTTACTGGTGGCTCAAATGCAGGCACAAGTCATTTAAAAAGACATCACGAAAATTGTAAAACTAAAAATAATGTAGATATTAGAAATTATATGCAATTAGGTAAAAATGAAAGTGGAAATTTAAAAACATTTTCTTATGATGAATCTAACTGTCGTGAAGAAATGATTGATTATATAATAAGAGCAGAACAACCTTTCAACATGATGGAAACTCATGATTTTGTAGGAACAATTCAACGAGGTATTAATCCTCAATTTAAAGGTTGGTCTGGAAATACAGTTAAAAGAGATATTATGAAAAAATTTTATACACAAAAAGAAATTTTAAAAATTTTTTTTGCAAATTTTGAAGGAAATATTTGTTTAACATCTGATATTTGGACATCTTTAACTCACACTGGTTTTTTATGTATAACTGCTCATTACATTGATAATGAATGGAAATTAAATAAAAGAATAATTTCATTTAAATTAATAAATGCTCCACATAGTGGTAAAAATATAGCAACTTTAATAAATGAAGAAATTATAAATTTAGGCCTTCGTGATAAAATATTGACAGTAACATTAGATAATGCTGCTAATAATGATGCAGCAATAAATAGACTAAAACTATATTGGCAAGTAAAAGATGATCATGCTAAAATATTTCATGTGCGTTGTTGTGCACATATTTTAAATTTAATTGTAAAGGATGGATTAAAAAATGTTGATGATACATTGGAAAAAATTAGAGGCATTGCATATAGTATTAATAGTTCTCAAGCAAAACATGAATTATTTTTTGATTGTTGCAAAATGTTAAATATGAAAAGAAAAAATATAAATTTGGATATGGCCATTAGATGGAATTCCACATATAAACTTTTACAAAATATTACAAAATATAGAAAAGTAGTCGAATTATATGAAATACAATTACTTAACAATGATTGTGATGCAGATATTGATGCATTAAGTGATTATGATTGGCATGTTGCGGATCTTTTAAGAGATCTTTTTGAAATTTTTGATACTTCAACAAACATTTTTTGTGGTGTATATTATCCAACTTCAAATCGAGTTATTATGCAAATAACTAATATTTTTATTGTACTTCAAAAATATTTAAGTTTTGAAATATTTAATGATACAATATTTGCAATGATAGAAAAATTTAGAAAATATTGGGGAGAAATACCTTTAATTTTTTATATTGCTTTAATTGTGGACCCTAGATTGAAATTTGAAGCTTTGGATGAATGGTTAACAATTATTTATTTTAATGACCAAATAAAAATTGAAGAAATTAAAAATGAAATAAATTCATTATTATATAATTTATATAACTATTATAAAGAAAAATATGGTAATGATATTAATACTAATAAATTACCACCTACATCTACAAACTCCTCATCTTTTTATAAAGGAGCTCTAGAAATGTTGAAAAGTCGAAAAAAGACAACAAATAGTTCTCCAAATAATACATCTGATTTAGATAAATATCTTAATACTAATATAATTCCATTTGAAGATCAAGAAGATTTTGATATTTTAATATGGTGGAAATCACATCAACACAAATATCCTGTGCTTTCTATAATTGCTCGTGATGTACTAACAGTTCCTGTGAGTACAGTTGCATCAGAAGCTGCTTTTAGTGCAGGTGGAAGAGTTATTAGTAAAAAACGATGCAACTTAGCGCCAGACGTTATTGAAGCAGGGATATGTGTAAAAGATTGGGAAATTGCAGAAAAAAGGATGTACGATTCCATTCGAGAAACAGAGATGCTTGTCGATATGGAATCTTTAAAACTATCAAGATCTTCATGGATGCATGATAGTTCGCCATCACCGCCAGAAAATAATGACTAAATGTATATTATATTTTTATTTTTATTTTTTGTGGTTGAAAAATACAAATGATTGACAAATAAATAGGTGCCAACCTAGTTGGGATGTATTTATTTTGTAGTGATGTAAAATTTTCCCACATTTTTAAATGTAATTATACATTCAATGAATAAAATTTTGAAATGAATATTTTTTTTAATACTTTTTATTTTTGTAGTTTTTTTTTTTAAATGGGCGGGCCTACGGGCCGGGCCGGGCCTAATTTTAGGCCCACGGCCCGGCCCTAATTTTAGGCCCGCGGCCCGGCCCGCCCATAAACGGGCTCGGGCCGGGCCTAAAGCGGGCCGCGGGCCGCGGGCTTTTTGGAGACCCCTACATACAACCATCAAGCCTATTTTTTCTCACTATTTCCTCAACTTAAACCGGTTCCAATTCTCTTTCACGCGTGTGGAGTCCATATTTCCATTTTAATTCTCCATTTTTTTTATATCAAAGTTCATTTTTCCAAAATTCTCATTTTTAAATTTAATTTTCAAATAATTTTCCAAAATTTTAATTTCCAAATTTAAAATTTTTAAAACTTCATTTTTAAAATAATTTCCCAAAATTCTTATTTTAATTTTTTTTTTAAAATTCCATTCTCAAATCATTCTTCAAAATTTAATTTTCAAAACTTCAATTTTCAAATACTTTTCCAAAATTCCAATTTTCAAATCCAATTTTCAAATCCAATTTTCAAAATTTCCTTTTTCAAATAATTTTCCAAAACAATTTTTCATCTTCAAATCATTCTTCAAAATTTGAATTTTCCGAAATTCCATTATCAAAATAATTTTTCCAAGATTTTCGAAATTTAATTTTCTGAGAATCTTTTCTCAAATTTACTTTTTAAAATATTTTCTCAAAATTCCAATTTTCCAAGATTTCAATTTTTTTAAATTTAATTATCGAAAATTCCATTTTTGAAATTTAATTTTCAAAATTCCACCCTCAAATTTACTTTTTAAAATAATTTCTCAAAATTCCAATTCTCCAAGATTCCAATTTTTTTTAAATTTAATTTTTCGAAATTCTATTCTCAAATTTACTTTTTTAAAATAATTTTTCAAATTTTCTAAAATTCCAATTTCTTTCAAATTTAATTTCCAAAATTCCAATTCTTAAATTTAATTTTCAAAACTCCAATTTTCATTAAATTTCCAAAACTCCAATTCTTAAATTTAATTTAAAAAAAAAAACTCCAATTCTCGATTAATTTTCAAAATTCCAATCCTTAAATTTAATTTTCCAATTTTCAAATGATTTTCGAAACTTCAATTTCTTTCAAATTTAATTTTAAGAACTCCCATTTTCAAATATTTTTAAAAATTCCAATTTTTTTTAAATGTAATTTTCGAGACTCAAATTTTAAAATAAATTTTTAAAACTCTAATTTTCAAAACTCTAATTTATCAAATAATTTTAATTCCACTCCAGTTTTCAGATATATATTAATTCTATCACTTTTCATCATTCATTAGGGTTTTAAGTTACTAAAAATCTTTTTTTTTTTTAATAAACTTGCCACATTTCCTTTCAGGTAGACACTTTCACAAATTTTCTTTGATTTTAAAATAATTTTCCGTTTTCCTTGATTTTTAATAAGCATGAAGACAATTTTCATAATTTCAAAACAATGGAATTTGTGAGATTAATTCATGCAAGATAAATTGGGCTTTGGTGGGGCCCTACATATGATCTCTTCTGATTGTCAATTGCTATGTTTAATGAATATTGTTTGATCTTTGTCTTGCTCTTTGATATGCATGTGATAATTTTATACTTGAACTAACCTTGTTTCCATGATAGCACACTATTATTTGTTGTCAAGGTACGCTCTCACTCTCACTTTGTTTATTCTCATACATGATTCATTTTATTATTTGATCATTTCATTGGTATCTATTGATTTCATAGTTAATTGTCATGTTTGCTTCACTTTATTTAGTAGAGACCCATTTTTAGAGACTTAGAGGGGTGCTACGGTCTTTTTATCGTACCTTCCCAATAAGTAATTTGACCCCCAGACTTGACTCGGTTTTTCACAGGCCTGTCTTTTCCAAATAAGAAGTCACACAGGGTTTTCTTTCTTATTTTGTTTTCTCTTAAAAAAAAAAATTAAAATAAGCGATGACTCCAAGTATTTTTTCTAAAAACCATTTTTTTCACAAAATAAATAAAAAAACGAGTTTGTCATCGAGTGGGAACACATTGAACAAAACTATGGGGTCCACAAAATGGCGACTCCATTGGGGATGTTTTGAGGGTCAAACTTAAACTTAAGTTGAAGCAAATATGGCGTTTGATTAGTCGATTGATGGATACTTTCTCTTTGTGTTTTTTTATGATTGAGTGTTCATAGCACATTGAGAGTTTTGATATGACGATTTTCCATGCCTAATTGCTATATCCATTTGCGACATTAGCATGCTGATGATATTGATCGATTCTACGTTTGCCATGATTATCTCGTTCACTTTGACATGTATGTTCATATTGTTATATATCCTGTTTGTTTTAGTGTTGATTCACTTGCTTGTATATTATCTTGATCATCTTGGAGCATGTTATCCTTGCTATATATCCATCTTGATTATCATATTTCTTGTTTAGCTTGTGTGTAGATTTGGATTATATACCTGTGGTTTGCTTGACTGCTTGTTGCATGACCTATATTCTCTTGCATGGTGCATGTGTTGCTTGTCTGTGTGGGACACACACCTATCCCCTTATCTCCAAGTCCCTAGTCTCAGGTCGAACTAGTTTCCTTTGATCTCGTATTTCATATGAGACTTGTTGCTTTGTTTGCTCTTCGATCAAGCTAGTGATTAAGAGTAGGATTTAGCAATGAGCTATATCTATGTTTTAGAGCATTTTGGAGGTGGTCGACACATTGATGCTAATTGGAGTCCGATCTTTGAAGACTTGTATAACCCAGAGCTAGATTTCAAGATATTTGTGTGGCTAGTGTGTTTTCTTTTTAGCTTTATAGGATCTTCGGATGCACCCACACCATTCACTATGCACTTTAGTTGACTACTGAGTGCTAAGATTTGCGAGAGTTTTCACCATAGGAAACCTTCTGGGATGCCGAGGTAGTGCATGTGTGGAGGGGATGACTATCTTGTATGGAAGCGTCCCGTCTCTTTGAAGGCGTGCAAAGGGTTGCGTACCACTGTAGGGTACGATCGCTTTTGCTATGGAGTCCCTCTTTTTTCTTTTTAGAGTCACCTTGACCTTGTAGGTTGAGCCTTAGACCCTTCGATCAGGACTTCTTTCCCTAAATGTGGGTGCATCTGAGGGCCTTCAGAGTCTCTTTAGTTATAGTTCGGATCCAGTACTATCTCTTTTGGTCTCCAGTTGAGAGTGCTTAGATATCAGTGCGAGTTTGAGTATCAGTTGGACCACCCTTTACTGTATAGTTTTGGTTTCCTCTTGTCGCTCGTTGAGTCTAACACACTTTTTCCCTAGGGATTTAGATAGTCTTCTTTTCTTGAGTTGACACATTTTTTCGGTTTGTTGTCACTTTCTGCTTGACGTTTTGGGATATGCTCATTGATTATGTTCACTTTTTTACAACATTCATGTGTCATGGGCTTGATACTTCATTCTTTGGTCGATTTGCCTATTTCTATTTTCAACCCGATATTTTCATTACAAAAAGGTGAAAGACTCATTTTCACATTCATATATTTTTTAAAGATCTGCCTTGATCACCTTATCATTTTTCTTTATGGAGCCTGGGTTGAAAGTGAATCAGAGATATTTTGTTATAGATGGAGTATCGATCTCATGACAGTGTTGTTTTTCACACCTTATTCATTTTCTGGATCACTGATAGAAATTATTTAGTCACATTTGTATCCATCTCACAATGGACACCTTTATGACCTTAGAGTTTCTGTCATATTTCCAGTTTTAGATTTCCATCACATGACCATATATCATATGATATGTTGTACTTTTGACTTGGGACATCTATTCATTTGCACATTGTGGTCTTGAGGCTTGACCTATCATGGAGGATATTGAGCTTATTGGCCTACGATCGGAAGATCGACCTAGAAAATTCGAGACTGTGACCCATTTCACCTTCTGATCAGAGCAAGTACCATATCTATATCCATATCCTGAGTTTGTAGACTTGATGACCTACCCATTTTGAGCTTGACATGAGACCACCCATTGGTACCATTATACGACCTTACCATCCTTATTCACCTTTGTATGCTACAGTACCATTTCCTATTCTTTCCATCATTTCCTTGATCTGACCAGGTAGAGTCCGAGATGATTAGACTTGAGGTGAGCTTGGCATGATGATAGATGGATCACGATGAAAGAGTGGTTTGACTGCTTGATGATATTGCTGAGGCAAAGGGGTTATCATGGAACATCCAGATCTGAGCCATTGCACATGACTTCAGAAAGTCTAGATGATTAGAGATGGTGATTTTATGAGATGATGGTGAGTGGCTTATGATGATAGAGTGAGGTGATGGTCATAGAGCTTTGATGATTATCACAGAGCATTAGTGAGAGCTTTCACACGATTTCAGAGAGGTTGATATGACTATGTTGGACGAATGCCAATCTTTAGGATTGACCACATGAGATTTTGAGAGTACGATGTTCGAGGTAGTTGTCAAAGGATGGGTAGTCATCATTTCATGAGCCCATTTAATTTATCACCCTTACATATAGAGTTACCCGTTGCTAGCCTATTGAGCCTTATACGAGCACATAACATTTTCTTTCATCACCTCATTTACTTATTACACTGGGTTGAGGACCCTATAGTGCTTGCATGCTTTGATTAGATATTTCATGAGTTCTAGACATGACATACATATTCAGGCCTCATTCCTCACTATTCATTGTGATATTTTCCATTTTGACATCATCTCATCACTTTTTCCGACATCACATATCACCACTTGTGATATTCGTTCTCTGTCTTTTCTCTCATCATTGCTTACTCAACATTATCCTTGTTTCATCTTGAGTGGTGGTTTTTCACACATCACTGCATGGAGGATTGTCACATTCTTTCCCTCTATTCACCCCATAGGCAGTGGTTCAGAGATCTCAGTTTGAGAGGTTGTCTTGTTAGTGAGGATTCATGTTACATCTGTATGTGGAAAGGATTTGATTTTTTGGGTATGTATTTTCATAGGAGGTAATTCATTATTGATAAGAGTATGCGCAAAAATAAAAAATAAAAAAAATGCATTGTTCATTATACCGTTTTCCATTGAGCACATATATGGATGTGCTAGTTTTCTTCATTGAGTTTATGTGTTACAGAAAGTTCGTATGTGAGCTTTTTTATGAGATTCTATCTTGGTATATGTTTTGGGTGAAAGTATGAGTCGCCCATTCGATTTTTGTGAAAGAAGTGAGCAACCTTTCTACGGTATCTCTGGATCATTGCTCTATCCATCATTCCATCCATTTTTTATGTGACTTATCTCTATGCTTTGATGCAAGTTGACCATCACTCACTTTTCTATCTTTACTTTATTCATTCATTTCACTCTACCTCATCCGATTTATTTCTTTTCTCATCGTACTTGATGTTTCACTTGGGTTTAGCATCCAAACTTTATTATTTCTTATTCGATATGTCCATTCCATTACCATCACCTTTCGTGTAGGGATCCTTAGGTTTACGACTCATGATGTTTTCTACGCATTGCATTTCATGCATGAGAGGTATGCGGATTATATCGTTGGGATCTTTGAGCCTAGTTTCCTTTCGTTTCTTTCATCCTATTACCTTAGCCTACGTTACGTCTTGTGTCTTAAGACCACTCTGAGGTCATGACTTCACACATTGTGCTTGACGGCTCATACATGGGCAATACTTGAGATTGGCTGGAGATTATTTCTTGGAGTATACTGGATGAGGAGTTGAGACGATGGATTACACTGGAGCATACCCTTCTTATCAGTGATGGATTTTATGAGATGATGTGATATACACTGGGACATACCCCACTCATTAATGACAGTTTCTTTCAGGATGATACCTTGTATTGGGGCATAGTTAGTTTGCTTCTTCACTTGGATTGTGATGGATTGGGAGTTGTGGGATGACCCTACACTAGGGCATAGCCATTTCAAAGAGCGCTTTTATTGGAGATATAGTCACTCTACTCGATATTTTACATTGGGACACCCCCACTCATTCATGGTTGATTTTTGAGATGATGGTTTGTTTTGAGATACAATTGCTTTAGAGATTGCACATGTTGAGACATAGCCCTCTCATTGGCGATGAACTTTGATTTATCTTGGAGCATAGACACTTCAGATGGTTTATACTGGGGCATAGCCACTTCATTCGCACTTATAGAGCACGAGGATTCTAATTCATATGGATTATGTTTAGATGTTTCCATTTTTAGCATCAGGAGTAGAGATTGATTGATTTGTTGACATACACTACGCGTGGTCCTCCTCAACAGTTATTGACTCAGATACACTACTTTATATTGGGGCGTAGTCGGGGTGGGAGCATTTTTCATTGGAATATAGTCACTCTATCGGATCCTTTACATTAGGGCATATCCATCTTTTGGAGAGATATCATATTGATTCTTTACATTGGAGCATTTGACGGGTGATATTGAGATTATTGGATTATTTCATGTTATCCTCATTGCATACTTGGACATAGCCACCTTGTTAGATATTTTGACATCGAGACTTGACTTTCTATTTATGATTGTTGTTTTTGATGGATTATGGAGCTATTAACACCTTGGGTTTTGTCTTCTTGGCATACTTGAATGATCTCGGATACCTGCCTACCTTTTATTTCATACTTAGACATTTCACCCTTGATACTTTCATGTTTTCTATCTTACCAGAGCTTGATCATTACCTTCTTTTATCCCACACATCTCACCATGACACATGACCTCACACCCCTCTCTCGATTAGGAGAAAATGTAGATCAGTCCTCGATTTATTTGATTGCGCTTTCATACATATTTTGGACTTTAGGTTCAACATCTTCCATGATGGCAAGGCCTGATAGATTGTTGATTTATTAGTGATGATGTTTTGATTTTGACAGTTGGCATGTTGAGTGTTGATTTGCTTGCTCTTTGCATTTTGAGCACTAGTCATCATTGTTTTTATTCATCAGTTAGTTTTGTTTTGTTATCATGGTATCACGATGCATAGTCCTGTTTGACATTACCTATTTGAGATTAGACATTTTCATTACATGATGGATGAGCATATTTCAAAGCACAGCAGTTTTAAGGCATTTTGTATCTCAGTTTGTTCACCGTTACATGTTGGGGGATACCCCATTCTCTGAGAGCACTAGACTTTTCAGCAGACTTTCATTCACCTTTTGATCAGTTGTTGACCCCTACGAGTTGCATATTAGGGCATACCCTCCTTCCATGGGTTCATCAGACTTTTCACAGACTTCATTATCTTTTAACCTAGTTGTCAATCCTTATGAGTTGTCATACTGGGGCATATCCCCTTCGGTTGAGTTTGCTTGCATCGTTATCTTAGTTATCCTCTGTCTTTTAGCCATTTGATCGATCGTTCATCTTATCAGTTCAGTTTTAGTTTTTAGGACCGCACCTATATCAATCGATCATCTTCTTATTAGTTTGTGTTCAGTTTGAGTTGGGACCGCACCTATATCGATCGACCATTTCATTGTCATGTTAGTTTAAGTCAGGGTCACACCTATATCAATTGGTCATCTTCCTATCAGTTTGTGTTCAGTTTGAGTTGAGACCACACCTATATGAATTGGTCATTTGTATTGTCAGTTTGAGTTTTTGGGGTCGCACCTGTATCGATCGACCATCTTCTTGTCAATTTGAGTTTTTCGAGACCGCACCTATATCGATTGATCATTCATCTTGTCAGTATGAGTTTGAGTTTTCAGGGCCGCACCTATATCAATCGATCATCTTCCTATTAGTTTGTGTTCAGTTTGAGTGGGGACCGCACCTATATCGATCGATCATCATCTTATCAGTTAGAGTTTGGGGCCACACCTATATTGATCGACCATCTCATTGTCATGTCAGTTAGAGTTTCAGGGCCGCATCTATATTAATCGGTCATCTTCCTATCAGTTTGTGTTCAGTTCGAGTTGGGACCGCACCTATATCGATCTGTCATTCATCATGTCAGTTCAGTTTGAGTTGGGGTCGCACCTATATCAATGGGTCATCTTCCATTCAGTTTGTGTTCGGTTTGAGTTGGGACCACACCAATATCGATCGGTCATTGTCTTATCAATTAGAGTTTGGGGTTGCACTTATATCGATCGACCATCTCATTGTCACGTCAGTTAAAGTTTCAGGGCCGCAGCTATATCAATCAGTCATCTTCCTATCAGTTTGTGTTCAGTTCAAGTTGAGACCGCACCTATATTGATCGGTCATTCATCATGTCAATTCAATTTGAGTTGGAGCCGCACCTATATCGATTGACCATCTCATTGTCATGTCAGTTTGAGTCAAGGTCACACCTATATCAATCGGTCATCTTCCTATCAGTTTGTGTTTAGTTTGAGTTGAGATCGCACCTATATCGATCGATCATTCATCTTGTTAGTTCGGTTTTGGGACCGCACCTATATCGATCGGTCATCGTCTTATTAGTTAGAGTTTGGGGTCGCACCTATATTGATCGACCATTTCATTGTCATGTCAGTTTGAGTCAGGGTCGCACCTATATCAATCGATCATCTTCCTATCAGTTTGTGTTCAGTTTGAGTTGAGATCGCACCTATATCGATCAGTCATTTGTCTTGTTAGTTTGAGTTTAGGTTGAGTTTTGGGACCGCACCTATATCGATCGATCAAGCGGTCATTCATCTTGTTAGTTCAGTTTAGTTTTGAGTTGGGACCGCACCTATATCAATCGATCATTCATCTTGTCTATTTGAGTTTGAGTTGGGGTCACACCCATATCGATTGGTTATTGTTATGTCAGTTCAGTTTTGAGTTGGGATGGCACCTATATCAATCTGTCATTGTCACGTCGATTTAGTTTCGAGTCGGAATCGCACCTATATCGATCGGTCATTATCATGTCAGTTTGAGTTTTTAGGACCATACCTATATTGATCAGTCATCTTCCATGTTAGTATGAGTTTGAGTTTTCAGCGTAGATCACATCTATACGATCAATCACATCGTGTCCCATCTTTCATTCTATTTTAGGTGTTTTCAGTCATGGTGACCACATTCTTTTTTCCTTATTTTAGTGATTCCGGTCATTCTGACTGCGTCTCATCCTTTCCTTTAGATTTAGATGGCTCTGGTCTTTGCATACTTTGTCCTCACAACTTCATATTCCATCCTACTTTCATACAGTAGATGTGTGGTTTCTCCCTTTGTATGCATTTATTCCTATGCTCCTTGGTGGTTCAACTGCTACTCAACTTTGACATCGATTTTTGAGTCACTTGTGGAGACATCTTAGAGAGAGTCTAGATCCCTAGTGCAACTTTAGAGGAACCCTGAGAGCTACATTTCTCTTAGGATTTTGGAGCACTTTTGTTCTTTGTTGGTTTGAGCGAGTTTGTGTTCTACTTGTGTACCTTTGGGGGTCTTTCTTTTTCTTCGGTAGAGTTCACTTTGTTCCACTCACTATTCACACTTCCTTTTCACTCTAGTATTCATATTCCTTGCACTTGTGAACTCTACCGAAGATGGGCATATTTATAGACTCCTCTTGGACCATGGTTTTTTTTTTTCTCAAACCCCGAAAAAGCTGGCAGTTTGTTTTTGGAGTGGGGGCCGATTTTTGGAGGAGCCATGGGACGCGTAGCATTGGACATGACCACATTGCCATGGTGGTGGTTGAAGTAGTAAAGTTGGTAGAGGCTTGGTGGAGAAGAAAATCAGCTAGATGGAATGATAGAAAGAGAGGTCGTTGGCTGAAAAGCTTGAGAGGGATTCGAAAAAGGAAACGGGCTAGAGACTGGTTTTAAGGGGGAATGGAACTAAAAAAGAAAGAAAAAACAGATGGGCAGCTTGAGAGAAAGATATGAGGGCGAAAAACAGGGGATAAGCTGATGGAAGGGTGGTCCATGGGTGCTCTGTTTTGAATAGATTGAAAGAGAGTGAGCTAGGTGGAAAAATAAGAATAGGGACAGAAAAAAGGCGGGGAGCAGCTGAAAAAAAGAGAGTGGGGTGAGAAAATTAGGATAACAAAGACAAAAAAAAAAACAGGGAAAGTTTTTCAAGGATTGGAGTAGAGTAAGGGGAGCTAGTCGGCTGGATTCGGGGGTTGAGCTAGTTGTTGGGAGGAGTGCTGGAAAACGTGAGCAGCTTGAGAGAGATGAGAAGTGGAGATCTAGCTTTTCGGGAAAGGAAAACAGAGAGCTGGACTTACGCGTGTGACAGCTTGGAAGAAAAACAGAAAAATGGGTGAGCTGAGCATGGAAACCGGGGAGGAGAGGGGATGAAAACAAGTGGAAGCGGATTCCGGAGAAAGAGGTAAAGTGTAGGATAAAATGAGACTAGGAGAAAAGATTTGGGTGTTGAGAGTCCAGTGGTTTTTTATTAGGAAGTTGTGAATAAGTCATTACATGCAGTGAGATTTTCCTCAATTTTTTTTCCATTTGGGTTCCTTCTCAAAAGGTGATATTTTTCTATTTGTTTATACATCGGGGTTTCGTTTTTGTTGGGATTTTGTGATGGTGGGTTAGAGAATTTCTGCTTTGTTTTGGGAATCCTATCTCTGTTTTTGAGTTCTTGACTTATTATCATCATGATGACTGTTGGAAAATTTGATTTGCTTCTGCTCGGTTTTTCCACCTAGAAATGGAAAATCTAAAACTATGGGCATAACTTAGCATGGAAAACTAAGTAAATGATGGGTCCTAGCACTATCAACTCATTTCCATTCTTCCCATTATCTCATACAACCACCAAACCTATTTTTTCTCAGCACTATCAACTCATTTCCATTCTTCCCATTATCTCATACAACCACCAAACCTATTTTTTCTCATTATTTCATCCACTTAAACTGGTTCCAATTCTCTTTCACGCGTGTGCAGCCCACATTTCCATTTTAATTCTCCATTTTTCTTTTTGATATCAAAGTTCATTTTTCCAAAATTCCCATTTTTAAATTTAATCTTTTAAAAATTTTTAATTTTTTTTTAAAAAATTTCATTCTCAAACAATTCTTCAAAATTTAATTTTCAAAACTTCAATTTTCAAATACTTTTCCAAAATTCCAATTTTCAAATCCAATTTTCAAATTTTCATTTTTTAAATAATTTTCCAAAACAAATTTCTATTTTCAAAATTTGAATTTTCCAAAATTCCATTCTCAAAATAATTTTTCCAAGATTCCAATTTTTGAAGTTTAATTTTCCGAAATTCTATTATCAAATTTACTTTTTAAAATATTTTTATCAAAATTCCAATTTTCCAAGATTTCAATTTTTTTTAAATTTAATTTTCTGAAATTCCATTTTCAAAATAATTTTTCCAAGATTCCAATTTTTGAAATTTAATTTTCAAAATTCCACCCTCAAATTTACTTTTAAAAATAACTTCTCAAAATTCCAATTTTCCAATATTCCAATTTTCCAATATTCCAATTTTTTTAAATTTCATTTTTTGAAATTCTATTCTCAATTTTATCTTTTTAAAATAATTTTTCAAAATTTCTAAAATTCCAATTCTTAAATTTAATTTTCAAAACTCCAATTTTTATTAAATTTTCAAAACACCAATTCTTAAATTTAGTTTCCAAAACTCCAATTCTTAAATAAGTGGACTCCAAGTTTTTTTTTTCTTTTTTACAAAATAAATAAAAAAAAACGAGTTTGCCATCGAGTGAGAACGCATCGAGCGAAAATACGAGGTCCATAATTATATATTACTTTTTATAATAAAGAAATCGATTATATTCGGGAATCAAATGAAAACTCAAAAAATATATAATTTATACATAATTAATATATTAATTATTGTATCCATTTAAGGCAACTAAATATTCTAAAAAAGGAAAACTCAAACATGGAATTATATGGTAAAGTATGTTTGGACAACCAATAACACCATCCTCTCTTGGAATAGAGTTTCCCATGGTACCAAACAGACGTTTTTAGACGGCTATCTAAATCTAACCAAACACCACGCAAAACGCATTGCTATCATTAGTCAATGTCAAAGTCCGTCTGTAGTGGCAAATTTGGTTATGTGATTAATCATTAGGGGCATTTGAGTAAATATGAGATCTCCTCAGGCTTCCCGTATAAATAGGAGGCTTTCCTTGGGTCGGCCTCGCGCACAACACAAAAGACCGCTATAAGAATCAGAGAGAGAGAGAGAGGGAGAGTCGTCGAGACTTTACTCTCGTAAGATTCATCTTTTTCTTTTTTGATTCCGATTGTGAATTCTGTATTTTTGATCCTTGGTTAAACTTTATATGAATTTTTAGGTTTTTCTTTTCCTTTTTTGTTTTTATTCTTTGTTTTGCGTGTGTTTTGTGCAGTGAACAGCAGAAGAAATGGCATCAGATCCGAAGATTCACTTGTTCGAAGAGGTCGCCAAGCATAATCAGACCAAAGATTGCTGGCTGGTTATTTCCGGAAAGGTCAGATCTTAATCGATTCGTTTTTGTTCTTTCCGAATCGGTTTTCTTAATAGTTTGGTTGTCGGGAAAACCGAGGAAAGTGATAGAAAATGAAATTATGCATGTTTGGTTTGGAAATTCCTGTTTTGATTTTCAAGCTCCTGTAAATATGTAGATTAATTCGATTTTTTTTTAAAAATAATTCTCGCAAAATTAGTTTTGAATTTGGAGATATAGGTCTCACATCGCATGTGATTTTCGCTAAGCGGTTAGAATTTGAACTGAAAGGAAGTAGCGGTAATCATTTCTGATTTTGGTGAAGAGTATCTGTGGTGAATAAGATTCATAAAGTGTTTAAAATTTTCTTAATTAAGTTATTTGGTGGTTATAGACTCGGTACAGTGAAGGCTTTTGTTTTCTGGCTAATTTGGGAGTTTATAATGCTTTTCTTTTTCTTACCTTTTCAAGAATCATCTTTGCATCAAAGGGGTAGCCATAACTTTGACAGATGTTGTATCTGATTCGAATCTTAATTTTGCTATTTTTCATTTCTGGAAGCAAAAGAACAAAAGCTGCATTTCATTATTTTAAGGATTTCATGGCTTTGAGAATTATGTATCTTAGTTGCTAGACTGGCGAGAAACTTATTAAGTTGGTTGCGTTGTTATATATTTAAGTGGGTGATTATATAAATCTCAGAATATAAACTCAGTTTAGCTTTCCTGTTGTTGAGTCAAAACGTTCTATTTCTCCTTCTTAATAGGCCAAGGCAAAATGTTCTATAAGCTACTCTTAGAAATTAAGTATTATTGCTACTCATTTATATCAAGTATTATTCTCAGAAGAGAATCAAGACCATGCTCTGATAATCCTTTGGCTATTTATTGCTTTCTAGTTGCATAGAAAATGTGTGCAAAGGAAAGCGAAAAATCTAGTTGTACTGTAACAGCCATGTGAAGACATGGGTCTAATCGTGAAGTAAAGCATCCAAAGGAACCCCCATGGCTCCTTAATCAGAAATGTCCAAGAACAAGAGGAAATTTTAGGAGACAGCTCTTAATGGTCACTTAGAACAGAAAGTAAGAATTAACTAACCTGACATGTAAAATGATGACCTTCAGGCTTCAGTCATGTTTTAAGACAAAAAATTATCATTCTTACCCATAGCATCCAATCCAGATAAAAAGAGTATTTATGGATGCTTAGGTTGTTTCACAACCCTGCTCAGGAAATCCTTGAGCAAGAGCAAATGATAGAAGTTTTTGATGTAAAGAGAGCTGAATTAGATGGATTCCAATTCCAGTTGATATTTGGTAGTTCTTTTCTCCTCATAATTTATGCTGAACATGATGGAATGTTATAGCAAAAACATACTTATTTATTGTATATATTTTCCAACTTTGTTTTATCATTTGAATGTACCTGCCTCAACAAATCATTTTACAGAATTTTGAAGTTCATTTTTGAGGACCTTGTAATTTATGATTTCTCAAAGTATCATTCTTAAGGGCTTTTTAATAGTTGAATGCAACATCAACAATGGAGTCCATCCTGCCCTGCAATTTTGAATGTGACATAGTTTTGGATGTTGGTGACTTTATTCTATTCTATTTAATTTGTTGATAAAATTTTAAAATCTCCATCTATTGTAACAGGTGTATGATGTAACTCCGTTCATGGATGATCATCCTGGAGGTGATGAAGTTTTGCTATCAGCAACTGGTAAGTTATCATATATCACCTCTAGCCAATCTCACACCCTGTTGTCTACCAAACCGATTAGTGCCCCTACACACAAAGTGACTGAATTTTCTTCTGCAGGGAAGGATGCGACAAATGATTTTGAAGATGTAGGCCACAGTGATGCAGCCAGAGACATGATGGAAAAATACTACATTGGTGAGATCGATCCCTCAAGCGTTCCTCTAAAACGGACTTTCATTCCAGCCCAGCAAGCCGCCTACAATCATGATAAGACCTCTGAATTTGTGATTAAGATTTTACAATTCCTTGTGCCCCTGTTGATCTTGGGCTTAGCCTTTGTGGTTCGACAATACACCAAAAAGGAATAGTCTGCTACTCCCTCCCCTTTCCTCTTTCTAAACCGTTAAATTTGTGGTTGCCTGCATTAGTTGAATAGCAGAAAGAAGTACTAGTCTCCTTGCTTTAGTTTTATCAATGGTGTTTGTGCGTGCCGATATTGAGTTGTTGTTTCGGGCTCATAGTCCTCTACTAGACTCCATTGTAGTTTACAGCCTGCTGTTGGCTTAACAGTTATGCTATTGTAGACTTTAATTTTGTTGGATCATAAGCAGGAGCCTTTTGAGAACTTTTACTTCATGATTTGGGTATTCTGACCTTTTTCATTTCCTTCTCCTTGTTCCAGTTCTCTGGCCAGATTGAACCTGTGGTATTCCCTTAACCCTCTCTATTTACGTTTATTTATTTATTATCAATTTGGTTTTGGAAATTAGATGATTTTATGTATGGGTAACGGGGGAAGTAGAGGGAAATGTTAAAAGCATTTCATACCCGATTTTTCCTTCAAAGAAGTGGAGTTTATTATTATTATTAAAAAATTTCATTTTTCATATTTGGGTTTTTAAATAAAATTTTATCCTAAAAAATAATTAAAATTTATTTTTTTATAATCGTTTTCAAGAACATCAACTTCAAAGATTTGTTAACTAATGACATGTCAAGATGCGTTTTGTCTAAAAGAGGAAACTATCTGAATTTGATTGTTTGCCGGACCATGAATTGACTGTTAACGAACTAAAGCTGGGTTGGCTGTCGGCTGTTTTTGCTCATTATGTTTTTGATTTGTCCTGGATTTTTTTTTTTTTTTTTGTCTTACTGATGAAAGCAAGTTTCGGATTTTAGGTGTATAATTGTACCATACCATCCTCCAATTATTCCACAAAATAGTGAGATGATTCATTTCATTATTTTAACCATGTTCACTTTAAAAGTTAAATTTCCATCAATAAGAAAGAAAATAGAGATAGAATAAACAAAAATTTAAAATCAATAAATTATTTTTATATTCTATTTTAAATCCATCACTTAATTTTAATTTTCTTATACAAAATTAAATAAATTTAAAATATATAAAATTTTAATTAATTTAAATTTTTTTTCCATTTTTCATTGTAAAATCAAAGATTAAAAAACCATTTTTTTAATACTTTTTCAAAATCAAATTGTTTAGAAAAAAATAAAATAATTTATCTTTTTTAAGAAAAACTTCAAAATCCGATGCACTTCCAATTTTCTGATTTTAAAATAAAAATAGTAGTAATACAAGAAATCTTAAAAGGTTTTCAAAAGATAACCGGTTTAAAAACTATTTAAAAGAATTATGGTATTAAAAACCTTTTACTATCTCAAATTTTAAAAATTTATAAAAATAAATTTTAGGGGCATGTTATACATTTATTCTTTTCTTTTTGTACGAGACGTTGAATTCTCATATAGAATTTATTCCTACTTTTTATTTCTAAAAATAAAAAGAAAAAAAGTACCAAACCAAGCTCTGAAATTAATTTTTAACTCAAGAAAATGATTGTCTAATTCTTAAAAACATGTTTGATTGTTTGGAAGTGGTTACTAAACCAATCATACTCTTTCTTTCACATATTCCTTCTAAAAAATTGAAAACAAATGTATTCTCACAATTTATTTTCTTTCGTCAATGCATTCATCAGCAACAAAATATGAGAACATTTTATTAGAATTTTTAAATTATTTTATTTATTTATTTTCACTCAAACTTTCTAATAACCAAAGAAGATGAATGAATACGAACGTTAATTTAGTTTTGCTGTCTTACGCTTATTCCATATTTATACTCGCCCGATTCCCCTTTCTCTTTGGCTCAATTTCTTAATGCTCTGAACTAAGACACCAAAATGGTCAACAAGCGCTTAACTGCCACAGCTTTCTGAAGGTATTTAGGTAATTTTGATAAAAGTTCGAGACTTAGAAAAAGGGATTAACAATGTAACTAACCGTTTTTGTGTTTTATTCCCAATGCTTTTACTAGGATATGTTTGATTTCAACAGTAGGAAGAAAAAAAATAGAGAAAGAGTAAAAATAAATAAATTTAAAATCAATAATTTATTCACACGTTACTCTTAACTCATTCCAATTATTTTAATTTTTTATACAAAATTAAAATTATATAAACCTTTAATTAATTTTAATTGTATTCTATTTTCTTTCGGATTTTTAAGAATAAAACCAAAGAGAGTCATTTTTCTTAATGATAAACTACCAAAACTAGTGTAGACAGAAATACATAATACAAAAGCAACAAAACCAAGCCAAGGAGGAGCTTTGGCATGAGGGAGATGATATTTAACAAAACACAATTTTTTTATAAAAACATAATGGATTAGGGAAGGAGGAAAGGCTAAGACTAAGACACACATGCCCTTTCATTAATGAATCCAACAGCATCAATTATCAGCTTGCTAGGCACAGTTCAAAATCTAACATATTTTAGAGCATTTTAAATGAAATACAAGTAAATAAGATTGAGGATCAAATGTGGAACTCTTACCTTTTTCATCCAATGCAGTATATTGGTGATAAGCAAAAGCCCCCGCCTATTTCCCGTGGCATCGTGTTTCAGGAGATGGCGTCCCCCAAATAATTCAGGTTTTGAATCGTCCTATTGCTCAACTGAGCTTTGAAAGTGAGTAATAGAATAATGCTGCTGCATAAATAGCCCTTGGAATGCTTGTTCCAAGCAGTAGATAAGAGGGAGTTTTGAGGACCTCCATCTCCAAAACAAAGATCGAGTAAAGAACCGACCATTATAAATTAGTGAAGGAAGAAGTCGTGGGGACAGCAAGCAATCAAAAGGGCGTCTCTATCTTGTCGTGGAGACTGACTACCAAGTCATGGGCGTCGTTTAAGAGCTTCCACACATCAAGGTGGCCAGCCATGCTGTTGCATTCCCTTATGATCTCATCCATGCTACTATACTTCTCTATAATCAGTTTTCTCTTCTGGAGAACTGAGGCTGCAATAGCATAAAGCAACAGGTCATCAGTTGGTGGTGCCCGCTGCCTTATTCTACTCCATGCAGACTTTCCGATCCCAGCCCTAACGGCTGCCTGATCTGCCCACATTACCTCCCACAGGCAGACTGTCTGCTCGAAGGATAATTCCCTCCTGAAGAGTACCACCACCATCCTATAGACAAAAAAGCAGTCCTCGGCTTGGAGCTTTTCTAAGTGTCTATAGAGGTGGGAGTCCTTGCTTTTGATGATTTTGGAGACTGTGTTGAGTTGCCTTCGGATGCCTATCTCATCGAGTCTAAAATTGTGTCGGGCCTTTCTCATGAAACCCACAAAACACCAGAAAGCCTCGTGGTCCTCCAGTATCACAGAAATAATTGGAGAAAGTAGATCACTCATGCCCTGGCAGTAGCCAATTTCAGGGTCATAAAGTGCATAGGCTTCAAGAATGGCAACAAGACGAGCAGCATGGAATATCCTGGAGGGCTCAAGGTGATCATAATCCTTCAACCCAACAGCCTCTGCAGAACAGCGTGCTCTGCCTTCCGATACTGCAGCCTGAGCTGGTGAGTATGGGATCCACTCTGAATTGGCACGCACTGCATCAACACGGATGATCCGCTGCCATGTGGCAAAATCCTCGGCAGTACGGATTTTCGAATGTACTTCTGTTTTGGAAGGAGAAGAATCCTCCCCAGTAGGCATGTCTGGGTCATCCTCTTCCCTGCTTTCCATGCAGGGGAAAGTTTGACTCACATCAGGGTCTTCAGAAGAGTCCGAGTCAGATGACTCCGAGTTGAGTACAGAGGAACTTGCACATGTGATTCGTCTTGAAACATCCTCTCCTTCCAGCAATGTACTGGAAGGGTGGTCTGAGTACTCGCCATCTGGGCTCCTTTCCTCACTAGAAAGGGACTCCCTTGCACTAACCACATCTTCAGAGTCAGGAGAATCTGTGTCATGAATAAAACTCCCATTCTCACCATTGCCACAGGTTCCACCACTTTCCTTCAATTTATAGCTCTCACCACTGTGTTTTAGCAGTCGCCGACACTCTCTCCTAAGTTTCTCATATTCCTTTCTGCAACCATAGATCAATACAAATATAATCATGGTGTTAAATACAATAACATAGAAACAAGAGTTCAGGATGAGAGTGAAAAAAACACAATCATCTTCTCCTTTGTATCAAATGACTATAAGGGAAAATACACTTCAGTAGGGAGGAATCAGATATGAACCAGATGAAAAGTACCTATTTTGAGTTTTCACAATGTCTCTTTCTTCTTTGGAACTGTTCAAGTCATAGCTGTTGAAGAAACAAAAAAGGAAAGAAAAAAAAAAAAAAGCAACTCAAGTCACTGCAGAGAAGCTTTATAAACTTACCAATTAATTCAAAATGGGGGCAATACAAACATAGAGGATTGTCCCATAGAGCATCTTACCACAGAAAGAAATGATAAAAAAGAGAACTGTCGTTCTTTTCTAGATAATAAGGAACCATTATTATTTACTTTTTTTTTTTCAAATATAACTAATTAAATTAGATAAATAATCAAATATGTTGGGATCCAATAGTGTCTCTTTTAAGCCCAATGGATGGATTATCCAAATGATGGTGGTTGACTGCCATAAAAGGCTTAGTCTACCCTCACTAGACACCAAATGGTTTTCGGATGAGATGGTCAAAGCCCGATCTAAGAATTAGTATCAAAATCAGAGTCATGGGTTCGAGCCATAAGAGCGTCATGTTGGGGCAAGGATTGTTGGAGTGCAGCAATGCCACTCTTAAGACCAATGAATGAATCGCCCAAATGATGGTGGTCGAATGCCATAAAAGTTTTAGCCTACCCTCATTGGACACTAATTGGTTTTCAGATGAGATGGTCAAAGCTCAATTCAAGAAAATATTTGGGGCTTTGAATAATAGTTTAATGGGTGAGCGAATTAGATAAGAGGTAAATGTATCAACAAGGTCAAGGCTTATCTGATTGTAACAAGGTAAAGGCATGTCAATGCCATTTAGCAAGCAAATGCTCTTGGCATCTCTATTATACATTATATTCCGAATTTTGTGGACATCCGCACAAATGTTGGCCAAAATTGGAGGAATAGGCACTAATAGAACAGAAGAAATCATGGAAAATGACCAATAGCACCACCACGGGATTCACAGGTCCGGTTGCAGATGGTGATTTGAATTACACGCAAACACAAAAACGCATGACACAGTGCATCCAACATGCTAATACATATACATATGTAAACATGGATATGAAGTCATTTTCCATCAGCATAAAGTGAGATGTTATTTCATGCTGAATTCAACATCAATAGACTTAGTCAGGATCAGGCCAGCCAACCTGATCCTTGAGTGGCCTTGAAAGGGTCAGGTTGGCCTGTGTTTTCCATTGGCTAGATTGGATTTTGAGTTATCAAACATCTACCCAACCTAAACTTAGGTTGATCTTTGGCAAGATGCAACTCAGCACCTGAGTGGTAACCATTATTTTGTACACATCTCCATACAAAGGAGCAATTTTTTCACATTTATGGAGCTTTTGAGGCTACATTAAACAATAGGATATGTTTCTTGTCATAAAATATTATATGGGGAAAAACATAGCCTCAGCAAAATTTTAACTAACAAGAATAAATAATCACCAGTTTCTAATCCCACTCAGGCAAAAAGGGATTGCCTATCAAACCAAAAGGGGTATCTCATCAAGAATGAACAATGTACTACTTGGAAGAGCTATATCATGACATACAGGAAATCTTCTTTCTTAAGAACGGAATCTATCCCAATAGCAAGACATTTATTCTAACTGCTAGAAACACTCCCATAAGATATGAGTCTGCCCCTCTACCCTAAACCACTTAAATATTGGGGAGACTCAAACTTGAGACTTGTGGTTCCTTGCAGCTACACACTAGGATGAGCTTACTTAAATTTCAATTATGAAAGGTTGATAATTCTACAGGGATGAGTCCATCAATCATCTGGACTTTGGGAGGAACAGATTATCCAAATTCCCTCACAGGATTGTGAAAACACCAAAGCACCCAACTTCAGTCCATGAGAAATATCAAATGGTGAAATATTAGAAAACAGATCAGAAGGTCCATCCAAAGATATTCTATCCAATGAAAAAGAAAGTGTATCTCAAACATACAAAGTAATGAGCAATGATATAAGAGAATCAAAATACTTACACTCCTAGCAGGAACGGCCAAACTTCTGCTCTGATACTTGGATCAACACCCTTCATTAAAAAATAACTAAATAAATAATGAGAGAGGGATAGAGAGACTGAGAGAGATTCTCCAATAACAGTGGCAAAATTATACATAAAACAAAGAGAAGGAAACATGAGACGATGCAATTCTAAAACTTCTGAATGGAGCAATCATATAGATCAATTGCAAATATAACTCACTCCACTGCGAACTTTCTTCACTAACTTAACTCCACCATCACGGAGTTTCCCATCAGGAGTGAGCATATTTCTCCATTGGCGAGGTGAAAGTGCGTGTTTCTTTTTCTTGCGAGACCATGGTGATTTGAGACGCCCACTGAAAATCAAAGGATCATGATAATTAATTATCACAACGAATAAGAGCCAAAATTGCTGTAATGCAAGCTGCCAAAAACTCAAAAAGTATCAGTTCACGATGCAACAATACAGACAAATAGGTCAACCACATGTGATTTGTTTGTTTCCGCCCCCCCCCCCCCCCCCCCCCCCCCCCCCATTATCCAAGAAAAATAAATATGTGACAAGTGACCATGATAAGTTAGTCTAAATTAGATCATAAAGATGTTACTTAGGAAAGATTTTTTTTCTTTTTTGGTGAGTAAGTCACTTAGGAAAGATATTGAAAACTAGCCAGCAAAAACAACCTAATTGTTGAGCAATATATGTACTCAAGCTTTTGTAAAAAGCATTCCCATTATGACAAAATGATATTTTAAAAGAGATATAACATGAGTTGCCCACAGAACATGTTAAAAATTACATTAACCAATTTGAGATATCTCCAGGCAACAAACATAAAATGAGCTGACAATCAAGTTCTGATTTATCAGGTGCCCTACAAATTTTGAGGATACGGAAAATTATCAGAAAAAATAATAAGTACAAAAAACTGAATTGGTAGAGCTCTAAAGGCTTCTAACTTAAAGTTCTAAACCCAAAAGAAACAGAAGTGCCAGGCAGAAAAACCCACATTGGGTGTCATGCAGTGAAGGTATTTTTGTCAGACAGCAATATATTTAATACTGGTTCAGAAGTCACCGGAAATCAAATGAACGCAGATATTTATGATCAACAACATATCAGAGGCTTTCGGTGAGGTGGCTTTTTTTCGATATATATATTTTTACTAACCTAGTGAGAGGGTGTTTGGTATGCTCCTTTTAGGTGTTTCCGTTTTTTTGACATCTTTGTATACCTCCTCCTGTATACTTCAGATGCGCCCCCCTCTTTCTGTTTGGTGTCTTAATATATTCTTGGTTCCCTATCAAGAGAATATATATATATATATACATATATACTAACCTATAATAAAAGACCTATTTAGCAGAGAAGCACCTTAATGGTCAACAATCCTTCTCCGCTAGTACTGAGTAAGTTCTCATTTGTTCTTCAGGAGAAATGAAGGGAAGGATAGGAAAATGCTTAACAGAGGAAGCATTTTAAGGTAATTGCTTTTCATTTATCTCATTTGTCCAGGGAAGCAAACTGAGAGTAAGAAAAGGGAAACATGGCTTTAGACTATTCAATATTAAACCTAATAAGCTATTTCATTTTCCTCATGTGTCACCACAAACTGAAAGCTGACACATCATACGCAATTTGGTTCAAACTTCAAAATCAGAATGTATTACTTATTTACAGTAAAGGAAAATCCAAAACAACAGTCACAGATATTCATCCATCAAAACATTCAATTCATCTACTTTCCCAAACCTAACAAGGAAAAAGAAATCCACTCCAAATCCAACAAAATTCACTATCACAAAGCAGGATCAAGATGCAAATGAAAAGGTCTAACTCGAAAACGAACACAAAATCAGCATCAGTACGAACCAAAAATGAGAGCGAAGGACTCAACTATAGAAATGGAAGCGAAACTACAAAGAGCAAGTGAATTGAGCTAAAAACTGGAGACAAAAACAAAAACTCTGAGATCGAGATCTGAAGCGAGCAAAGAACAATTACCAGACCTTGACCAAAATGAATAAAAAAAACCTAGATACTGACAAACAGTGAAGCAGCTGAAGAAGAGAGAGAAACTCACCGATCGGGGGAACAAGAATAAGCTGGTGAGGAAGAAGCAACTACGAATAGAACCGATCGCAAATGAATCCACGATGATGACGACGACGAAGACGAAGACGGTGAAGAAGAATTTGAAGACGATGACGAAGTGTGAGTTCGTCTTAGGGCTCTCATCTATTGAACAAGTATGTGTATATATATAGAAATATATACATATACATGTGATTTCTAGGGTTTTCAGAGGCTATAGACGGTGTTGTTGATGGTGATTTATCTTGTTTACCTACTAGCGAAACAGACAGCGGCAGCGATCAAGGCGAGTCCGGCGAAGGCCGTGACGGCGATGGCTAATCCAGCATTGGAAGTCGCCGTCGCCGATGACCAGAGTCCTCCGCCGGAAGTGCCGGAGATGAGCATAGAAATGACCGAATTGCCCTTCAGAGGATTCTGCAGCATTACCAACTGAAACCTTCCCCCCTCAACTGCCTTTAACTTTTGGTGTTGCCTCTCGCTTTCTCTCTCCTCTTTGCGTTTTTCTCTCTCTAGACTCTAGTGAGAGAAAGAAACGACTGAAGTGAAGACTTGAAAGAATCCTCCGAGCATATCTACTCCCTTTGGCTTTATGAATTATGAACGCTTTTCCTTTTGAGGAGATCGCGCTTCGTCAATGCTCTGCAACGACGTCGTTTTTATTCCCTCCAATCGTAGCTTCTTGAAGAATTTGTCTGAAATCCAAATATAAATATAAATGAAAATCAATATAAAAACCCAATGCAATATTTATATTTTAAATAAAAATTAAAAAATCTAATTATTTTTAATTCAGATATTATTTTAAAAAATAAAATTAATTAAATCAAAATTTTCTCTTTATATTTTCAAAATTAATTAAAATTTTATATTCATTCAAAATATTTAATATTTATATAATAAAATAAAATAAATTTATTTACTTTTTCATTTCATTTTTTTTCTTTTATTTTTCTTCTCTATTTCTTTCTGTCTCGTCTCGAGTTTTCCAAGAACTAATCATAACCTATAGTTTTATAAATAAAAAATCAAAATTTATGGTCATGAGTGTTCACAAACAATAATAGATATTTATGTAAAAATTAAAAATATTTTAAAATTTTAGGAAATTGGAAGATAATTTAAATCTAGTAGAGAAGGTACAAATTATGATAAAATTTGACAGATAGTAAATAACGACATGTGAAATAAATTTCTAGAAGGGAAATTATTATGAAAATAAATTCCTATAAATGAAGGGGAATTTGATGAATTAAGTCTAGCTCAAGGATTCTCTTATAAAGATGGATTTGGCACATGTCTTGAAACAGTGTCATAAAGACCTCTTTTTTGAAGAACTTCAAAAAATCTTGATTCTTTCTCAATGTTGTATTTTGTTTGTAATTTAAATTAATGATTTAAGAACCGTAAAAATATTTACTTACATTATAAAGATAATAATGTAAAAATTAAATCCAAACAAAGCCGTATATTTTGTTTGGTTACTATTTTCAAAAATAGTTTTATCTTCTTTTTAAAATAAAAAAAAAAATCAGATAATATCTTTTAACTATTTTTAGTTATTTTAACTTGCTTTTTAAATATTATTGTAAAAACTAAGGATACAAATATGAAAAATGATTAAAAATAATCAATAAATATAAAATTTATTTTTAAAACATAGAAAATATACTAAAAAAATGTCATATTTGGTAACCGTTTTTTAAAACATTTTTTTGTTATTTAAAAAAAATTATAAGAAAACATATTTGATAATCCAAAAATATAAAATAGTTTTATGTTTTTAAAAACAAAAAACATGGTAGTTTTAGAGAATATTTTTAAGTTGTTTATTTAAAAAAATAATTATATAATAATAATTAAAAATAAAATATTAAATATAAAAATTATTTTTTAAATATATTTAAGAACATAAAAAAACAGATTTAAAACATTTCAGACTCCAAAACAAATTTTTATTTTATAAAACATTAAAAAATAATTTTTAAAAACAATTTTTGAAAAATAATTACCAAAGTTCTTAAATTCTCAAAGAAATATTTATTTTGAAAAGCATTAAAAAAAAAACTGTTTTTAAAAATTATTTTTTATCACTGGTTTTAAAAACAGTTTAGGTTAAGTTATTTCAAGGATGACAAATAAGAAGCCACCGTTTAGAAAACGCAGCATCACACAAATGAAAACGCAACAAAAGCGGCAAATGTGAAGGCGAGTGCTCCCACGCATTCAAACTTTAGGATTTCTATCATCACAGCCCCCTCGAAAGAGGGAAATTTTGCAATTTCATGGGTCAACAAAGACAGGCGCAGGACGCCACAAAGAAAAAGAAGAGTCACAAAAGGTGACGAAACCCCACCCCAAAAAAAATAATAAATAAATAAATAAATAAAAAAGAAAAAAAAAAAGAAAGAGAGAGGAAAAGCCCCAGTGGCCCCTTGACGAAAAGGGCAGAGGTTGAGATGGGTGGGCTTTATTCTTGTTTTGCCAAACAGGGTTAAGGTGTTTGACTTCCCGAGCCACGAGGGTGGGAATGTGGGATTAGGCCATTTCAGGCTGAATAAATAAATAAACAAGAAGATTATCATGAAAGCATCTTGTTAGGCTTGCTAAATCTTTCTTTAATAATGAATCATCGACACGGGTTTTGGCTGTATTTATTAAACTTTTGTTTTGGTTATCAACACCTTGTTTAAAATTGTTTCTTGATTTTTTTATTTTTTGAAAATGAAACTATTTTTTTAAGAATTTATTCTAAAAATAAGTTTTTTTCTTTGAATTTTTTTTTATATTTCTAAAATATTATCATTATTGAATACATTTAAAAATATAGAAAATATTTTAAAATTTTTGGATTGTACATGAATACGTATTATAAAAAAATTAGAATATATTTGGTAAATGTTTTTTAAATATTTTAGAAACAGTTTATGAGAGTAATTTTTTAAAATTATTATATAATACTTTGTAAATTAAAAATTTGTTTGAGAACCTAAAATGTTTTTAATGTTTATATTTTAAAAACAAATTTTATATTTAGTATATTATTTTTAATCATTTTTTATATTTATAAATAATTTTTATAAAACAAGTGAAAATAATTAAAATATATTATTTTGAATATACTTTTTTTTATAAAAAATAATTTTTTAATTATGAAATGTGTTTTTTTTTTTATAAAATAAAAAACTATTTTTAAAAACAGTTATCAAATGAAGTCCTAATTTTCATATTTGATTGCTATTAAACCCAATTAAAATTTATTTCTAAAAGCGATACTTCAAAACTTTTTTTAAAACTATTTTTAAAAACATCATCAAACAAACCTTCACATTTCTCTTTAGCAGGGCATTTCCGACACGGTTTTGGTGGTATTAATTAAACTAGGTTGGTTAGAACACCGTGTGAGCACCACTACATTAAGTTTAAGCCAAATGGTTTAATGTTTGGTAAGCTCATAAATGTGAAAACCCACAAGATAATCAACCCAATGAGCCATGAAAGTGAGAGCAATCAAAATTTTCCTAAATAGTAGTGAAGATGGGTTTCACAAAATTTTAAACTAAGTCCAAGAAAAATCAAATAAAAAAGGGTTGCACACACATAGATGTACAAATTTCATGCATCTAACCCACATGCTACTCTCAAGAAATCACACAAATGAACATTTCTAGTCTTCTACTACAAGTTGCAACATATAATAATAACATTAAAAATTTTAAAAATAAAATAAAATAAAACCCACATGGACTGCTAGCATTGAAATCTTCTATGAGTGTGGGGGGGTCCATCCGACCATGAGTCATGGTCCTTTGCATAGAGCATGCCCTAAAGTTGAGAGCTTTTCTCATGACCTACCACAATCATGGAAAAAGGGATTCAAAGGGACATGATATGGGGTCCAAATCCAAGCTCTCTCTTCAAAGAGATGGTGACGACACAAGAAAACATGCTCATTTTTGCCCAAGAGTGGTAGGAGCTTCACATTCTGTGTTACCTTGCAGGGGATTAAAGCTAAATCATGCTCTTAACCATGCAGAAAAGCACAATCAATTCGGTTTTCTACCTTCCAAATGATGGCGACAACATGTTAAGCATGCTTCCACATTGCATGAGAATGCCCTAAGGAAATATATATATTGGTATGTAGGAATAAAAATGAAAATAAGATGAAAATAGGGTGAATCATAATTTGAGTAAGAACAAGATTTGGTTCGTATATCAATAAATTTTACATTTCTATTCTTATTATAAAAAAAAAAACAATAGATTTCATTTAAAAAGTGTTTTTGAAAATAGTTTTTATAAATCGTTACTAAAAATTGTTCTTTCATGTTTTGCAGAATAAATGTCTCTGAAAACAAAAAGGTTTTGTAACTTGTTTTCTATATTTTTAAATATTTTTTATGTAGCGCTTTCTTTTTAATAATTCTATATAATTATTTTTTTAAAATAAAAATAACTAAAAAATGTTTTCTTGGTTTATACTTTTAAGAATATAAAAACTAGTTTTTATCTTTTGATTGAAATTAGAATGTGTCTTCCTCTCTCTTTTTTTAAAAAAAAATAAAAAATTGTTTTAAAAAAGCAATTATCAAACAAGACCTATAAAGGGGTTCGAGTTGCTTTCAAAAGAACACATTCCCAAGTCTGCTATGGTGTGAGACCAGGAGAGGGAAGGAAGAGGATCACAGTGGCGTCCAGGGAGAGTAAAGTAAATGCATGGTGAAGGCTGCGGAGAACCAACAACTTCAGTCAGTAAAGTGTGTTTGTTCTTTTCGAAAAGCATATTCCAAATTCTGCTATGAGGTGAAGTTGTCGTATCTTCAAAGGACCCTTATCCAGAATAGTGTGAAAATGAGGTTGTCTCCTATCTTTTTTCTCATGCGTTGAGGCCTGTTCTTTTCTTTCACTGGTTGCATGAATCTTTGATCTGGATTTGATCAGGCCCGCCCACGAACAAGCCACTTTGCTGTTACTCTTGAGAAGGACAGGAGTGTTCTCAATAAATTTTTTATTTGGTTCCAATACATTTAAAAATATGTAAGTTTTAAACTAATTTTAATTATATTTTATAATAAAATCAATCATTTTTTTTAATCGAATAGATCATGTTTGTTCCCAAAAAATTTAAAGGAAAATGTTTCTAAAAGGAAAATATAAGGAAAAGAAAAAAAAAAAAAGGATCTAAAAACAATATATTATTTTTATTTGCTGTCTTAAACTCATTTTACTCATTTTAACTTATCGATATAAAAATTAAATAATTTGAAAACAAATAGGTTATACTTGGTTCTCAAAAATTTTGAGGAAAGAAAATAATTAAGAAAAATAGAAGAAAAAAAATAGGTTCAAAACAAGTAAATTATTTTTATATGTTTTTTAAAATTCGTTTTACTTATTTTCTTCCATTATATAAAAATAAAATAATTTTGAAATGTATAATTCTTTTTTAATTATATTTGATTTTTTTTCTTATTTCTTATAGTGAAGTTCAAGGGAAAAAAATTATTTTTTAAAACATTTTTTTTAATATTTTTCAGAAACCAAACATAATTATAAATTTTTAACTAGTTTTAATTATATCTAATTTTTAAAAAATATTTTTCATAGGCCAATCAAATGTGAAAAAATAATTTTCCTCAACATTTTTTATTTTATAATTTTCTAGAAGTAAATATAACCAAAATAAATTTATAGGAATGAAGTTGTGAAACATCAAAAGGACAAGGTGTAGCTTCACCTGACAATGGAATTGGGGGGCCAAAATATTATTCTATGGAGGTAATTCTTAAACCTATCATCTTAAGTGACCCTTGTGCTACTCCCAAGAAGTCATGTAATTTTAATTTCCTTTTAGACTTCAATTAAAAACACATTTTGAAAATGTGACTTCTAATTTCTTACTAGAATCGTGTATACAGAGGAACTTTCCTCCATGACCGAGCTCTTAGGACTCTCCATGCGAACCAAAACCTCAAGATGCTAACTTCATCCATAACAATCAGCACCGGGCATTTAACTAATGGTAGGATTTGAACCCAAAACTGTGGATTTCTACCACACATCCTAGCATTCACCCTAATCAATTGGGCCATCCTAATAGATTTAAAAAAGAAAAATGCAGATTCAATATAAAATCAGAAACCACAATTTCAAAATATGGTTTCATTACAAGAAACCACGTTTTCAAATTGGGATTTCAACTAAGTCTAAAAAGTAAAAAAAGGAAAAAAAAAAAAAAACTGTAGCTTTTGGTTGACATCAAGAGATCAAATTTGATAATAAATTTGGGAAGGTGGTGCATACATCATGGGATAATATTTTTGCCGTAGGGGTCATTTTCGCCCCAAACTTCTGGCAATGAACCAAAAGTTCCTCGTTCGAACCACCCAGTATTTAAGTGACGTAGAATGTAGGCTTGAACCTATATAGCCTAAGGCTTACTTCATTTTCATTTTGGACAACTGGCCCTCCTTCGGAGATTATCCATTGTCGAAGGAAGGGAGACTTCCAAACTTGAAGTGACTTTCAAACCTGGAGCTTCTCTTGTCATAAGAAGATTCACACAGCATGATAACTAAGAATGACAAAGTTTGATATGATTCACCGATATAAGTTAGGACCAAAGTTTGATATTGATTCACTAACATAAATTAAGACTTAAGAGCAAAAAATTTGATATGATTTGCCAACATGACTTAAATCTAATATGTTTTTCGCCAAAACAACTCAAATTCGCATTAATTTGCATAACCCATTTAATAAATTCATAGTTTTTGGATCATCTCACATAACATGAATTTGATTTGAATTTACCAATTTAATATTCGTATTGATTAACCTGATTATAAATAACTATTTAATCTATATTTGACTTATTTTAAATCTATTTTTTAATAAATAAGTTAATTGAGTTATAAGCTTGTTTGATTAAAACACTAATCATATAGACTTAGGTGGTGTTTGTTTTTTGGCTGAATAGAAAAAGCCAAATATTTTGGCTTTTTCTATCCAGCTAAAAATACTTTATTGATATTAACCAACATAATTAAAGTGAACTTATTATCAATAAGTTTAGTTTAATGATGTTGGTTGATGTCAATGAGTTACTTTTAGCTGAATAGAAAAAGCTAAAATATTTGGCTTTTTCTATTAAGCCAAAAAACAAACACAACCTTATACAAGATCAATATTAAGTTAATTAGAACACGTTATCTATTTAATAATTATATTGTATTTAAGTTCATGTTTTTCTTCCGATCATTTTTCGTATCGTGCTTGGATTGAGTTATTTAGTAGAATGTCTAAAGCTTCGACATAATGCTAACATGACTCACCAACATGAAATGCAAGCCCCCTAATAAAAGCCCAAACCTAATGCAAAATACCATGATCAAAACCAGGGATGACAAGCATCCTTGAAAATCCTCTATCCTAGAGTCTCTAAGGAAACAAATTCAACTTGCACCTAAAAAGAGAGAAAATCAACACACAAATAGCACAATTTCCTACCCAAAATAAAGGAAAAAAAGAAAAGAAAAAAAAGAACGGAAAAACAATAAATCACCAGGAGAAGAAATGAAATTGTAGAAAATTAAGTTCACCTTGGGTAGTAGATTTTCAGGTTAGTGTAACGATTGTCCATCGAGTCAAGTAATTCGCGATCAGAAATTTATCTGCTGCGTATCTCATGACAACATCACCATCATCCAAAACACAAATGGTTACCAATATTTACAAAAAATTCAAAACAGAGATCGTTTTGTACCCTAATATCATGTGTTATGATCATGTCAAATGCTAGCCTATTGAGAACTTAAATCATTTAAGGTAGAAAGTAATTACTGAAACCATATCCAACATCGCATTTATTTAGTTCAATACTTTGCAGCGATCAGGAAGGAAGAAAAACCTGACTAGTGCATATAGCTGCCACTAAAATTACAAACTCATAAGCCATACGATATAAAATAGATATACTACTTATTCCATGGCTTATAACTCACATTGAGATGAACATGCCCAGATCTATATCTTCGAAGCTGCTTGCTTGTCGAAAAACCAAGTCATCTCGTCTTCAGGTGAAACCATTCCAACAGGCAGCACCTCAGAATTTGGACTTTTTCCCAATGTTGCCTCAATCACAGGTGCTTTACCAGCACCAACCACTACCATGGCGATATATGCAGATGAATTGATGACCGGAAAGGTAAAAGTGATTCTCTCGGGAGGTGGTTTTGGAGAATCCTTGATGAATGTAACCCATTTCTTATTCTCTTTTACAAGAGGATGCCCTGGGAATAGAGAAGCAACATGACCATCTGGGCCCATACCCAGTAGCATGAGATCAAATTTTGGAAAGCCAGTCTTTGCTGAGACGTGCAACACACCGTTTGTTACCAAATGTTTGAGGCAGGTCTCATAGTCATCAGCTGCACCCTCGGCTGACAGAGCATCGTTGATGGCATAAACTTGACCAGGGGGTATTGGTACCTGCTCAAGTCAGGGAAAAAGTCATGAAACTTTATTGAAAAGAAAGCCATGAATTATTACTATCATTGTTTTTGGAAAGGCATGAATTATAATTACAAAGTGGACTATATCAAAGATACCAAACCCCATTACAACCAACCCCGTCCCCACTTTCCACCCAGAAAAGGGAGTGTCACCAGCATCTTAAATAAGCATGTCTTATCACCATTTATCAATTCGTTAACATACAAAAAAGATCAAAAAATTAAAGTACTAAAAAAATAAAAAAGCGATGCCTCCTGAAGAAAAAAAAGGAACACAATTAATGGTACATTTAGCTTGCAAGGAAATTGCATTCCTATTATTATTTGTAATTCATAGAATGCACAAAACATCATCTTAAATCGTGCCACTATATAGAATAGTGGCATTGCAAAAGATTCGGTCCTCTACCACACATCATGGCATTCGTCCAAACCAATTGGCCAACCTTGAGGCTAGAAGGTACAGAAAAGTTAAACCTCAAGCATCTAACAAAACACTAAAATCAATCCTAAGCTGTTCCTTGTGGTCATGGTTTCCATTTTTTGTAACCCCAAATGCCATTTTCTCTTTTTTGACAATTTGGAATCAATCTACTCCAACAGTGAGACATTTATCCCAATTGCCAGTGAAGTAAACCCTGGGTGACATGTCTCTACCCTCTATCTTACACCACTTAAATACCATGGAGACTAGAACTCGCAACCTTTGGTTCATTGCCAGAGGTCACTACTGCTGAGCTACACTGTGGTGAACTGTGCCTCCAAATGCTATGTAATGCACAATGAAGCCGATTTCCATTGGAATGTCAGACCCATCCTAAATAACACTAGCTTTCCCAGCCACTGTGAATCTTCTAACATATTAATTAGTTGTCAATCTTGAATAAAGGAACCCAATAAATTATAAACTATTAATGATAATCTACTAAAGCTGAATTTTAATATTTACTCCTAAGCTAAGTTAGATCAAACAAAATTGATCCACTCATAGTCATACTTCCAAAAGGAGCTGCAGTTTGTTGTATTGAATTGGCACCTTCGAACCAGAAAGTGACCCAATCCCAATTTCACCATTTGGGAGCCCTATATGCCCACATAAAATTTTAGGTTTTGAATATAAATTCCATGAAATGAACAAAAACAGTTCTATAAGAGAAGCAGGATTTTGAAATTCTGTTGAACTGGAATTACAAATCAAATCCAAGCCTGTCAAGGACACAAAAGGACTTGTGGATTCTTCTCAAAGCCCATCAAAATGTTCATCATCTTTCTTTTGGGAATTAACGGTTTTCTTTATCCACTTACCTTAGAGAGGAAACCATCATATGCAAGCTTGTAGTTACTGTCCACATGATCCTTGGGAACAACTCTCTCATCCACCCAGAAAACATGCCATTTCCCCCATTCTATTGAATCGATGTATGGTGCTTCAACTAATTTCCTGAGATTCAAACATCAAATGATCATTTCCCATGTCATATAACACTTGATCAAAATTGAGCCTCCGTTTGATTACTGAGAAAGCTGCACAAAACTATAGAAAAATTTTCAAATTTGAATCATATCTGAAATTTGAATAATACTTTTGCATCAATTTCCGTTTAGATTTCAAACAAATTCAGACCTACTCAGAATTCAAGTAAAAAAACAAATATCAGCTCATCTACTTCAGACGCCTTACTTCAAAAACCCAAAAAAAAAAAAAAAAAAAAGCTACCCCGATTTTTATTTATTTTTTAATAATAGAAGTTAACATTTGATTTTTATTTCTCATTTCTACCTAGCATCAACAGAGTGTTTGGCAAGTGAGAAAACCGCAGAAAGTTACGTTTCCACCATATGCTTTTCCTCGTTCAATTTCCAAAAGTAAGTACGCATAACCACCACAACAAAGCCAAAAATAGTTGGATCAAACACACCAGACTCAAAATTCAATTTTCCTTTCCTTTCCAGCACTTTCTCAGCTCCCGAACTTATCTTTCAAAAAACCAAAAATCAAAACAAACTTGTCAGGTAAGCTCATCTACTTCCGTCGCCTTTCTTCAAAAAACCACCCCCCCCAAAAAAAAAAAAAAAGAAAAAAAAAATCCTACCCCGATTTTTATTTATTTTTTAATAATAGAAGTTAACATTTGATTTTTATTTCTCATTTCTACCTTACCATCAACAGAGTGTTTGGCAAGTGAGAAAACCGCAGAAAACAGAAGAAAGTTACATTTCCATCATATGCTTTTCCTCGTTTAATTTCCAGAAGTAAGTACGCATAACCACCACAACAAAGCCAAAAATAGTTGGATCAAACACACCAGACTCAAAATTCAATTTTCCTTTCCTTTCCAGCACTTTCTCAGCTCCCGAACAGATCTTTAAAAAAACCAAAAATCAAAACAAACTGGTCAGGTACCTCAATGAATGGATCAGAGAACCTCCAGACAAAACAACAGTAAATGAACTCTTCTCGTTAGTGATCTTATTCGATATATCCGCGGTGTACTTCGCCAGACCCACCGCCACTTCTTCCTCAGAATCAAACACCTTCACCTTTCCTTTCCCGTTGTCAGCTGTAACCTCCGCCATTGATGACCTCGTTCTAGCTCTAAATTTCTTCGGATTCGAGCAGATCAGAGAAACCCCTTTTGATCTGAGAGCGAGAGTGCAGGAACGAGGTTTCTGTGCAACCAGCGGTGAGATTAAGGGGATGGAGGGCTGCGATCGTCGTACGGAGGAGAACGAGAGGAGTGAGCGAGACGAACAAGCCATGCGAGTTGGGTGAGCCGTTTTTATAGAGTTCGACGGCGGGAGGGTCGGATCGGTGGGGTTTGATGGTGTTACCGGATGGTGTTTGGAGGCTTGATTTTATTTGTTGAGTTGGCGTGACTTACGATGAGAAAGTGGCATTTGATGACCGACACGTGGAGGTCGATCGTATTGTTTCCTACATAAAGTGAGCCACGAAGAAAATTTTAGGAGTCGTTGGACAATATTTTTCTCAAAAAGCAATTTTCAAAAATAATTCTTGAAAACATTCTCACTCGTTTTCAGAAATAAAATTTACAACTCATTTCTAAAATTATTTTTTGGAAATATTTTATCAAATTTATTTATTTATTTATTTTCTGATGATTATTTTCTGTAACAGTTTTCATAAACAAGGCCTTGAGCATTTGAATAGAATTTGCCAAACGGGTCTGAGAAACGTGTGGGCTTTTAGAATAAACTTAGCATTACGGAGAATCGGGTTAACGGGTTGGAGGACAATCCCATCCTTGACTAGGATTCTTCTATATCTGTAAACAAACAGCACCGACAAAGACTTGAGAAACCCTAATCCTCGGCTAGCACATTATAAGAGATCCGCAAAAACATCCACACATCCTCAGCAAGCGACAGAAGGCGGCGAAAATGCAGATCTTCGTGAAAACCCTAACTGGGAAGACCATCACCCTCGAGGTTGAATCCAGCGATACCATCGACAATGTCAAGGCCAAGATCCAGGACAAGGAAGGTAATCGATCATCTTATGCTTTCCTCTTGTTTCTCTGGAATATGTGATAAAGTAATGGAAAATGCTAGAAAATTATTAAACTAGAAATTTTGTTCAGTTTTCATGTGTTTAATGGAACGCATCAGTTTGTTGAAGTTCTGAGCTTCTCTCTTGTAAAGGTTTAATGGGTGCTTGTTTAGAAATTCGAGAGGGTAAAAGAAAATGCTAGAAAATGATTGAGCTAGGTTCATGTTTTGAAGGAACTAAACTGACATCGATTTCTCTAAGATCCGAGCTTTTTATTTCTTGTTTCTTAAGGTCTGATGTTTGATATTTGTCGGTTTGATTGTTTAGGGACTTGAGAGTTGTATCAATTTTCGACGACCTATTTTTTTTTTTCCCGTGTTTTTTTAAGGTCCGACATATGATATCTGTTGACACGATTGTTTAAGAATTTGAGAGAAGTAAAAGAGTAAAAAAAGGCTTAAAATGGGAACTGGTTCGATTTTCTGTGTGTACAATCAAATTGATATTAAGATCTTGAATGTCTGATCTTTTTCCTTGTTTTGTGAGGATCGACATGTGATATTTGCTGGTGTGATTGTTCTGGATTAGAAGGAAAGTAAAGCTAGGTGGTAGGAAATCTTTATGATAGGAATTCTTAAATTGAACTAATTAAATTGATGTCAATTCCTCAAAGCTAGGTGTGATGTTGAAGGAAGTAGAAAGTACATATAATATGCTTAAGATATGAAATTGTTCAGTTTGATATAGATCTCTTGAAGATCTCAACTTGGGGTTTCTTACTAAAGGCATGCTATGTGATGTTTTGTTGGTGCGATTGTTTAGGGATTCCTCCGGACCAGCAGCGACTGATCTTTGCTGGAAAGCAGCTTGAGGATGGCCGCACTCTTGCTGATTACAATATCCAGAAAGGTTAGTGGAAAATATATCAGTCCTAAGTTTAAAATGCATAAAAATGGAGAAATGAATTTGAAGTATTCAATCTTCTGCTGCTTTGTTCACAAGAACGGTTCAATGCATAGAGATTTTCAGTTTCCCAGAACTCTATCAATGGAAATACAACCTTTCAACTTTCTTTTGTTTTCCTTTTATCACACATAATCTATGTGTTGTAGGGTTGGTGCTTTTTCATTGACTTTTATGAGTTTATTGGCTGACTGAATTTGGGATTTTGAATGAATGTGTTGTGCAGAATCAACTCTGCATCTGGTTCTGAGGCTTCGTGGTGGTATTATTGAGCCATCCTTGATGCAATTGGCTAGGAAATACAATCAGGACAAAATGATCTGCCGCAAGTAAGTTGAAACTGCCATAGAATATGGTCATTGCAATTATTTCACTTATCCTTGCATCCTTATTCAATTAGTTGATTTTTTGTTGGTTCTCTAACACTTTGCAACCAAATATTTGAAATGATTTCCTTCATTTAGTGAATGAATGCATTCTCCTCAGCATGCCATTTTAAGTTTAACTTGATCTATGGACACAATTGTTGGGTTAAGCCCTGTTTTCCATTTTGAGTTTTAGCTCACACTGTTAAAGGGGTTTGCTGAATTCAGTCTGTTTTACATGTGGTTTGGCAATGATTCTTAGGACTCTGCAGGAATGTTTTTGCTTGGTTTTGTCAAAAGGGAGAAAAAGAGCAATCAAGCCCTTGAGGCCTGGCTCAAGTTGTAAAAGGTTGGGGTGGGTTTATGGGAGGTTCCAGATTCACATCCCAATGGGGGAACAAAAAAAAAAAAAGTCCTCAATCCACACTTTATCTAGAGAGTAGGTTCTGTTGGTAGCTGGATGCATGGATTAGATCTTTTTGGTAGCTGAGATTTTTCATAAAATTAAAAAATATAAAGTGATCCTTCATTTAGTGAATGAATGCATTCTCCTCAGCATGCCATTTTAAGTTTGACTTAATCTATGGACACAATTGTTAGGTTAAGCCCTGTTTTCCATTTTGAGTTTTAGCTCACACTGTTAGAAGGGTTTGCTGAATTCAGTCTGTTTGACATGTGGTTTGGCAATGATTCTTAGGACTCTGCAGGAATGTTTTTGTTTGGTTTTGTTAGAAGGGAGAAAAAGTGCAATCAAGCCCCCTTGGGGCCTGGCTCAAGTTGTAAAAGGTTGGGGTGGGTTTATGGGATTCCAGATTCACATCCCAATGGGGGAACAAAAAAAAAGACAAAAAAAATAATCCTCAATCCACACTTTATCTAGAGAGTAGGTTCTGTTGGTAGCTGGATGCATGGATTAGATCTTTTTGGTAGCTGAGATTTTTCATAAAATTAAAAAATATCAAGTGATTCTTGTATTTTTACCCCATTTTCCTATTGGTTTGATTTGTGCCTACCTATTTCATTTGTCATTTTTGTAGTTTCACCCACAATCTTCTATAATTTTGTTGGAATTATCCGATGTCATATCTGGAGCATGCTAGTTCTTAGGACAAGTCAGCTATGTATGAACATGATATGATTCTCATAATGCTCATTGTGGAATATTTTGTTTCAGATGTTATGCACGCCTGCACCCACGTGCTGTCAACTGCAGGAAAAAGAAGTGTGGCCACAGCAACCAGGTGTGTATTCCTCTTTATCCTTTCAGAAATTCGTATATATCAAAATTGATTTTATAGTGATACCTTTTCTCTGTGTACTTGAACTGCAGTTGAGGCCAAAGAAGAAGATCAAGTAGATGACTGGATTGGAGGTTGCCTTGGTGCATGCAGTGTTACACACGATGCTTTGGATGTGCCATGGCTACATGGATGAGTTTGCTAATAGAGGATTTTTAGGGATCAAAGTTGTAGGCCTAGACCTCTTGCATTGATTTGGTCACAAACGATGCTTTTGTTTTGATACTCTGTTTCTTGGTTGCTGTTTGACATTATTAAGCTTATTAATTTTTTGCTTAAGACAATTTTAATTCGAAAAAAGATAGTTTTCTGTTGATGCCCCTTTCAGCAAGTATTGAACTAAACAAGTATTGAACAACTGGTTAACGATTATAACCATGGTCCTTGATCAGCAACAAAACCCGAACAAGTTCTAAGAAGAGATGCTCCTAAACGCTTGTTCTTCTGCATTTTCTTTTTTTAACTCAAAAAATAGTATTGTTGAAACAGGAGGTGGATTGGATTGTTTCAAGATTGGTCTACCTCTGCCATGATACCAGACACTGGCCAATTTTCAAACAATTTTTTACACCATGTAAATCATTTCAGAATAATTTCCCCTGTTGTTTTCCTTGCTTTTCCATTCCATGTCTTCGGGTTGAGCTCTCCTCAGAATCTCATCTGTAGTTTGACAAGGACAAAAGGTAGAACCTCGTCACGATCGCATATTAGTGGGGGAGAATTTTCTTTTAGAAAAGCTCTCTTAGTGGATGAAGGACTCACCTTGTCTGGAAAATGTTCTGTATCATTTTCCCGGGAGATTCCCGCGCCGCATCTTCTAACTGAAGCAACTCGTCAGAACTAAGGCGCCAACCAAGAGCTCCCAGGTTTTCTTCCACCTGTTTTACTGTTTTAACCCCAGGTATTGGAATTGTGCCTTGGCAGATGCACCAGTTTATGGCAACCTGCGGGCAAAGTCTCTTTCATTAGTCAGTTTTCATCCCCGTACGTTAAATTTGTGAGAAAAATCCGAGGCATAACATTTTTTTTTTCCTTCATACGTTTGAAGATCACTAGTGAACCGAAAGAATCCTCCCCTCAAGTTAAGGCGCTTAGAACTTCCCCAGCACCTGCTCCTCTTCCTCTTAGTCCCAACTAGCAATCACACGGTTTATTCATCCGACTCTAATACCTTCCTACTCAAGAACTCATGAAAGGAGTGAACGAGAAGGCATCGATGCTCCACCTTACCAACAATAACGTGTGGTCTATGGCACCGATGCGTTAAGGAATTAGAATCAGATTCTTCATCCGGGAACAAAGATTTCTGATTGATGGGAATTGCATAAAAGTTTTCGCGATGCTGACTCAAATGGTTTAAAGCTTCTAAACCCAATTTTCCTTAAATTTTAATACCTCGGTGTTTGAATTGCATAAAAGTGTAGAAGTTTGATATTATCTTCCTGTCACGGAAATGATTTTTCTATATTCAGATAAGATAAAACCAAACATAGCCTTAGATTTAAGAACTTGAAAGACTTTGAAATTCAGCTCTGGCCTGCTAAATTTCCACACAACAGATACCTTGGAACATGAAGCATATGTGAATTAAAATGAATCAGACGGCAGAGTAAGTTAAAAAAACTTACTTGTGGAATAGTTTTACGCCTTTTTTGTGCAATTTCTCTTAGTGAATTCAACAAAGGCTCCAATCCTGGAAGAATTTGCCTGAATAGCAGGGCCCTGCCAAAGAATATAGATGGTCTTTATCCTATGAGAACAATGATGACACTATGTTTGGTTCTTGGAAAATTTAAGAGAAAATGTGAGGAAAGAAAAAAAATATAGAAAGAAGAAAAATAAAAATAATTCTATGAGAAAAATAAAAAGTTAACAAATTATTTTTACATATTTCTTTAAATTCATTTCACTTATTTTTCTTGGTTTATATAAAAATGAAATAATTTGAAAATACATACATAAACTAAACATGAGAAAATCATTATCCTTGACAATTTCTTTTTCTTTTTGTGGTATTTTCCTAAAACCAAACATATCCTTAATAATTCTATGAAATCACAAATGTGACTAATTACATTTTTATTTTTACTATTATACATGAAAACAGAAAATACTAAGGCTATGCTTGGTTCCCATAAAATTTGAAGGAAAATGCAAGGGAAAGAAATACAAAGAAAAAGTAGAAGGAAAGAAAAAGTAAAGGTAAATAAAAAAATAGATTAAAAGTTGATAAATTATTTTTTTTGTTATTTCAAACTTATTTTATTTATTTTAACTCATCAATATAAATATTAAATAATTTAAAAATACATAAGTTTTTAATTAGTTTTAATTATATTTGATTTTCTTTTATATTTTTCATAGGACAACCAAACATGAAAAAATCATTTTCCTTTACATTTTTTTTCTTTCCTTGGTATTTTCCAGGAACCAAACATAACCTAAGACTATGTTTGATTCCTGGAAAGTACTAAGGAAATAAAAAAATGCTGAGAAAAATGGTCATGTTTGGTTTCACCATAAAGTTTTTTAAAGAAAATTAAATATAATTAAAATTAGTTAGAAATTTATATATTTTAAAATTATTAATCTTTATATAATAGAAGAAACTACGTGAAATGAGTTTAAAAAAACATATAAAAATAAGTTATTGATTTTGAATCTATTTTTTATTTTCCTTCATTTTTTTTTTTTTTCACTTTTCCTCTCTATTTTCTTTCTTTTACATTTTCCCTCAAATTTTCCGGGAATCAAACATAGCCTAAAAGAATTCATGTACCGAGGTCCTCGTGGAAGTTTGGAAGGTGTATATTTCCCAGTAAGCATGCCAAGCCCCAGAGGACTATAAGAAATCAAGCGTATACCGAGAGAACCACATATGTTCTTGATCTCTATCTGATCTTCTCCCTTGCTTAGCAAAGAAAATTGAACCTGAAATCAAGGTTTCTAAAATTTCAGATCAATAGTCACAAAATACAACTCATGCAACAAATATCTCATGCTATAAGCTATGTATGTGTATGCCTCACTTTGAAGCTGTTGAATGAACAAAATATGCATGCTTAGTGATTTCATATTGAATTTTTGAAGGACAAAAATCAAATTGAATTACTTTGATTAGGCCAATGCCTTGCAGAAACCGACACATTAACCTCATTAAGATTGCATAGAGTATAGTACCTGAGCTGAGCATAGGGGGACTCCTCGAGCTTTGAGGTAATCGTGTATCTTTACAAGCTGCTTTGGGCCATAATTGCTCACCCCAACTGCACGAACTAAACCCTATATAATATCATTCCCAAGAGTTCAACCGTTCAGATATTGATCCAGCAAAAAATCGAATAGCTCCCATTTCTTCAAATCCTAGAATGAGTGTTCAAGCAAGACAAAAAAAACACTAAAATGCTAACAAAAAGCTCACTCCCAAGTGTTTTTCTTGTTGATATGATGTTCAAAAGCATTGATATGAGTCTCTTATTATTAGGTTTTCCGGGATAAAACCATGGTTGCATATTGCCCTACATCTACTGTGTATTAAGTGCCCTCTATTAATAGAAAGTCATAGAATTGAAAGGTCATTTATAGTGATTGGTAACCTTCTCATACATTGCTACTAAACCATCCCAAAGAGCCAACTCCTGCAAAGGAGCATAGTTTGCAGTTGACCAATGCAGTTGCCCTATTCCAATTTGTTCAAGCTGCATCCGATCAAGGGAAGACCTGGAAAAAAAAAATCATGCGAATTTGATCCAATAGAAACACATAGTATTATGTTTAACTGCTTCATGGATGGATTAATATTGTAGTTCACTTGACCAAAACTTAATGAAGATGTGAGAATTCACCCATACAAAATATAAGCAAATTAAATAGCAATAGAAGGAAGTGCATACTTGCACGCATTCACAAACTGCCCAGGTGTGAGACGCCATGGATATGCTGCAAACTTTGTTGCAATCACAATGTTATCCTGTATCTGCTTTTGCCCTGAAGATGCAACAATCTCTTTTAGCAAACTTAAAACTTTTCAGTTCACTGCATTGCTACACATAAAAAGCAACCCTGCAATGGCCATGTTTAGAACGTAATAGAAAATGGGAATGAGAAATCAGTCCCATTTTCCTTCATTAATATGTTCAGATTGTTTCTTAAAATGAGAATAGAAATAAAAATTTCATTATTATGAAATCAAATCCAACTCTCACTAGGATTTTGATTCCTCTCTTCAACATGGTACTATGATTCACCTCTATTCATGTCTTATTTGCATTCCTATTCCCACTAAACCCACCATAGGGTGTGAGGAAACATAGAATAGGGATTTTGATTCCTATTCTCCTAGCCTACTCCATAAACCTAAAGGTCACAATGAGGTCTCTTGGGGCAAAACAAAATTCACTGGACATACCAAACCACATGAACATCACTAAGCATCCATAACCATATTTGGTGATCAAGTGGGTGTAACAAGATTCAAAAAATGGAACAACGGGGCATAAAATCAATCAAAACCCTGAGGGGTAGCTCAGTTGGTTCGGCCTTGGGTTTGCTCCCCAATGGTCATTAGTTCGAGTCCCCTCAGGGCCACTAGAGGTTTACCCGGTCGTTAACTTCAGGGCCCCGTGGGATTAGTCGAGGTGCGCGTAAGCTAGCCCGGACATCCACGGTTATAAAAAAAAAAAAAAAAAATCAATCAAATTGGACCCTCTTGGTAGCTTGCCATAGCCAAATTTCATCATCAACCACATAAATTGCAAGTCTTGTGACTATGTTATCGGTTTCCTTTATAGGGTAATTTCTTAAGCCATCATTTCCCGGGGACAGCACTGTTGCATACCGAATAATCCATCTCCCAATATGACGCCCTTGAAGTGGGTGTGTGTAAGTCCTCGCTGCTAACCCTTGGATGGGTGTGTGTAAACCCTTGGGATGGTTAAACCCCATGATAATAAGCTAAACCCTTGAAGTGGGTGTGTGTAACTCCTCACTGTCACTGCAAGCCCTTGGGTGGGTGTGAATAAATCCTTGGGATGGTTAAAACCAAGATAATCTGTTGTCAAATGCCATAAAAAGGGATTAGTTTGGCCTCACTTGCAGCCAATTGGTTGCCAATTCCTTTCCAGATGACAAGGCTAAAGGCTTGGGCCAACAAGACCCTGTGTTTCCTAATGTTAAATCCCAAATGTATTTCCTCAAAAGCACACTGAGAAGCGCACCTATTCTTTACAAACTAGCCTAATCAAATGGATATGCAGTTTTTCTGAAGATTAACCCATGGGCATATCTTAAATCCTTTCACATATCTTAAATGGAGACCCAAATTAAAACAACCACAGAGCATGAACAAGAAAAGAGACCTTGAAACTCACGGATGAACTTCCCAAGAAGCTTTTCACTTTGCCCATTTAGCCTACCAGTGCCATAGGAATCAGCAGTATCAAAAAGGTTGATCCCATTCTCCACAGCTAGGTTGAAAGTCCTTTGAAGGTCACTGTCCATTGATTCCTGATACCCCCAGAGAAGCTGATTCCCCCATGCCCATGTCCCAAATCCCATTGGAGATACAGTCAGTGGCCCCATTTTTACCTTCTGCCATGGCCACAAGGTTGGGAGTTTGAAGGGTTTGAAGGGTGAAGATGAGATGAGAGAGTCATTTGAGGGGCTGAAAGAGCTGAAATATGCAGTGGGTGACAGCGTTGAGATGGCCATTTGCTCCAACTCTTTCAGAGTCGGTTTGAAAGATCAAAGATGTGGGGAAAGTATGTGGTTGTGAGTAGTTGGATTGAGTTTTTGAAAATGGGCAAATTCCTTAATTTTATTATTTTCTCTTTGTTCTCGTACTTCATTTATAAAAAGGCAAAAAAGAAAAAGAAAAATTTAGATCAATTTTGTCATATTTGAAATAAAATTGGTGGGCTTGGTGGATTCAAAAACATTGAAATTGTGAAATTATTTGTTTGGTTTGGGCCAAAAAATATAATTGACAATTGATGGGTAGGCCCAAACCAAAAGTTGGTGGGTTGAGTAGACTTGGTCCACCCTACTCTTGAGTGGGTAAGCCCAAAATCATCAAGGGAAGCACAAGGCTGATGTGCTTAGTTCGTTTCATACAATTCAAAGCCCAAAAATGAAATGGGTAAAAATTGACAGCTGTGGGATTTGAACCCACGCCCTTTCGGACCAGAGCCTAAATCTGGCGCCTTAGACCACTCGGCCAAACTGTCCTTGTTGAAAGGCAAGCCCCAAATTTATTAATATTTTATCAAAAAATTGATAAAATAAACATAACCAAATCCAGCCAGCCCAAATCTAGTGATTCTTTTTAATATTTTTTTTAACAATTTAATAATGATTGGGCCACTTAGTTTATGAATTTTGTTTTGAAAGTTGGTTGAGTGTTGTGACTTAAACGATGGACAGAGAGTTCAGGGCTTGTGACCTGTGAGTAGATTCATCGGCTGGGAGAACCTGTTGAAAGCCTCTGGCCATGGAACTCCATGGAGTCAGTTCCCATAAAACCTCCCTGAATATCCCAATATCTTACTTGTATTTAGATTTCATCGACTGTTGTAACCTTAAAAATTTAGAAACAGAGGAATTCCAAAGTCTTGTTTCATTACATTTCCACAATTCATACAAATTCCCACAGAGACACATGCACAAGGGCATACATGCTTACCCCCCCTCCACCCTCTCTCTCTTTATTCTCTCCCCCAAATCTTCTGGTCAAGACTTGAATCTAACTCGGGTTTTTTCGTCTGTCTTCGACGAGTAACATGTTCTCGTAGACAACCCCAAGAATTTGATCCATTTCTTAACTACTCCAGAAGTCCCACAACTGTGAAATGGTACATGACTGATCATGGAAGCCGCCTGAGGCGAAACCGAACCATTTTCCGGTTGATTCTAAGGAAATATCTGCATTTTCACATTTGTCGAGAAGCTCAGGCCCTTCTTGGTGGCCAAAGTAGCCTGCACTTCGGCTCTTATCATCGTCTGAGCACTTGACTAATCTGTGGTCCAGGCCACCTTCTAAGTAGCTCAATTTTGCATCATCTCCGGTGTCTGATCCCCCATCAGTACTGCTGTTTCCTCCGAAACCGCTTCCCACCCCATCACCAGGTTTTTCCATCAGATCACCCAGCTTCTGCAACTGTTGAATTCAAAGCCAATGAAGATGATTATGACCTTAAGAAGTACACAATAAAAAAGGACAAGATTTTTAACCCGGTTGGATGGTCAATGTGATCCCTAGTCCACATAGTAGACCAACTCACAAGAATTCACAAATCAAATGAAAGAGAAGAATTAGGCTTTTCCTTTCCTCCCAGTTATAGTCGCACTCTAATTTTTCTCTTTGTAATGAACTCTATATTATAAAAGGATTAAAAGTACAATAGAAACAGACTCGTAGTTCAACGAATAAAAAAATTTCTAGCGTCGCTGCTCCCTTAAATCATCACTGCGAGCCCTTAAACCCTTTGAGCTCAACGGGAGTTCAACCTGACATCCTCTTCGAAGTACAAAACAAGACTGAATTAAGCTTCACAATTTAACCAAGGATCAGTAAGGTTACCTGTGTGAGTAAAGACTGTTTCTCCTCCTTCAAGGACTCGAACCGAGACGTTAAAGCATCGTAGCTAGCTCTGAGTGCTTTGTAGTCGTGCTCTATCTGTTTCGACTTCCACCTCGCTCTCTTGTTCTGAAACCATATAGCAACCTGTCTCGGCTGCATCCCAAGCTCCACCGCCAGCTCCTCCTTCTTCCTCGCCTCAAGCTTACTATCCGACTCGAAAATAGACTCCAGATACTGAACTTGCTCGTCACTGAACCTCTTCTTGTTCCTGCTCTTCTTCCTGGTCAGCTGCTCCCCCTCCTCTCCTGCTTCTTCTGCCGAACACCCTCTGCTCTCCATCATTCAATTCAAGATTTTCTTTTGATGGATATATATATATATACACATATACATATATACATACACATACAATCTTTGCTTAATTGATCATGAAGACATAGATGATAGCTCGGGCTTTAAAATATATGGGGAAGTCTCTCCCATGGTTCCATGGTTTTTCCTTTTCTGTCTTTTTCTTTTTTTCTTCTTCTTCTTTCAGGTAAGTGGCACTTTTCAATTGGTGGTTTGTCCTAACCAATGGGGTCAGATATCGTGTGGCGCTTTCTTTCCCACGTCTTGTGAACATCTCTGATCTGTCCACTTCCTTTTCATACCATTTCTATACTAAAATTCGTAGATTTTTTTCTTTACTCCAACTTCAAAGTTGTGGAGGAATTCGGAAAAGGAAATTAGGATTCATGTTTCCTGTTCAAGAACACGGTCCATGTGCACTTCTTAATAGGAATGACAGAGGAAAAAGAAAAAAATACCAACTCTGTGGTTTCTGAAAATAGAAGCCGCTCTGAGCTCCTTTGTGGCGTGGCATTCGGTCTTGTCATGCCGTGTTCATCTTGTTGATATCTTCTTGTTTTACACATTCCTAACATTATTGGACGGTGACATGACTGTGAATACTACCTCAAATTTGTTACGTACGTGCCATAGACTAAGGAATTGGCAACTGAGATGATATTAGTAGGATTAGCCCACTTGTTGAAATAAGTAGATGAGATAAGGTTAGGGATGGCAATGCCGGTTTCGGATGGTCACCCCTGTTTATATAAATATGTTGTCATCTTTGTTTTAATAAAAAATTTAAATGGTTTAGGATGTGATGGATACGATTGTGTGGGTTTATCTATTATTATTTATTTAATTTTTAAAATTTTTAATTACATATATTTTATAAATAAATAAATATTATATATTTTTATAAGGTATGTTTTTGTGGAGAAGTAGTTTTTCTCATTTTATGTGTTAAAAATGAGAAAATAAAAATTTTAAATTAATTTAATTTTATACATAATCAAGGTGAAAAAAAGTAATGAGTTGAACTGGTCTTCAACTCATTTAAATTTAAAAAAATCTCAAACTTGTTTACATCATTCTTAAACTCATCGTATTTGGGGAAGGATGAAGCAGACTTTTTAAAAAAACCGCTCCATTGCATAAGACCCTTATATAGGTCGTCACTAAAAATAAAGACTTTGTTTAATATATATATATTTTTTAAAATAACTTTTAAGAACAATTTTAAAAAATTATTGACTAATGTATATTTTATAGAAGAAAAGTCTACTTGAAAAGTTAAAATATTTTTATATTTAGTATTTTATTTTTAATTATATTTATATAATTATTTTTAAAAATTAAATAAAAATAATTAAAAAATGTTTTATGAAAATATAATATTTTTTATTTTAAAATATAAAAATAATTTTGTAATTATTAGACGATTTTTTTATCCTACAAAATAGAAAACTGTCGGAGGATATATTGGATTGCTGCAAGTGGGGTGGTAAAATAACATATTTTTCAAAGTCGCCATTCATTTTAATCATTTGTTGTTTGGATCTGACTGCTGTGATGAGTACCCTTGGGGCCTTGGAGGCGAAATAGTTTTTGAAAGGAATAAAATTCAGTTCGAGAAGTCAAATAAGAACAGCTTTGTCACGTTATTTTCTACGAAAGTATCATATTTGTAGACAAATTTCAATACAACTATTTTGTCAAAAGTTTACTAAATATGATCTTTAAATTGGATATACTCGTCGAAGTATCAATTTTTCTAAAATGTTCATTAACACCCGTGACTCATTGCTACGAGAAGAGAAATCAATAAGAAAAACAGACGTACAAATTGTGAAAATGTGGTTTGAATCTGTAATATCGTCAAACCGAGTTTTGATATCATATTAAACTATTAATTTTTTTAAAAGCTTAAACTTATAGGATTTGAACTCAACATGTAAATCATGTTCTTTAACGATATTAAAGAGCATTGATGACAAAAATGAAATACGAACTCTTGATTGAGCAGAGAATTGATAAGATTTGAACTCAATATACAAATTATGTTCTTTAACGATAATAAAAAGCATCAATGACAAAAATAAAATACGAACTCTTGGTTGAACAGAGAATCCAGATTGTTGGACTCTAAATCCTATTGAAATCTAACAACCCAAAAATTGATTGAGAAAAATTTTCCTTTCCAGTACAGACAAGAACCATTTGGATTGAACTCTTTACCTATCACAAATCTCTCATAGCACGAAAATAATGGAAACGAAGGACATGTACTTTTAGGATAGAGAAGGGGTTAAAGTGAGAAAGCATGACCATTGAAAAATCCCAGTCCCATTTTTTCTCTAACAATCATATAGATAAGAAGCCCAAGATGAGAACAACTGTGGAAGAATATGGACAACACTTGATGTGGGGCTGTGAAGTTGAGTCATGAAAGGAAGAAAACTCAGCATTTATGGCCAATCATACTGGTTGGCTAGGGACAAAGCAACCTCACTTTCCCTTTTGGTTTTTAGTGTCGTGAGGAGTCTTGTCATAAGCCCACTGGAATTTTCTCCCTATTCATATGAGATAGATGTTTTGATCTTAATAATGGATCTCCTGATTTTTTTTTTTTGTCTTTTTTTTTTGTGTGATGTGGGTTAAAGAAGGCCTCCTTTTTCCCATAGAGGGTGGTCTGTTTCATGGTCTATTTCATGGTCTATTTCATGGTTGGTGAAGAGTATGTGATCAAAACGTAGGCCTCTCGGTCAATTTCCACTGCTTAGGATGCCTTATGGATTTGCCCGGTCTTGGTCGGAGCTGGGGCCGAAACCAAGGTTGGCAGTATGTCAAAAGAGCTTTATGGTAAAAGCACTTGTACACGTATTTATCCTGTGGGATTTACCATCTTTCAATAAAAGAAAGAACAAAAAAAAGGAAAACAACTTATATTGGTAGGATAATTTTGGGTTTGTTTGGAATGCTTTTGAAAATTCTTCTACGAAAATAGTTATTGAAAAGAGTTCTCACTTGTTTTCAAGATCAAAATTCTATTTAAAGGATGGTACGGTTTATTTTTAACTTTTAACTTTTTGTTGATAGGACTTGTTTTGGGAGATTTTAGATAATTTGTTTTTTTATTAATTTTTTTATTGACTTATTATTGATTTTTTAATTTTCTTTGACTAAATAGAAAAAATTAAAATATTTGACTTTTATGAAATATTAAAATTGAATCACCATAACTAAAGTAAACCTTTTTTTTTTTTTAATATTTAATAAAAATAAAATATTAAAAAAAAACACACGACCTAATACTTAACACCATTAAATACTATTTAGTTTTAAGTTCTTTTTAAAATTAAGTAAAAAAAACAAACATCACCTTAAATATAAAAAAACAAAATAGTTTTCTAAGATTATTTTTCAATAAAATTTTATACATTTATCTACAATATAAAAGTTATTTAAACATTTTTCATATTTTCAATTGTTATTTAAAACATTACATCAAACAACTGAAAATATCTTAATTTTTTTTTTTAGAATTATAGTTTTGAATCTGCTTAAAAATGCAATTTTGAAATATAAGATTCTAAATTCCCCTATTTAGAAAAGCTTTTTAAATGCACAAAAAAAAAAAAAACTCAACTTTTAAAGTATATAAATCCAACTTTTTAATATGGTCTCATTTTTTTTCAACAAAATTTATTTTTGTTTTGGAAATGCCACGTGGGGCCGATTTTTTTTTTTTAATTAAAATGTTTAATTTTAAAAATAAAATTTCCAAGTATAAAATCAGTCACTCCCTCTAAAGGGAGAAGTTAAAAAAATATTCCAAACAAATCTAATCAAGGTGAAAAACAAAAAACAAAAATTTATTTAAAGGAGTTCTTTTGAGATGTATGAGAGAGGCAAGTCTCACAATCTCCTCTGCCAAATGTAAATTTACCAAAACTAGGGAATCATGCTACCCATTTATTTTGTGTCCAAGTATAAGGCACTTGGTTGTCTTTTGTAAAGGAGACTGTGAGGTGTAAAAGGAGCATGCAATTGAGGTGATTTTGAAAGTGACTTATCAATTTGTCTTAAACGGCCATGATTACCAACCTTTCCTTTTGAGCAAATATGTTTGGTTTGATGACCCAACTAGGCGTACATGTTCATTTTAAGTATCCAAACAAGTGGTACATCTTCTATGGTTGTAAGATACATGCACCCAACTTTTGATGGGGAAGATGTTGGACTCATCCTTTGGTAGGGTGAGATGAGGGATGACTTTGTAGATTGATAAAGGCTTGGTATGATTTGTAAATCATCGAGAGCAGTTTGCACCTGATTCATTTGACATGTGTTAGACACATTCTAGATTTGTCAAAATCAATTACTCAAAGTTGATAATATGGATACTCAAAGTTGCTAAAAGAAGTGGACGATGAAAAAAAAAAAAAAAAAAGATTGTTGAGTAGATAGAAAGGAGTAACCGTGTTTGATTAGAAAGAAATGAGAAATTGACACATTTTTTTGTTGAAGAAATGAGTTGAAACAACTAGATAAGAGCAAATTCATTTTAAAGGCAATATTTGTATGAGACTTTGAGACATATCATAATTGTTGAATAATCAATTTTTTTAGAAGTTTAAGCTTGTAGGATTTGAGTCGTATAAGAAGACCCTGCATGTGAAAAAAACAAAGAGAGAAAAGAGACAAACAAATGTAAATAACATTTTTTGGATTTACAAACATGCAAATAAAGAAACAAATATGCAAATTACGGAGAGGTGGTTCAAAACCTCTTATCAAACTAAGCTCTAATACCACGTTGAATAATCAATTTTCTCAAAAAATTAAACTTTTAGAATTTTGATTCAATATATATAAATCATACCTTGAACAATAACTTCATTTTAAAACTTGGTTAATACCTAAGTATATAACTAAGTTGGGCCTAGGCCCTTTTTAGCTTCACCCTTGGCTTGGCCTAGGCATTAGGATTGACAATTAATAAAATCTTCATTATTTTATATGCAAACACGTAGCATTATTTGGTTTCATAACACCATTTTATACTGGACAACTTTTAAAAAACCCTTTTAGGAACCCTTGAATTCCCCAAATGTTAAGGACATTGTTTAAAGGATTTTAAAGTATGTTCTAAACTAAATGAGATTTATATTAGTAGCCATCATGAATAGTTTTGAATTTGAAATTTGTCAAAAGAAGTCGAGCCCACAACTTGATCAGCAAATGGTTGAAATCAAAATCAATCCCTTGGCCTAACCACGACAATAAAATTAATTTGGACTTATTTTCTATATACAATATATGTTTGTTTTTGTTTCCATGGAATTGAATTCATTATTTGATAGCAATTTACCTTGACCCTATTCATTGCATAGATTCTATAAATGAAAGGATGTAACATGATAATCTTCACTAATCTTTTTTGCCAAGAAACATACTAAGCTTTTGAAATATATTCAAATGTTTTTTTTTTATTGATTTGACCTCGTAACAGAATCAATTGGATTCCTCTTCATATCTTTCATTTTTTTTAAATTCTTTTAAAGATTTGATGGAATATTTATTAAATCAATAGCATTGGAGGATAAGATCGTTTGTTTTTTTTATTGACTTGACCTTGTAATTAGAATATCATACCCAATAGCATGTTGTCTCCAATCAAACCACTTGTATTTTAATATATTATATCCACTTCAAACCAAAACCTAACCAAATAATATTTGTCCATTTTTATATTCATGACCAAGAAACTACTTAAAAATAGTGAATAAGCGGTACTTGTAATTTTTTATTAATGAGATTTAATTATATTGAGAAGAATCTATATAACCGCTGATAATTTAAAATAAATTCAATCATAAATTGAATATTAATATATATGAAAAATCATTTAAAGATTGTTTTAACACATTTGTAGATGCAAAAACCATAAGTCTACCGATTACAATAAGAATCTACTAAGTTAAAAGAATCAAACATAATCTTTTTTTCTCATGGGTCTTATACTAAATATTACTTGTACTTATTCTTCATATTTGTGATGCAATAGTCCTTATGTTTCTTAATAGATCATCTCAAAATCATATTAAGATTCGATAACTTAAATCTTCGAACTCTATCTTTTCTCCCTAAAAGATTTTCAAACTTCTCTTATTTAAACCTAATTTTTGGAGTTTTAGTGGTATATATATATATATATATATAACAATATAGCATCCAAATAGCTAAAAAAGAACAAATTGAACACAGGTTTACATGGAACTTTTAAATAAATAAACATGGTAAATATTGGTGCACGATCTCTTCGGATGTGATAATCCGATGACTATCCAGGTTACTAGTTAATCTTCTAGTGTCACCTCTTTTATTGGTGGGTGTCTTGACTCTCAAAAAAGAAGGTGACACTAAAAAATTGATTAGTGATTCAGATAATCATCTGATCATCACATCTGAAAATGTTGTGCACTAATAATAAAATAATTTTACTTTTGATGTTTCATAACCTATAAACTAAAATAAAAACTCGGAGTTTTTCTAATTATTGAACCCATCCTTAGAACCTAAAGTAAGTCGATTTTTTTTAGCCAAAAACAAACCCATTACTTATGCACTTCATAACTAATTCTTCTATCCCCAAAAGGTCCAAACCCATGCATTTAGCCCCCTCATCTCTCAGCCGTCCCCATCTTCTTTCGGCTGCCCAAGATCACCTTTCGGCTACCCAAGATCACCCCAACATAGCTATGTCTGCCGTCTAGCAATAAGACAGCTTATCCTGAGCCGCCATGGCGCATGACATGACCATGCCCTATTGCTTGATAAATCACCCTCACAGCCGGCCTCTATGAAGGTCACACCAAAGACCTAAAACCCCGAACGGATTTTTGATGTAGTTTTAAAAAGTAATTCGTAAACCACCGTATTTCAAAAAAATGTATTTTCAAATCTATCCTCATTTTTGCCCTTAGAAAAGAGAAAGTAAAAATCATTTTCTGAAGAGATAATTTATTTATTTTTTAAAAAAATTATAGGCAAAAATCTTTATTCGAGAGAAGATTTTTAAAAGTTCTTTAAAAAAAATTATAGGTTAAAATCATAAAAAATAAAAATAAAAATTTAATATAGTCTCTTGAAGATACAATTTTAAAAAAAATAAATAAAGGAAAAAAGAGACAATTTCTCTAAGAAAAAAAAATGGAAATTCATGAGGAAATTAAACCTTATCTAATAACATTTTTAATTTTAAACCTTATCTAATAAAATTAATTAAAAAAAAAAACAAAATTATTTATTTTGTAAATAATTATTTAATAAATTAAAAAAATGATAAATTTTTTTTTTTATAAACTCAATTTTCACATAAAATTGATAATAGTTTTTTTTAAAAAAAAAATTTTGAAAGTGAAAGTAACATAATGTAATTAAAGTTTAAAAATTAACATATTTATTATATATTTTATAAATAAAAAATAATATAAAATTAAATTATTTTTTATTTATAGTTATAATTAATTGAATTAATTTAAAGATAAAATTAGAGATAAACACCAAAATATTTTTTAAAATCAATATCAACTTAATATAAAATAGTATTTTTTTTTTAAATATAAGGTGTTAAACATAATTTATATTTTTATAAATATTATTATTGATAAATATCTCAATAATTATAATTATTTTTACATATTGAATTTAGAAAATAAAATTAATTAATTTTTTAATACATATATTTATAATAATTATATTATTGTATAAATGTTATTTATTTTCTTATTTTTAATTAATAATGCAATGCTACACCACTTAAAAATTGAGATAAACACAAAAATATTTTTTTAAATTAACATGAGATGATAAATATAATTTATACTTTTATAAATATTATAATTATAAATAATATATCAATAATAATAAACATAAAATCAATGAATTTTATAATGAATATATCTACAATTTAATGGTTACGTCTTGGATCTTAAATTCTGTTAGCAAAGAAATAGTCGATAGTCTTCTTTACATTGAAACTGTTTCGGAAATTTGGCAAGATCTTCGTGACAGGTTTCACCAGAGCAATGAGCCGCGTATTTTCCAGATCAAGAATCACCTCATTGCTCTGAATCAAAAGTTTTTGCATTGGTAGTGCAAGACATGGAATTCCTTCTCTTTCCGAAATTGCTCCTATGGCCAATGCAGTTTCTGCACCAGCTAAACAAAGGCGTGAGAAGGCTGTTTGTTCACATTGTGGTGTTCAAGGGCACACAATCGACAAATGCTATAAAATACATGGTCCCAGGACACAAACCTCGTTCCAAGAACAATTTGAATGTTCAAGCAAATCAAGCCGCAGCTGCTGTTTCTACTGATTCACCATCTCAGAATCTAACTCTATCTCAGGTCCAACAATTGACTGCTCTTCTGAGCTCTCAGCTTCATGCAGGCGACTCTATCTCTTCTGAAATTGTGCAGCCTATTGCTTCTTTTTCCAGTATTCATGGTATATTAGCCCTGTCATCTATCTCTAATTCACATCAATTTTCTCATTCTTGCTGGGTGTTAGATACGGGTGACACACATCACATCTCTTGCACTTTAGACCTTACTCAGGGAGTGACAATTGGGGAGAGTAGACAAGAAGGGAACCTTTATTTCTTGGAGTCTAGCAAACCTGTTTCTCTTGTTTCTCAAATTTCAGTTCATTGTAATAATGTCTCCTTGTCTTCAACTAGACTTTGGCATTATCGGTTGGGACATCCCCCTTATGTAAAACTGAATATGATGAGTAATGAATTGAGAATTTCTTTAGATCTTGAAATTAGCTAAACAGAAACGCTTGCCTTTTATTTCTTCAAATCATTTGTCATCTGAACCATTTAATTTGATACATCTTGATATTTGGGGACCTTTTCACACAATGTTTATAGAAGGTTTTCGGTATTTTCTCACCATTGTTGATGACTATACGCGTTTTACTTGGGTGTACTTCTTATGTGCCAAATCTGATGTTGCAAATGTCTTGCCTGGTTTTTTTATTCTAATTTTGACTCAATTTGGAGCTCAAATCAAATCTGTCCAATCCGATAATGCTCCTGAACTCGCATTTACAGATTTGTATCGTACACATGGAGTCCAAGTTTTTCATTCTTGTGTTGCTACTCCACAATAGAATTCTGTTGTTGAGCGAAAACACCAACATATTTTGAACGTAGCTCGAGCCTTGTTTTTTCAGTCCCATGTTCCCCTCTGTTATTAGGATGATTGTGTTGCCACTTTAGTTTATCTCATTGATAGGACACCATCTCCCATTCTCTCTAACAAAACACCCTTTGAACTGCTTTGGAAAAAGAAACCTTCATATTCTCATCTCCGAATTTTCAGTTGTCTTTGTTATGCTTCAACTTTAGATAGTCCTCGCCACAAGTTCTCTCCTCGTGCTTCTCCTTGTATATTTCTTGGATATCTACCTGGTTACAAGGGATATAAGTTGCTTGATTTGGATACTAACACCCAATTAATTTCTCGTAATGTTGTTTTCCATGAATCTAAGTTTCCTTTTCACAACACACCCTCACCAAGTGTAACATATGATAATCTCTGACCGCGTTCTTCCTACTCTAGTTTCCTCATCCTCACTAAAAATCTCTATTTCTTCCACTTGCCCATCACTACAAGTTGATCCCACTCATATTCGTCACTCTCCTTCTTATCTTCAAGATTATCATTGCTATTCCACCATAGTTGAGTCCTCTTCTACTTCTCATCCCTTATCTCAAGTACTTTGTTACCACAAATTGTCCTCCACACACACAACCTTTGTTTGTGCTCTTTCTTCCCATGTCGGACCCACAAGTTACGCTCAAGTTACAGACATTTTGGAGTGGCAGATTGCTATGGCTGATGAATTGCGAGCTCTAAAGAATAACAAAACCTGGTATGTGGTTTCTCTTCTTCATGGTAAGCACCCGGTGGGCTATAAATGGGTGTACAAAATCAAATACCTTGCTAATGGTTCTATAAAGTGTTATAAGGTTTGTTTAGTAGCAAAAGGCTACACACAACAAGAATGAGTGGACTACTTGGACACCTTCTCCTCGGTTGCCAAGCTTGTTATTGTCAAAGTCTTGCTTAACTTAGCTGCAATTCACAGCTAGTCTCTCACTAAACTCGACGTTAATAACGCCTTTTTACATGGTGATTTACATGAGGAAGTTTATATGTCTCTTCTTCCTGGTTATCACCATGAGGGGAGCCTTTACCTCCAAATGTTGTTTGTCATTTGCATAAATCACTATATGGTCTAAAACAAGCATCACGACAATGGTTTTCTAAGTTTTCTAGTATACTCCTTGCCATAGGTTTCAAGCAATCTGTCTCTGATGGTTCATTATTCATCAAGAAGGTTGACTCATCTTTCTTGGCTCTGCTTGTATACGTTGATGATATTGTCATTGCCAGTAACAATCAACAAGAAGTGGACAGTTTAAACGTTTTTTTTTTATAATCATTTTAAACTCAAAGACTTGGGAAATCTGAAATACTTTTTGGGTCTTGAAGTTGCTCGGTCTTCTAAAGGAATTTTGGTTAGTCAGTGACCAAAACTTCTCTATTATACCAAAATATTTAGCATTTTTACGTAGCAACTCTAGTTAAGAAAAATTAGAGAAAAAGTTACTATGACTTTTGTAGTACTCTGGGTATCGTCCTCAAGAACTGACTTATGAAAATTATCAATATTAAAATAAATGAATTGTTTTTGTTTAAATCATAAAGTGAAAAATAATTTATGAATTATCTTTTATGAAATGAGATTGAGCAACTGAAATAAATTAATAACAAAATGAATATTAATTTTTAATTCAATCGATTCAAGTTTGAGGCTTTCCACTATCCAACTTAAAGTATAGAAATAGAGAGAACAAGGGTTTCTTAAGTAAAGTGATCTTTTTGGTTTTGGGATCCTTGGCCACTTACGATCAACTTGAGTTATATAACTCAAAATTGCATCTGAAACCTAATTTTTCCTTTTTAAAATAGATTCCTAAAACCATCAAATGAATGAGATTGATTACCAGTTTAAGATTTGACTTTTTTTAACCCTTCCTACTCCTTATAATTTTGTTTTGAGGCAAACAACGATAAGGAAGACGATGGTAACTAATGATCAAGAATTTCCAAGAATCACTAGTATCGAGTAATAACTTACCGTATCATTCCCTAAACTAACTCACAATGATAAGATAATAAAATTTGATAAATTATCACCCAATCAATAATTAATCTCATTGTTATAATAATTTACTCATTATCCCTATAGGTTTCCTAGCCCTTAGGTTTTCATGTTTCAAGTCCCAAGTTGGCTTCTTAGCCTCTCATGGAAATAATGTCACATTCACAATCTATAATAAGTTAAAAATCTATAATTTGAATCAAAAGAAACTAAAAACAATATATTTAATAAAGAAGAAAAAGAAAACAAACCAAAGTTGTCGTCTTCTTCCACCTTCAATATCTAACTCTTTGGAAAAAGATCCAAGATCCCTAAAACTTAGAACTAAGAGAATTTATATAATATCATTAATTACCTAACATGTGGCACACTCTCATTGGTCATTTATTACAAAAATAATTATCTAAAAAATGATTAAAAAATAATCAAATGGTGATTTCTAATCATGTGGGGGTCTACTTAAGGTGGATGGAGTGCCCTATATGCAATTCTTGAGGTAAAGGAGGCAAAACATTAAAGTGGCAATGGATGAATTCGAAATTGAGGTCATTTCGAATTGGATTTCGAATTCATAAATTGAATTTCAAAATGACCCTTTAGTTTTGCACGGTTGTTCAAATGGTCATAACTTCTTCATTTTTAGCTCCGATTTGTATACCGTTTGAAGCGTTGGATTTTTGACTTATTGAGCTTCAAAATAATATATAGTATGCCCAAAATGGACTTTTTAAAGTACTCAAAATTTGTCCTCAAAATCAAAATACATGTTGTCACCAGATTTTAAGTTCTAAATTTCCATGCAGTGAATCTTGCTTCATGCCTCATTTCCCATGTTTTCTTGCCTTCTTTCTTACTCCATACTGGTCATTTCTCATCTCCTAAACTCATGATATCCTCGTCTTACCTTTCCTCATGGTCCATGAGTCTTGACTCACTTATTTTTTTTCATTTAACCATTTCTTGATCTTTCAAAATCTAAAGTGATTCAATTTGCATCATTTTCTTCTCTTGAGTTTGAGATAAATCTCCAAAATACAAGTTAAATTCATGGTTAGGCCCTTAACATCGATTTAGGTCAAGTTGGGCGATTTGAGTGTCCTTTGATGCACAAATAATATAAAAAAATGTGTCATTAGAGCACATATTTTGACTCCAATCAGTCAACGTCACTATGCTTTGAAACTTTTATCTGAGGCTGGATATCTTGGATGCAAAACTCGAAAGACTCTAATGGATCCAAACTTAAAGTTGTCTCAAGAAGATGGTGATTTACTTGATGATCCTCTTAGGTACAGAAGGATGATTGGAAAACTTTTGAATCTTACAATCACAAGACTAGGTTTATCTTATTCAGTGAATCGTTTAAGTCAGTTCCTAGCTAATCCACGAGTTCCTCACTTTCAAGCTGCTTATCATGTTCTAGAATATATCAAGTCAACAGTAGATCAAGGCTTATTTTTCAGCACAACATCTTGTGTTCAGCTTAAGGCCTTTGCTGATGCGGACTGGGCTGCTTGCCCAGACACATGTCGATGATTAGTGGATTTTGCGTTTTCATAGGAGGGTCTCTAGTTTCTTGGAAATCCAAGAAACAACACACCATATCAAGCTCTTCTGCCAAAGCAGAATGTCGGTCCTTGGCTAATGTTACTTGTGAGTTAATGTGGTTGCTCTCTCTACTCTAGGATATGTATATTGAACACCCTCAACTAGCCTTGTTGTTCTGTGATAATCAAGCAGCACTACACATTGCAGCAAATCCCGTGTTTCATGAGCGCATGAAACATATTGAGATAGACTGTCATCTAGTGCATGAACAGATTCAAAAGGGCATTCTGAAGACACTTCACATACCATCGCGGCATCAAATTTCAGACTTGCTTACAAAGGCTCTTTTCCCAGCTCAGTTTGCTCACTTACTGATTCGACTCATGGTAGTTTAGCTTTAAAGGCGTATCAACAAAATTTATACCTTAAATACTATTACTAAAGTAGCCAAGCTACTATAGCATAGTGGTTCTAGGATCGTTCACTGGGATGGGTTTTCACTTCACAAATGATATTAATTCAAAGATGAATTGGTGCCTTTTCATTTCAAGGTTAGCTTTAAAAGAAAACATAAAGATGTAAATGTTTTAGAAAGATTTAAACTAATCTAAGCTAACATTAAAGATTAAAATGAAAGGGTGTAAAAACAAGTTTCTCAAAGATAGGATAGTTATGCTCTGACTCTTATGCAAATTGGAAATCTCAGGATAGGCTCCTCGCGTTGGGGTTGCAACTATGGTGATGCTTGCTTCCCGAACCGGTATGGATTTAGCAAATCAAGTTTTAATCCTTTAAAATGGCAAAACAGATGGTAGTGAATTTCATCAATGGTTATTCACCTTAGACTTCCTTTGAATGGCTCGTAAGAGATAACTAATGGTCTAAAACCAAAAGCTTATCAAATATTGGCAACTCAAAGTCATTTCAGGTGATAAACTCACCTTTCAATGGTCATTGAAATTGGTTCTAACAGATTAATGCAAAACTTGGAATTGAAAACCTCACCTTCCAATAGCTCATAGGAGATAACTAATAGATAAAAATCCAAAAGCTTATCAAGTATTGGCCGTTGGAAGTTGTCCAAAGGAAATAAAAACCAAACTTTGCATTAATGAACCATTAATGAAAAACGACTACCTTACCTTCCAGGTGCGAGAAATTTCCATGGGATTGCATCCAAGTCATCACATAACATCCATACTTTGAGAAACTAAAAGTTTTAGCCAATCATCCTCTGAGGAAAAGCCCTCAGAGGCTGTTTGGCTACTAAGAAAATAGAAATGGGGAAGAACAGGAGAAGAGAGAAAAAACAAGGCTCTGTATATTCTATATATTGATCGATATTACATATATGATTCTATGTCTATTACAGTGGATGCAAGAGAATATATATAGAGACGTTTTTTCAACCTTCTTAGCTAAGAAATCTTATGGTTGGTGGATTACAAGAAAAAGAACGGAAATTTATACAAAAATATCTGAAGAAAAATATCCAAAAGTGTCGGTCGCAACTATCGGGAAGCTTCAGGAGAACACCCGTGCACTGTTCAAAATGGCTGCGAAATTCTCGCAGCAAAAGGCTGATTTCGCAGCCATGCAAAAATCTTCCTTCAGCTTGGAGTGATCAGCTTCCAATGGCTTTAAATCCTTCATTTCAACTCCGAATCGCACACCGTTTGAAGCGTTGGATTCTTGACTTCCTGAGATTTGAAATGGTATATAGCATGTATAAAATGGACTTCGGGAAGTGCTCCAAAAGTGCAAAAGAAGACTGCAGCTGCTGTCCTCTGTTTTCTTCACTCTGTTTTCCTCTTCTCCATTGCTTGTGCTCGTGTTTCCACTTGAAATTCAAGCCTGTAAACTTCCAAAATCGTTGCTTTAACTTGTCCAAGTAGCTCCTCCATCAATTGGCATGCTTGAATTGGTTCATAAGCTAATAAAAACATGTAAACTTGCCACAAAATGGTTAAAACCAATTACTAAGGACCTTAATGAATTAATTGGGTTAAATGAATATGATTACTACTCAAAGGTGCTTAAAACCATTATAATTAGATCTATAAAATAGCACTTTTTGGTAGTAATCACTTACTAAGCAAGATGGGAGTTCACAACATATACTCTCCATCTTGAAGGTGTTGGGAATTGTCCCAAATTCCTAATTAGTAAATATTCCTTTTTTGTAAAGAATATTGTATAGAATATTTCTAGGTTGATATATTATTGTAATATTAGACTTCCTTATATAATAAAGAAGGTTGTTAGAAATATCTCTATAAATATTCTAGGTCATGAGAGGAAAAAGTTATGAGATGGAGATGGGCCTATAGAGACTATACGAGGTGGATAGAGATGTGAGGAAGAACGGGAGGTACCTGGTGGAGCGAGAGGGCTCGTAGTAAGGTATGGATACAAGGAGTGGGGAAACATGGGATGTTTCGGGAACCCAATAGTTGTATCTGGTTCTATCCTCTGTAATATTCTCTATTGTATAGTGGAATTATTCTCTCTCATCCGTGGACGTAGGCATGGTTGGCCGAACCACGTTAAAACCTCGTGTACTGTATGTGTGATTGTTTTATCTTTGTGTTCTTGAACTAACATTGTTGGCATCAAAGCTTTCGCTGGCACAACAATTGGTATCAGAGCTTGGGTTGAAGATTTCTGGAAGAGGAAAAGATCACAAAGCACACAAGATGAAAACAAAAGAAATTTTCACTGAAGGTGGAGTCGATTGCTCTTTCGTGGTGATATGATACAAAAAGGTTTGTGTCATGGAGAGATTGAAGATTAACTTCATGCAATTTGGTCCAAGGTGGAGATTGTTGGGAATTGTCCCAAATTCCTAATTAGTAAATATTCCTTTTTTGTAAAGAATATTGTATAAAATATTTCTAGGTTAATATATTATTGTAATATTAGACTTCCTTATATAATAAAGAAGGTTGTTAGAAATATCTCTATAAATATTCTAGGTCATGAGAGGAAAAAGTTATGAGATGGAGATGGGCCTATAGAGACTATACGAGGTGGATAGAGATGTGAGGAAGAACGGGAGGTACCTGGTGGAGCGAGAGGGCTCGTAGTAAGGTATGGATACAAGGAGTGGGGAAACATGGGATGTTTCGGGAACCCAATAGTTGTATCTGGTTCTATCCTCTGTAATATTCTCTATTGTATAGTGGAATTATTCTCTCTCATCCGTGAACGTAGGCATGGTTGGCCGAACCACGTTAAAACCTCGTGTACCGTATGTGTGATTGTTTTATCTTTGTGTTCTTGAACTAACATTGTTGGCATCAAAGCTTTCGCTGACACAACAGAAGGGGAGTATTAAGATAGGTTACTTTACTAATTAGAGTTGATTAGTTGCATTTTAGTCACACAGTTTCACGTTCTGTTCCCAGCTTCCCATATATATCTTCTCTGTGGCTCATTTGAGAAAATAACAGAACAGAAAACTTCTATGGATTTTTCTCTTCTAATAAAAAAACGCAATCATTGATGACGTGCAGCATGGAGCAAAAGAAGAAACAATTTTATTTCCTTCTCTGATTTTGATTATCATAGAGTAGCAGTTTCCTCATTACTAGAGTTCAATATTTTAATTTTCAGCCAAAAGCTGGACATAATCGCAGCAGCCGAATTACTTTTAGCTGTCATTAGCAGAAGATTCTTCGATCATAGTTCTCACAGATATGGGACTTCTCACTGCATGCACCCCATCAATCCAAGTCAAGCTCCCAAAAGAGTATCCTGTGTTCACCTGGTGAATTGAGGAAACTGTGACACTGAAGGTAACAGTTTTGATGGTAGAGTCAAAAATCAAAGTATCAGGTTTTACTGTTATGGTTATGCCTGCTGGGGATATGATAGAGGCTTTGTACGTGGAGTTGACAGCTCCAACATTTGTGACATTTCTGGTGAGGGAGGTTGAATTTTGGAGGCTTGGGATGGTTATGGAAGGAAGATTCAAGTCAAGAATAGAATGCTCCCCAGTGGGGCAGCGTATGGATTGTTCTGTGAACTGAAAAATGGCAGAGTTGTTGTAGCCCAAGGTACAGAGATAATGAATATAATCCGCTGTACCCATGTCATACACTAGACCAGGATCCGCTGCTCTATTCGGATTCACAATTCCACCTCCAAAATCAAATGGATCAGCGAGCTTTGTTGGATCTCCCTCGGCAAAGATTGGTTCTCCAGACGGATCAGTTGTCCATCCTGCAATAAGATGTTTTTAAGCATCCAGAGACAGTGGATGGGGGGTGTTTGTGAAGAAATTAGCAGTTCAATGGAAGGGACAAACCTGTTGTGACAATTGCTGATTTAATTGCAGCTGGGGACCAATGTGGGTGCAGGGATTTGAGTAGTGCAACAATGCCTGCAATGTGAGGAGTTGCCATGGATGTTCCAGAATGGAAAGCAAATTCGGTGTTCTTTTTCAGATCAGAAGGTGGAACTGCCCCAAGTATTTGGGCACCTGGACCTGCTATATCTGGCTGTGCCATTCAGTGCCCAACATGGCTGTCAGTGAAATTCTAAAAAGAGAAAATTTCTCAAAATCCTGACATGGTTATCTTAATTAATTAGGCATGGCTAGCGGAGAATACCTTCAATACTGCTGGACTAGGGAAACTTGGCCCTCGAGATGAGAAGTAGGCCACATTGGTTGGCACGGGTTTCCCAACATGTGTTTTAGAAGGGCTCAGGCTTACATGGGGATGCCTGCAAAAGCCTCTCAACAACAAAGTAATATGAGGATAATGATGGTGATGATGATGATATTTTTTGTGATAATGTTGATAATGGTACCTGGTCGAACTGATGTAGTGGAGTATCTGGCTTCCAGTTTCGTAGCTTACTTTAATACATGGGAAGTCACTGATGCATGATGCCTGGGTGTTTCCAGAATTCTCAGCAATAATTACCCCCAGGCCACGAGCTTCTTTCACGAAAGATGCAGCAAATTGTGTCTCAAATGTACCTGAAGTGAAGCAGAGCGCCACCTTTCCAGCCACTGAAGTGTCATTCGGTGATATAGATAGACAATTGCTGCAACAGGTGAGTGGTAGTAAATAGCTAGAATGTGCTTCACAGACAAGTGAGTCAATAATTTTGATGTCTAATAATTTTTATGGACTCGATTTTAAATGTAGGCCTTCCAAGAGGTGGGATCCGAAGTGACAGTGCAGGACAAGGGATCAATAGGGCCCTGAACAGAAATAGTGAAAAACCAAGTTAGAACAGAAGGTTGCTGTCCTTGGAAGATATTTACCTAGGACTCTCGACATGTGGGTCATCTGGGTACACTAAGCTGGCGAAGCCTGTATGGTTTCCAATGAGCATGGCTTGACCCTGCAAGTAATCAAGTTGTTCAATAATGCAACAGAAAGAGCTGTATGAGTGAGTCATTAACATAAAATTTTATTTTATGTTGTTATGCAGTGCAAAATCCAGATTATGGAGAATTACCATGACGGTGCGGTTGTTGCCTAGTGTGATGGGTGTAGGGAAGGACCGATCAATGCTGCTAGCTGCTACAGTTAATATCCACGGTGCTGTATTATCTACTGTTTGAGCACTTGGGCCTCCATTTCCTGCTGCACAAACAACCGAAATCCCCTGTGCCACAGCATGGAATGAACCAATGAGGATGCTATCAGGTTTGATAATTTCAGTGAACAGGATGTCGTCGGAACCGAGTGAAACTGATAACACATCTACTCCGTCGTGGATGGCTTTGTCAAAAGCTTTCAGTATATCAGCATCTGAGCAGAATCCCCCGCCCAAATTCCAGCACGCTTTATACATGGCCAGCCGAGCCCCAGGTGCGCCACCCCTCACTGTTCCAAAACCAAGCCCATAGTAGCTGGCATTGACCACAGGAGAACCACCAGCAATAGAAGATGTATGTGTACCATGTCCAAGTGCGTCTCTCGGGGACAAGTATTCTAGGTATTCAGTGGTATTCAATGGCTCTCCAATCTCTGCTTCAAGTCCCTTTAAGAAATAACGAGCTCCAATAAGTTTTCTGTTGCAGTGCTTTGTTGCATTGAAGCTCTGCCCTGAGCTGCAGCCACCTTTCCATCTAGACGGGATTGGCCCCAGACCTTTATCGCTGAAAACTTTTGATTCGGGCCAGATCCCTGCTCACAATTCAAGTGGAGGCAATTCAGTTTTATTCAGACATAGAGACGCGCAGACACAGGGGAGAGGTAGAGAACCTGAGTCAAGAAGACCAATGATGATTCCATCACCCATGTTGGTTTCATGCAGGAGATTGGTGGAAGAATGTGAAGAGGAGAGGCCAAGGTAATCCCAGCTCCTTGTTGTCTTCAGCTTATGAAGGCGGGAGGGCATGACTTGAACCACATCAGGTAACTCTAAAGCCAAGACAAAGAGGGAAAAACCGTTAATACATTGGCTTTTCATATTGATGTCAAAGGTATATCATAAACCTAGAATCTAAAGCATTCACCAATATAATTTATAATCTTTGTAGCATGGAGGATACCTGAAACTGCTTGTGCTTGAGCTTCTGTCAACTTGGCTGCAAAGCCGGAGAAGCCATGTCTGTAACTGTAGAGCATGGAATCTACAGATGCTTCTTTGCTGCATCATAAGAACATGGTGAACCAAGAGTTATGACAGTGGACTGTCTCAATCTAGAATGCCAAACAAAAGCATATAGATTTTGACTCTTTCTTTCTTCCCGGTTTACCTTCCAAGAACTGTAGTGAGCATTTCATGATGAGTGTTGGTGATGAGTTCTGGATCATGGTGCTGCCTCATTCCCAAATAAACGATGTGGATCTGCGAGTTTCCATGGAGAATTCAGTGATATAGAAGGTGATGGATTTAGAAGAGAGGGAATGATTAGAATTGATTCGACTACTTACCTTGCTTTTAGCTTGTGCAGGAGTCACGGAGCTAACTTTCTCGTTTAGAATCAAGATCAAAGAAGCTAAGAAAATGAATATGAGACCTCCATCATGAAGTGAACTCATTGTATGTGTGCTAATGGGGCTTGGGGCTATACAACAACTAGGGAGTCCAATGACTCCTTAAATGGTAGAAAAAAGATGAGTACTGCACCGACCATGACGACCAGGACTTTGATTATGCTGAGTCCACTTTCCTGGCATTATTTAACAGATTTTCCACCAGGGGGACCCAAGGTGATGGTTTCATAATGGAAAGCGAGGTGGATTCCATGAAACCACATGTGAAGTCGTTGACGGGCGGACAAAAGGACTTAGTGATGGTTTTGGCATATTTGATAACTGTTCTTGAGGATAAAAAAAATAAAAACATATATTAAATCGATTTTTAGTTGTTTTATGTTATTTTTACTTGTTTTTTTTTTTATTATTGTTTTAAAAATGATTATATAAATATAAAGAATAATTTAAAATAAAGCATTGTATATAAAAAAAAATTTTAAAACATAGAACATTTTGGATTCCTAAATAGATATTTGTTCTACAAAACAAAATATTGGAAAACACCTTTTCAAAACTGCTTTTAAAAATAGTTATCAAAATTTCCATTTGGGGTGACCCACATGTAATGTGGAGATGTTTTACCCAATAAAGTAAATTTCGGGTGGAGACCACCTTTTGATGCGGAGGCAAAGTCTTTTGATGGGTAAGAGGAAGTTTCCTTTCATTTAGGACAACATTATGCAAAAAATAACTAACCATGTTTCAATTTTTTTAAAAAAAAATAACTTGTTTTCTAAATAAATTCTTTAAAAAAATTCTAATAAAAATTTATTAAATATATTGTCCAAGTTAGAAAGTTGTTTTATGCTCAATAGAACAAAAAATTGTTCTTATTATTTTAAAGAATATAAGATCATGTTTGGTAACTGTTTTTTAAAAACAATTTTTTGTTTTTCAAAACAAAAAATTTGAAAAACATGTTTAACAACCAAAAAAAAAAAAAACAAGTATTTTTATGTAATATCTTTTAAATATTTTCACTTATTTTTCCATAGATATTTAAAAAAATAATTACACAAATAAAAAAATGATTAAAAATTAAACCAATGCAGATAAAATTACTTTAAAAATATATTTAAAAACATAAAAATAAATAAATTAAGAACATTCCAAGCTCTTGACAACACTTTCATTATACAAAATATTGAAAAAATTGTTGTTAAAAACCATTTCTAAAATTGTTTTAAAAAACACTTGACTTACCAAGCTTAAAAAATTGTTTTTGAAACATTTTATACACAACAGGATAAAAAATTATCAATTTTTTCTTCTCTCTTTATGGAGGTCTATTCTTTCTATAATCCTCCACCATATTGTTAAGAAAAACCTGCAACCTGTAGTGTAATGTGATCAAAATGCATGTCAGTGGCAGACATCATTCTCACTTTGAAATTCAGTGCACCCATTATAAGCAGATCGTTTTGTTGGTACGATATATACTCAAATATCACCATCCCTACACACTTGCTCAGAAGTGCTTGTTCAAAAGTGCTTAGAAGAATGGCAATCATGGCTGATAACTCCTTTGGGGCAAACTGGCTATTAGTCATTTTCAACTTGTAGTTTTTGTGCCCATAGGATCCCCTTTTCACCACTGCACCATCTTCTTTACTTGAGACAGCCAAGTACTATCAAACAATTGTTCTACTGGGAAGAATGATTTTTGGTTCTGGAAGTACTTTATCTTTGCTTCTTCTGTATGTCTTTTTGTCTACTGTGATTCTTTTTGCCAAGATATAAGAAGCCACTTATGCATTGTATGGCACGTGACATATATGATTGGCTGCCATGGATCCACATCTATCATTCTTTTGGTTAATTTTTAGGTTTTAGAATGCGGAAATCAGTGTATACACAAAACAACATACAACATTCCTTTGTAGGGAGAGAGTAAGGTCTTGTTTATGGATTAGTTTGTTGTTTTTTAGGTGAAAGCAGAAACCAAAGTTAAAGTTTTAATCCTTAAAGCGTAATATAGAACTTTTGTCGTAAGAAACAATAATTTCTTGGCTTTCATATTAAACACTTTTTAAAGTCATAAGTTCTTTGAACAAAATTAATAAAAGAGACTTTAGCACTTTTATTACGTTTAAAAAAAAAAGAGTTTTTAACTTTTCAAAAGTCGATTCAAATAGAACCTAAAAATTCCAAAGGGTAAATTAGTCGTGATGCCTATTTCATTTCCTACATATGTATATATATTTGGTCATATTGGTTAAGTTTCAATTAAGGAGATATTACAAGATGCACTTTTACCCAAATGCTTCTTCCCACGAATCTTGAAAAATTGTTAATAACCATGATTAAAATGATTGAATATTTCTAAATAATATATATATAAGCATGAGGTTGTGGTGGATTGTCAATCACATGTATGTATGTAAGATATATTAATTAGAAGGTTCTTAATTTGCCTAAGAGATTATGAAAGGTTTTGTTGTGGTACTATAGGACTATTATTATCATATCAAAAACTCAAAAAATCAGAGAAGTAAAAGGGGAAAAAGATAAAAGGTTGAAAATTCAAGTCGTCCAAGCTTTAATATGATTTTAAGATGATTCACTAAGAAGTACAGGGATTGTTGTATCACTAACATGAGGAATAAATACGAGGGATGTTCCGTATAAGATATGTGGGAAGAATCATTTGGACGAAGGTAAAATTGTGTAGAATTCATTTAAATTTAGTAGATTTTTACTACATTCAATAGATTTATAGTTTATGCATCTATGAAGGTTAAAACAATTTCTATTTGTGTTTTTTCATGCATATTAATGTTCAATTTATGATTGAATTTATTTTGAATTATCAACTCTTGTATAAATTCTCGCAAACTAATGTAAATGGTACAATTAAGTCCCAATAATAAAAAATTTCAAGTATTACTTATTCACCTTCACTAAGTAGTTTTTTGATCATGAATACAAATATAGACAAATATTCTTTGATTAGGTTTTGATTTGAGGTGGCAAGAATATAATATATTCTAAATTTATTTTATTTTATTGTTAGGTAGTGGGATTGATTTTGATTTCAAGAATTTGTTCATCAAACTGTGGGCTCGACTTCTAACAAATTTCAAATTCAAAATCATTTATGATAGTTAATAGTGTAAATTTTGTTTACTTGATTACAACATACTTTGAAATCCTTGCCTTTAAACATTCAAGGATTTCAATGATTCTAAAAGAGTTCTTGAATATAAAACGGTATCACAGAACCAAAAGGTGTTATGTAGAAGATTTTGTTAATTACCAACCCTAAGGTCTAACCTAGGCTTAAGAATTAAATTTCAAAGCTTGATTCGAAGGCTTGCCTAGGCCAAGCCAAGGGTGAAGCTAAAAAGGCCTTGCCCAACTTAGTTATTTACTTAGGTATTAACCAAGTTTTAAAATGAAGTCATGATATGTCTCAAAAGTCTTGTACAATTATTGCCTTTAAAATGAATTTTCTTTCATCTAGCTTTTAATATATTTCTTGAACAAAAAACATGTCAATTTCTCCTTTCTATCTAATCAAACATAGTTTCTCCTTTCAATCTACTTAGCACTCTCACCTTGCTTTTTTCATCATCCATTTCTATTAACGACTTTAAGCATATCCTAAGCTTTCTTATCATTAAAGCATTATGACAATCTATGTTGATATTATCAACTTTGAGTAATTGATTTTCGCGTACCTTAGATGTGTCAACACATATCAAATGAATTAGGTACATACTCATCTAGATGATTTATGATGTCATACCAAGTGTTTATCAATCCGCAAAATCCTCCCTTGTCTCATCCTACCAAAGCATGAGTCCCACATCATCCTCATTAGAAGTTGTGTGCAGATATCTTACAACCATAAAAGATATATTGTTTGTTTGGATACTTAAAAAGAAGGGTTATTTGATTAAAATGATGAAATCATCCTTATTTTGTAAATCTAATTCTTCACTTTTTTTAACTCTAAAAAATATCCCTTTTGGTAAAAAATCTCCTCACATTTTTCTTGCAAAATAACTTTTACTTTTAAAACATACATATAAATAATCAATATGTTGAGGGGCATTTATATCAAAATATGTTACTTTTCAAGATAAAAAATTGGAAGGTTAGATTTATAAATATGAAATCTTTTCATATCTTTTAATCAATTATTTCTAAAACAAACATGAACACCTGGTAGGGTCAATGATTTCACTGTCACTTCTATTACATGCTCCCTTCACAACCAAGACTCCCTAGTTTTGGTAAATGTTCATTTGGGAGAGGAGATTGTGAGGCTTGCCTCTTTTGTATGTCTCAAGCCTCCTTTGTATTAATTTTTAGTTTTTTTGTTTTTTTTTTTGCCTTGGTTAGATTTGTTTGAAATAATTTTTAACATGTACGTGTTAGGGGTAGAGAATAATTTTATAAGTGGAAACTATATTTTAAAAATGCAGTTTGTAAAAAGCTTAATAATTTTAGTATTGTTATAATTGAAATAATGAATGTCACCACATTAATTATAATAAATTTTAATTAAGTATTATTTATGACTTCCATTAATTTTTATTAATGGAAACCATTAATGTCATTTATGAGTTCCATTAATATTCATTAATGGGAATATTAATGAAAGTCATTTGGAAAGCCTATAAAAGAGCTTCTCATTCCTTGTAATATACATACCTAAGTAAGAAAGAAATTTCTTATTTTCTTTCATGCTCTTTATCTATCATTCTCTCAACTTTCTCAACTCTCTTCTCTGATTCCTTTTTCCCTATTACATATTATTATCAAAGTAAGATATATTTTATCTCTACTACTTTGATTTACATTGAATTTATCCTTGTTTTACAACAAGTATTCTTAAAAGTAAGATATATCTTTTGTATGTCTCAAGCCTCCTTTGTATTAATTTTTAGTTTTTTTGTATTTTTTGTTTGAAATAATTTTTAACATGTACGTGTTAGGGGTAGAGAATAATTTTATAAGTGGAAACTATATTTTAAAACTGCAGTTTGTAAAAAGCTTAATAATTTTAGTATTGTTATAATTGAAATAATGAATGTCACCACATTAATTATAATAAATTTTAATTAAGTATTATTTATGAATTCCATTAATTTTTATTAATGGAAACCATTAATGTCATTTATGAGTTCCATTAATATTCATTAATGGGAATATTAATGAAAGTCATTTGGAAAGCCTATAAAAGAGCTTCTCATTCCTTGTAATATACATACCTAAGTAAGAAAGAAATTTCTTACTTTCTTTCATGCTCTTTATCTTTCATTCTCTCAACTTTCTCAACTCTCTTCTCTGATTCCTTTTTCCCTATTACATATTATTATCAAAGTAAGATATATTTTATCTCTACTACTTTGATTTACATTGAATTTATCCTTGTTTTACAACAAGTATTCTTAAAATTTTTAATTAAATAAATATATAATCTAGTATTGCATTTCCAAAATATAAATAAACTCCAATAAAAAATAAAGGTCTTATTTAAAAATCATTCTTCAAAATAATTTTCTATTTTTTAAAATAGAAAGTGATTTTCTATCTCAAAAAACCATTTTGGTTAACTTTTAAGAGAAATTCAGGGTATTTTAAAAAAAAATTAATAATTTTTAATAAAGTGTTTAAACAAATTTAAAAATATGGAGAATATATACTTCCAAACTTGTATATTAATTATTTATAACAAAAAATCTAGAAAATTGTTTATCATATTAAAATTCTCAAAAATTGTTTTAAAAAATGTCACCCAAAATTATCATGAGTTGTTTTTTCTTCCTTTCATTTAAAGATGGTAAATCTCAGGACAATTACGTGGATAAGTGTTTTTACTAAAGCTCTTTTTACTCTCCAACGACCATGAAACAGACCACCCTCTTTGGGAAAAGGAGGCCTTAATTTAAGCCACATCACATAAAAAACCAAAAAAATAAAAAATAAAAATAATAAATAAATAAAAATAAAATCAGGATATCCATTATTAAGATCAAGACATATATATATGAATGGGGGAAAAACAAGTGGGCTTATGACAAAAATAATAAATAGATAAAAATAAAATCAGGAGATCCATTATTAAGATCAAGACACATGAATAGGGGAAAAATACAAGTGGGCTTATGACAAGACTCTTCACAGCACTAAAAACCAAAAGGGAAAGTGAGGTTGCCTTGTCCCTAACCGACCAGTATGACTGGCTATAAATGCTGAGTTTTCTTCCTTTCATGGCTCAACTTCACAATCCCACATCGACTTTTGTCCATATTCTTCCACGGTTGTTTTCACCTTGAGTTTCTTATCTATATGATTGTGAGAAAAAATGGGATTGAATTTTTCAATGGTCATGCTTTCTCACTATAACCCCTTCTCTATCCTAATAGTACATGTCCTTTTTTTTTCATTATTTTCAAGTTATGTGAAAGATTTGTGATAGGTAAACAGTTCATTCCAAATCGCTCGTCTGCACTGGAAAGGAAAATTTTTCTCCATTAATTTTTGGGATGTAAGCTTTCAATATGATTTATAGTCCAACCATGAGAATTCTCCGTTCAACCAAAGACTTCTTATTTCATTTTTCTCTTCAAAGATGTGTAAATCATTGATGTTCCGTTTATTTTCAACATAGAAAACATTTAAAAATATTTTTTATCAAATAAACTCTTATTTATGTTTTGGAAATACAATATCAGATCATATTTTTATTTAATTAAAAAATTTTAAAATACTAAAATTCTTTATCTTTTTATTAATATCATTTTTAAAATATAATTTCCAACTATAAAATCATTCTCTACCCCTAAACATACAAGTTAAAAATTATTCTCAACAAATCTAACCAAGATTATAAAAAAAAAAAAATTCAAAATTTCTACAAAGGAGGCCTTGAGATATCCGAGAGAGGCAAAGTCTCACAATTTCTACCGAATGTATATATATTTACCAAAACTAGGGAGTCATGTTACCCATTATTTATTTTGTGAGTCCAAGTCCAAGGTACTTGGTTGTCTTTTGTAAAGGGACCATGAAGTGTGAAAGGAGCATCCAATAGAAGTGATTGTAAAAATTACTTGCTATATTGTGTTACCAACCTTTTCTTTTGGGTAAGTATATTTGGTTGGATCACCAGACTCTTGTATGGTTGTAAGATACATGTACCCAATTTCTAAACTTCTAAAGGGAATAATGTGGGATTTGGTTGAATGACCCAACTCTTCTATAGTTGTAAAATACATGTACCCAACTTCTAATGGGGATAATGTGGGATTTATCCATTGGTAAGGTGAGATGAGTGACAATTTCGTGGATTGATAAAAGCCAAATAAATGGTATATACCTCTTGTATGATAGTAAGATAAGATGAACGAATGGTACCTCCTGTATGATCGTAAGATAAGATGAACGAATGATACCTCTTGTATGATCATAAGATAGGATGAGGGACGATTTTGTGGATTGATAAAAGCCAAACAAATGATACTTCCTGTATGGTTGTAAGATAAGATGATGGACGATTTCGTGGATTGATAGAAGCCAAACAAATGGTACCTCTTGTATGATTGTAAGATACATGCACCCAACTTCTAATAGAGATAGTGTGGGACTTATCCTTTAGTAAGTTGAGATGAAGGACGATTTTGTGGATTGATAAAAACCAAACAAATGGTACCTCTTGTATGATTGTAAGATACATGCACCTAACTTCTAAAGGGAATAATGTGGAACTCATCCTTTGGTAAGATAAGATGAAGGACAATTTTGTGGATAGATAAAAGCTTGGTATAATATCATAGATCATCGAGAGAAGTTTATACCTAATTTATTTTACATGTGTTAACACATTTTAGATCCATGAAAATCAATTACTCAAAGTTGATAATATCGATATAAGTTGTCATAATGTTTTAATCATATGTTTGAAGCCGTTAACAGAAGTGGACGATGAAAAAAGCAAGGTGAGATTGTTGAGTAGCCATTAAGGAGAAGTTGTGTTTGATCGGACAAAAAAAAGAAATCGACACATGCTTTGTTGAAGAAATGAATGGAAGTAACTAGATAAGAGTGAATTCATTTTAAAGGCAATAATTATATGAGACTTGGAGAAATAACTAAGTTGGGCCTAGGCCCTTTTAGCTTCACCCTTGGCTTGGCCTAGGCATGCCTTCAAATCAAGGTTTGAAATTTAATTCTTGGCCTAGGCTAAGCCTTGGGATCGATAATTAACAAAATACAAATGCATAAAATTATTTGGTTTTAAGATTCATTTTATATTTAATAACTTTTCAATAACTCTTTTAAAGATCCTCATAATCCCCAAATATTATAGGGTATTGTTTAAAGCATTTCAAAGTATATTTTAAACCAAGCAAACGAAATTTATGCTATTAACTATCATAAATAGTTCTGAATTTGAAATTTGTTAGAAGAAGTTGAGCCCACAGCTTGATGAACAAATGGTTGAAATCAAAATCAATCTCACACCTAACCAATAAAATAAAATTAATTTGGAATTTTTTTCCTATAAACAATGGATGTTTTTGTTTCCATCTTAATTGAATTTATTATTTGATAGCACTTTACCTTGACCTTATTCATTGCATAGATTCTATATATGGAAGGTTGTAACATCATAATCTTCACCAAGCTTTTGTGTCAAGAAAAATGTTGGGTTTATATATATATTTAGAGTTTTGTATTTGTAGGGGAAAAAAATTTTGATTCAGAAGATTTGATATTATAATGTTTCAATTATTTATTTTTCTTATTGAGTTGACCTTTTAATAGTATATTGTCTCCCATCAAACACTTGTATTTTAATATATTATATCATTGCCACCTCAAATCAAAACCTAATCAAATAATATTTGTCTATGTTTGTATTCATGATCAAGAAACTACTTGTGACGGTGAATAGGTGATACTTGTAATTTTTTATTATAGGGATTTAATCATACTATTTACATTAGCTTGTGAGAATTAATACAAGAACCGATAATTTAAAATAAATTCAATCATAAATTGAATATTTATAAACATGAAAAATCATCTATAAAAATTGTTTTAACCTTCGCAGATGCATAAACCATAAATCTATCGATCGTAGCAAAAATCTATTAAATTTAAATGAATTCTACATGGTTGTATCATTGAATTAGGACTTGAACCATGGAGAATAAACAAAGGAAGCATTCCAATTTTTTTGTGTTTTTAGGAAGTAAGATCATGGGTAGGATTCACATAGATGGTCGCATGGGTTGGGACAATGAAATGAGGACAACAATAAAATGACATACCAATTCAAATAATTCTACCCTTGTACACTTCTCCAACCCTGCAAACCCTCTTCAAGTTTTTCCTATTCATTTTCATTCTCTGACTCAACAGCTAGCACATGTACCAACAAGACAATGTAGTTTTTGGTTTATTTCCATGAGTTTTCTTCACGTGAAATAAAAGTTGGGGACAACCCTAGTCTACAAATTCATTGCCTAACGAAGACGTTATCTGAGTCATTACAATGAATAGTAAAATCTAAATTGTTGAATGAGTGTACAAAAATATGACCAAGTTAAAAAAATAAAATAAAATAATTTGATACAAATAAATAGATTAAAATACTGAAACACGGGATAAAAGAAGAAGTTAGTACAACTATATAAATATAGTGGATTTCCTTTAATCAATCATATAGGTAAATTTTTAAAACTGTAAAATTACGATTTAGTTGGTGAGATAATATACGATGGACATTATATTTTAAGATAACACATCCAATTAGATATATTATTTTATATTAAATTTGTAAAATAAAAAAAATATTTTTAATGTCTAAAATAAATATTATATCATATTTCAATATTTTCTATTTAAAAATTGAAATTTCTTTTATATTTAATAATATTTATGATTAAAATATATTCAAATTTTATAAATAAAAATTTTTATATCATGCTATTCAATATATAAAAATAATTTATATATTATATATTAATATTAGTTTATAATTTTTTTCCTTTTTTAACTATAAATTTAATTTACAATAAAAAATTATTTTGAAAAATGATTATTTAAAAAAATAAATTTATAATACATGGGATATACATGCATGAAATATACATATCTTATATCTTAGCATGATATGAATATATCCTAAGTAGGAGTGCCATAAAAAAAAAGTGGATAATATATTTCACCATTTATTATATCTTATATTTAGTGAACATATGATAAGTTAAGTAATGGGAGAATTTATTCTATCACATTACCAACTAAATATGGGATAAGTATATGGATAGTAATTGTAACGAATCTCGAAAAACAAGTAATTTCTACTAGGCCTTTATCCTTTTTTTAGGCTCATTAAGGTTTTTATTGGTTGGAACTTCCGGTTATCTTAGTAGGAATTTGATATCTTTATTTCCGCGTCTTAGCAAATAATTATTTTTCTACAAGGGATCATGATGTCGTGATGTCTTTCTATAGGATTACTTGTCGTCCTTTATCCATTTGTTTAGGTTCATTAAGCTTCTTATTGGTTGGAACTTTCTATTATCCTAATAATTTCAACAAATAATCATTTTTTTACAAGGGATCATAATGTCATGATGTCTTTCTATAGGATTACTGGTCATCCTTTCTCTTATCTTATCTCATACTCTATCAAGCTAACCAAACATGACCTAAGAATTTATTAAATCGATCTAAAATGAACAATATCTATATGAAAAGTAATGCGTCATCAGACGACGACTCTATTTATCGTCTTTCTTAATGTTTGGTAGTCTTATAATCCTGTGGGATATGCACCAATTCGATTCTGTAGCAAAAGCAAAACTACAAAACTCTGATATAGTATTAAACTATGAATTTGAAATAAGAACTGGAAGCTACAACCCAAAGCCTTTGACCCAGAAACAATACACATAGGGGATGTCGGCATTGGATGTGGCAAAAACTGTATCTCAACATGTGTCTTCTGAGACTAACAGAGGAGAAGAATGATCAAAGGGAGGGTACCATTTGTTTTGATTCCACAGAGGAGTACTAGCTGCCTAGCTGGCCTGTTCATTCATCCGTACAGACTTGCTCCCAAAAGAAAGAATGAGAATCATGGCTTTTGGAAATAAAGCAAACACTGAGTTCCATGCAGAGTTTAGGTGGCGAGAGAATAGGCCTTTCACACTGCATGGTCCCTTTACGTACGTGAGGCGTCCATATACCATATTAGCCTCAACTTGGACATATTGACTTTGTCCCATCCTCCTCTCAGAATATATCTATCAACTCTTTTATGAGTTTGTAGGAAAATTGAATGTTGAGGACAAAATTAACTATTTGTAGAACCATGATGCATGGTTTTGGTAAAATATTCAGGCTATGTTTGGTTCCCGGAAAGTACAAAGGAAAGAAAAAAAATGCTAAGGAAAATGATTTTCTCATGTTTGGTTGTCCTATGAAAAATATCAAAGAAAATCAAATATAATTAAAACTAATTAAAAACTTATGTATTTTTAAATTATTTAATCTTTATATTGATGAGTTAAAATAAATAAAATGAGTTTGAAGTAACAAAAAAAATAATTTATCAACTTTTAATCTATTTTTTTATTTTCCTTCATTTTTTCTTTCCTTCTACTTTTCCTTTGTATTTTCTTTCCTTCGCATTTTCCCTCAAATTTTCCGGGAACCAAACATAGCCTCAATTAATGTGAAGAAATTTTTGAGAGGATTAAGGTAAACATAAAGATTTAAGCAAGGAAAATGATTCATTTTACAACTATTTCTTGGTTGTTTTCACTACACATCTATTCCCATTACAAAATCAAAGAAATTATCATGTGGAATAGCCACTTTGTCAATCACATGTATCTATGTAGGGTAGATTTTTGCCTAAAGATTATGAAGGGTTTGGTTGTGGTATCACGGGCACCTATTATTAGGTATCATATCAAAACTCCAAAAATCAAGTTCAAATCAGAGAAGTTTGAAACCCTTTTAGGGAGGAAAGACAAAGGTTGTAGTTCAAGTTGTCGAAGCTTAATATGATTTTCAGATTATTCACTAAGAAGTATGGGGATTGTTGTATCACAAACATGAAAAATATGTACAAGTGATCGATGTTCAGTATAAGATCTATGGGAAAAAGCATTTGGGTAAAGGTGCATCTCGTAATATTTCCTTAATTGGAACTTAACCAACACAACCAAATATATATACAAATGTAGGAAATGAAATAGGCATCATGACTAATTTATCGTTTGGGCCTTTTAGGTTCTATTTGAATCGACTTTTGATAAGTTAAAAACTCTTTTTTAAAGTATAATAAAAGTGCTAGTGTCTCTTTTATTAATTTTCTCAAAGAATTTATGGCTTCAAAAAGAGTTTAATACAAAAGTGTTTCTTACTACAAAAGTTCTATTTTGACTTATATAAAAAGGTTTTTTCATGTTTGATAAATTAAACTTTTATAATACTAATATCACCCATTAAGAATTAGGACTTTAACTTCGGTTTCAGCTTCCACCTAAAAAACAATAAACTAATCCAAACAAGACCTTACTCTCTCCCCACAAAGGAATTGAATGTCATGTATACACTGATTTCCACATTCCAAAAACTAAAAACCAAAAGAATGATAGATGTGAATCCATGGTAGTCAATCATATATGTGACGTACCATACAATGCATAAGTGGCTTCTTATAGCTTGGCAAAAAGAATCCCACAACTTGACAAAAAACATACAGAAGAAGCAAAGAAAAAGCACTTCCAGAACCAAAAATCATTCTTCCTGTTTTATAGTACTTGGCTGTCTCAACGCTCAAGTAAAGAAGATGGTGCAGTGGTGAAAGGGGGATCCTATGGGCACCATAACTACAAGATGAAAATGACTAATAGCTAGTTTTTTCCGAAGGGGTTATCAGCCATGATTGCCATTCTTATAAGCACTTTTGAGCAAGTGTGTAGGGATGGTGAAGCAGGGAAATGGTACACATTTTTGAGTATGAAAAGAAACTGTTTGTGGGTGATTTCGTACCAGCAAAGGATCTGCTTATAATGGATGCATTGAATTTCAAAGTGAGAATGATGTCTGCCACTGACATGCATTTTGATCAGACCATGAGAGTCACCCCGGGGGAAAGAAGAAGAAGAAGAAGAAGCTGGGTGTTATAGAAAGAATAGACCTCCACAAAGAAAGAAAAAAAAATTGAGAAATTTTGGCCCTATTGCTTGTAAAATGTTCTTGAAAACCTTTTCTAGGCTATTTTCAGAAAGTGTTTTCGAAAAATGTTTGACACAGGTTTTTAGAACAATTTTGGAAAACTTTTTAAGAATTTATTTAACAAATAAATTATTTTTTAATTCAAGTTTTTGGATCAAATTGAAACATCAACTTAAAAAAAAAAAAAAAAAAAAGCAAGGAACTGGTGATGGTGATGAGAAAAAAAAATATTGGGTTGTTTAGTTCTTTTTTATTTGTTGTTTGGCCCAAACCCAAAGGCATGATTGAGTAGGCCTTGGTTGAAATTTGTTTTAAAGAAGCCCAACCCAAGCCCTAATCATCAAGAACTAATTGAAATTTTGAAATACTAAATTACGTATAGAACCCTCAAATTGTCAAATTGTTGCATCCAAAAATATTCTATTTTTTTGATAAATTTTACTTTCTATATTTTTCTTAAATACAAAGGAATATTCCATATAAAAAACTTGTTGTCTAATTATCAAAGATATTGAGAAAATCCCGTAATAATATATTTCTTTTATAATAATAAAAAATTTTAATATCTCTTGATAAAAAATATAATATCTCCTAATAATTATTTTAATATTTTTCTTTCCCAATATGTTCTTCTTCAAATTTATTTATTTTTCCTTTTTCTCTTATATAAATAATGAAAAATTAAAAATATCTACCATAAATCAAATAAAAGAAGTTATATTTCCTAATACTTCATTAAGGTTATGTTTGGTTCGTAGAAAATTTGAAGAAAAATATAAAAGGAAAGAAAAAAGTGAATGAAAATATAAAATAGGTTATTGATTAATAAATTTAAAATTAATAAATTATTTATATATATTACTTTAAACCCATACATCATTTATTTTAACTCTTAGATACCAATATTAAACGAAAGTTTAAAATTTTTAATGATTCTCAAAAACTATTTTTTATAAATATTTTTTAAAAAGTGATATAATTTTATAGTATTTGACAATATTTTTTAAAACAGTTCTCAAAAAATAGTTTTTAAAAATAATTATAAAAAATATATTTTTAAAAGCAATTTTAAAATACAGTTCTCTTATATTTTTAGTGATAAAACTTCAGAACTTGAAATGTTTTTTTTATGTTTCCAAATGTTTTTTAAAAATAATTTTATCTATAAACATATTTTCGAATCTGGAAATGAATTTTTTGTTTTAAAGAATAGATACGATTTTTTGTTTTAAAAATCGTATCAAAAAATGGTTCCCACCTTACGTGATCTTAAATAGGAACTAAACAAACAACTCCATTTTTTTCGTTACTTAGACCTTTGTGGGTATTAGAATCAATTCAACTAGTATGGCAAAAACATGATTCCATTCGACATCCTATCACAATCTCGTCTTCCTTTTGGCTCGGAATGGGAATGAGAATGGGAATGGGAATGGGAATAGTTGATAATCATGATGTTTTCTTTCCTTTTTCTCCCAAAATCCAACGGTGTCGTTTTGAAAGATTGGAATTGGAAGGGGGATGAGTCAGAGTCATGACTCATGAGTCATGATGTTCTTTCCCTAAATTCCAACGGTGTCGTTTTGAGAGTGGGTCGTGGTCATTTCTGGAACCCCGGATGTGTTGTAGGGTTGGGTTCTCCTCTCTTTTTGTCCATTTTCCACTCTTTTTCTCCTCCCATAAAACCAAATCATTATATATTCATCATTATGTTCATGATAGCCCAATACCCATATCTCTTCTCTCTCTAAGCTTGACATTCTATGGAGATAAGAAGAAAGAAAGAAAGAAATAACAGGAGAGAAAATGGAAAGAAAGATGGAAAAAAGAGAGAGTGGAAGCTTCTGCTTTGAGGGGATTGTTGTCTGGCTCGAGGCCACCAACCATCTTTGATTGATTCAAATACTTTGATCAGCTTCAACCCATCTTCTCCTTCAATTCAATTCCACCCTCTGATTATGTGTTAGTGCCCTCGGACCAGGCTTCATTCCCCTCAATCACTGCTCCCCAATCGGCCCAGAGGTTTGTTTTTGGTATTTCTGGTGTTTTTTTCTGAATCTTTAGCTGCTTTTCACTGAATCTGTTGATGGGTTTTTGTTCTCACACACATTAGGGCTGTTAATCACTTGCAGATTGGTGCAATGATGAGAAGTTTTGACTGTGTTTTGAACTAGTTCTGACAGATTTAGACAAAGTTTTCATCATTGCTTCTTTTCCTTTTATTTTATTCTAGCTTCGTTTTCAACTCTGGTTATCATGGCTGAAATTTTCCCTGTCAGTCTCTCTAGACCTTTTGTTCTTCATCATTGAAAAGATTTTTCTCATCATGGCTTCAAGTTCCTGATCTTTCCATCTGTGTTCTTCATCTCCCTCGTTCAATTTTCTTTCATATTTTCCGGGAAAGATCTATGTAAAGAGGGGAGGAAAAGGCTAGCTAGGCGACAAGATCAAACTACTCTTAGACCCATTAGACCCATATGTGATTTTTAGTTTAATTAATGATTTTTTTTCCAATATTTCTTGTTCTTAGTGGGGGTAGTTGGATTTGCAGACCTGTGAAATCTCCACCCTCTTTTGCTTTACCAAAGTTTCAATGCTTATTAAAAGTTGAATTCTTCTGCTGCTGCAGTGAAGATTTCAAGGTGAAAGTGGGGATAAATTTTATGTAGAATTGATTCTATTTTATTGGGAATTTTCTCTTTATTATCAATGAGGGTATCTTTTTATTCTATCCCTTCAATCTAAGTTCTACGTATCATCCCATTTTCAACTGATTCATCACTAAAAAACCCCATCTCTCCTCATTGAAAATGGATTGTCATAGACCCAACAACAAAAAAAGTTCTCTTTTGGCCATTTCCATTAAAGATCATTCAGAGTTTGAATTCTTGTTTAGATCTTTTTGGGTAGTCTCCATTTCATTCTTTTGTAACGGAAATCTTTTTAGGTGGGTTGATCATATTCTTGGAGTTGGAGATCAGACTCTCACTATATCTTGAAATTTCTTGAGCTAAAAGCAAGGACAATGGCTTTCTGAAGTCTGATACATTAGCTCCTTTTGCATTGATACAACAACACCTTGTGTTCCCCCCTCCATCATTTTCCCTGTGGTTCTGCATGATTTTTATCAGAAAAAATCAGAGTTCAGCTCAGGTGGTACATAAAAATGGACAGAGCAAACAGTGGCCTGGAATGATGGGAAGAGTCATGGATTTAACTCTAACAACTGTTCTGGGCTCTTGCTTCTGAAAACAAACTTGTCTTTTTGTTTTTGTTTTCATTTTCTTTCTTTTCAAATATTTTTCAGATGATCAAACATATGGTAAGTTGGAGCTGTATATGGGTTTGTCAGTATGTGATACTGCATTTGGACTCCACTAACTTCTGGTTTCATGGGATCTTTCTGTGATTATTATCATCTTCGACCTCTCTCTCTTGGGTAAGTGACAATGCACATTAAGTATATATATATACTCTTCTCATTATGGAGTGTTTGGCATTTTGAAGTGTCTAGCTCCCTTGGTTCTTTAGTTTTTCTGTGCAGAAGTGTTGTTTGGAAGGCAAGAAACCAGGGTGAGAAAGATGAAAAGGCTTTACATGGAGTTTTGAATTGATACTACTGCATAAAGCACTTGGAATAGTTTTATCTTCTGCCGGTGGTGGTGGGTGGCAGCCTGGCAGCTGTGCAGTGCACTGAACAATAAGAGAATATTTATATAATATTGTATAATTTTATTCATACTGTTCAGGCTGCTTATGATCATCTCCCACCATATGTAGAATAATAATATAAGCAATACCCATATATTTTGTTTTGATTTGGAGCTAGTATGACAACATTACTAGTTTACTCAATGGAGAGTAATAGTCGTGAGTTCTTGTGCTATATGATGTAGATTAAGCTGGTCGAAGAAGTTTTTAGGTTAAATTGATAACTTGGCATGGTATCAGACTTGATTTTCTATTTTCTCGATTTCATTAATTCAAATCTTATCATTCATTTATTGAAAAATTTGGCATTATATATAAGTGCATAACACTTTCGTGCAGAATAAGTCGAGAACGTAGTAGTTGTTTTGTTTGTTAAACCAACTTAACAACTTAAAATAATTTAATAACTTAATTTAAGTCATTAAGTAATTAAATATATATTTAGTAAAATAATTTAATGATATGACTTAAAGTTAAAAGCAACTTTAAGTAACAAGTAAAAATAATTAATTTATTTTTAAGTTTACATCTTTATTTTACATTTTTGTCCTAGTTATCTCTAACGATCCTTTCAATCTTCTTTATTATAATTATAATTTATGAAAGATAAATATATCAATTTGATGATTTAGAATAAATTTTAAGTTAATTTTATCAAACAACCATAATACTTAAGTATATAAGAATTAAGTAATAAGTTTTTTTAAGTTAATAACTTAAATATAATTTGACTTAAAGTCAATTTAAGTCATTTTAATAATTATTCTTAAAAACTTATTTTAGAAACATTACTATACATGTGAACTCGTAACATTAATTTAAATGCTAATAATTAATTAAATTTTATATTTTAGCAAAAAAAAATCAATCATATCAATTTATCATTAGATTCATTACCTAAAAATAGCAACATAATGGTTATAAAATAAAGGAAGGGTTGTTGCATGGAGAACTTACTTGATGCTCCATCACTTGAAATGGTTGATTTCAAGTAAGGATGGATGTTTGGTTACAACACTTCTCAAGCTTAATCCAAGAATAAGAGAGAGAGGAAGAAGATGGTTAATTATTGGCAATGGATAAAGGGCGAGGGAAAAAAACTACCTTAACCGTAGAATCCCAAAAACTTAGGAGCCACCACCACAACCCCCATCTCTCTCTTCTTCCTTTCTCTTTCTCTTCCTCTTTCTCTGTTGTCTCTTTCTCCCTGACCATTCTCTTCTAGGCTCAGCCCCCCACCCTTGTTAAGGGGGAGAGAAAAAATTTACCCATTTTCTCTCTCCCCTTCCAACCCCACCCTCTCTATCACGATCACTGTATTATGCAATTTCAGGATTTCCATGCACCCACCACCGCCGCCGCCGCTTCCTCCGCCACCACTGCCAGCGGTGAATGGGAAAAGCTCTCTCCGGCATAGATATCAGCCTGTAGCCGCCACCGCTTTTGATTCTGAGTTTTCCGAATTGGTTGGTGATCACTGTTTGTAATCGTGCAATGTATTTGATTCCTTCAGTGCCTTATCTTGACTCCGCCTTCGACCTCGCTACCATCTGTCTCATATCGGCCCTCCTCCTCCTCTCCCTCCTATCCCTCTTCTTCGTCTTCCACCTCCGCCTCAAGTGCCGAACCTCCCACCAGCTCCAGAACTTCAACTCTCTCTGGACCGTACGGCTGCTCCTCGTGCTGTTCATCTCTTTCTGGGCTGTCAACGAACTCCTCCGCATACCCTTCTTCCGCCGGAGATATCCGTACCCATTCTTGCCGGCGCTGACTCTGGCTCAACAGGCTGGTCTCTGCAAAGTTCACGTGGTTCTCTCTCTGGGTTTGTACGAGCCTGGCTTCCTCGTGACCTTTCTATTCCTCGTCAACGTCTCCGTCAAGAAGCACAGCAGAGACAACAAGTGGGGTGTGGTCATCGTCTTCGCCTTATGCCTCCCTATCTTCTTGCTGCAACTCTTCTTCACTTACTTCTCTCCTCCGGAGGTTCCTATCCCTGGGTTTTTGAAGCGGAGCTTCATGACCATCAAGGACGAGTATGGAAACGACGCCGTTTTGTGCATGTACCCGCTCGTGAACACCCTCGTCTTCTGTGCGTTTGCGATTGTGTACGCTGTCTGCTTCCTTTTGTCCTGTTGGAGGGTAGTCTCGCTCGTGATCAACAAGGGCTTGAGGGTTCGGATCTACGCGCTCGCCTCCGCGGTTCTCTTTCCGCTCCTGGTGCAGCTTCTCTTTCTGGGAATATCGGTGGTTTTTTCGCCGGCCGACACCTTCTACGGCGGCGCTGCACTGATGGTATTCCTCAGCGTGCTGTGCTGCACCGTCGTGGGGGAGAGCATTTTGATAATCAGACCGATCACGGAAGCGTTATCCGCCGGAGGCGATTGCTGCCTGTGGATTCGCGACGTCGGGCCGGGGAAACAGGTGGCGGATGAGGGTTAGTAGAAGGGAGATGAAGGGCATTCTGGTGATTTTCTTTCACGATGAGGAGGGGGCGTTGGTAAATTCGGTAATAGGCGGTCACGCGCAGCGCACGGGACTGGTCTCAAAAATGTTAAGAGAGAGAAAAGTGGAGAGCTGTGACTGTGAATTGATGTTTGATACTTTCCTTCTTTTTTACCCTCTAAAATCCGATTTGTACTATAATTTTTCTCTTTTTATTTTTATTTTTTATTTTTTATTTTATAGATTTTCCCATGAAAATACCAGAAAATGGGAAAATATTTGATGAGAAAATGTGCAATACAATTTATTAAATTTAGTTGTGAATTAACTCTACTTGTGTGTTTAGTAAATATTCAGAAATTTACATGCAATTTATGGGGTTGGAATTATAATAAACATTTTTTTTTTTTATCGGAAAGAAGATATTGTTTATTAATTATATTATTTTCTCAAAAAAAATCAAATTTAATATCTGTTATTAATTATTTTGTTATTTTATGTGTTTTAGTTTATTTTTGTTATAGAATTTTTTATTAATATTAGTATTTCCCTTGATTTTGGATCACAATCCTGCAATTCTTATTAGATATTCATCGTAAATAAACAAGTTCCAGACAGGTTTGAGAATTTTAAAAAACATAGGTGTTTGCCCCAATTATATATAAAATTAAATTTAAAAATTAATTTTTTTTATTTTTTTATTTTTAACATATATATATATAATACAAAATTTGCTTTTAAATAAAAAAAATTATAATATTTCAATTATTTATAAAATATATTTATTTTAATGTGGTTAAAAAATTTAAAATACTCTTAGATGTTATTTTAGAAATTGTTTTTAATCTTTTTTAACATTTAAAATTTTTTATTTTTCGAAATATTAGAAAAAGTTTCTAAAAACATACTCTTAGGTGTTGTTTGTTTTATTGCTTAATTCTAAAAAAAAATTAAAACTAAATAGTATGTAATAATATTAAGTATTAGGTGGTTTGTTTTTATAATTTTTTATTTCTATTAAGCATTAAAAATAAAGAAATTTTTTTTTCATTTATAAAAAGTTAAATATTTTAGTTTTTTCTATTCACTTATAAATTTATATTAAGCTATAAAAAAAATAAAAAATAAATCATTTAAAATCTAAAAGAAAAAGCTTTCATATGCTAAAAAAACAAACACCATCTTAATTACTAAGTAATACAGTAAAAAGGCTTTTTCATTAATAATTGACCAAAAAAGCCCACTAAGCAATACAGTAAAAAGGCTTTTTCATTAATAATTGACAGAAAAAGCCCACTAATTTAGCTACCTGATATTATAATATTAAATAAAGCTTATGACTAAACCTCCATATGCTTGTTACATGGTTTTTCCATTTATTTTTTAATAGAAATTCTTAATAATGAGAGAGTCCATATTTAATTTTTTGTTTTTTGCAATTTTTTTTAATTTATTTCTTTTTATTTTTTTTAATTTTTATTTTTGTACTTTTCATCATCTGAATTTCCATAAATCCAAAATGACCTGTAAACTCTCAACCCACTTAGCCCACCTTCACAAGGGCCTAAATCCATGTAAGCCTGCCCCAAAAATAATGTAACGGTGCAAAACCCCACTGAGTTAGGCCCAAATAAAGTATAAAACAAAACTTCAAATATAATACAAACGTAATGCCAGCCTATAGTCTTAATTGGGCATAGAGCCCACTTACGAATAATTTTGAGAAGAATATAAGCAATAAACTCTTTACAAAAATTAGGCATTCGAAAAACTTTTAAAAATAATTAGATATTTAATAACAATATATTGAGAAACATTACTTTAAAAACTTAGAGAAGGAAATTACCCGCTTGGATTAATTCATGGAGAATGACTTAACATTGGAAGTAATTTTGGAGGAATATAGACGTTTTCTAAAATCAAAAGTTTGATCATCAATCTCTTTATAATACATCATGGTGGTTAAGTCGAACTATTGGAAGGAAATGGAAAAGAAACACATAATAAGGACAAAAATACAGTAAGTAGACTCTTATGAAGATGAGGAGATAATAGTCGAAAGAGATTCATGATATTAGGTTTATAGAATTGCAATTTTCTATGAAGTAAATGCCAGTAATAATATCTTAATTCGACTACCTCACCCATTCATCAAGGTAGACATAAAAACGTAAATTATTATCAAGGGTGATCGAAGTTCTCTATGCCCCTTCACCTACCTAAGGATCAGTTATTAGAGTGTTTTGCTTTTTAAGGTCCTTTACGTCATAATGACCTTGTCGAGGTAATCCATTCACCCAAGATTCTTCAATTTGTTCAAAATAAAAAACACGAGACAAGAAAAAAAAATGTTTGATTATGATATAAGAAATGTTTTCTCATATAAATTCAATATTTGAAAAAATTTAGAAACATAAACCGATAATCACTTGATAGGTAACTTTTTTAAAAAATATTACAAAAATGCTTGGATTCCCCTTAAAAACTATTTCTAATAATGAAAATTACAATCAATTAAATACATTTTAGAAAGAGTCGCTCCCAAACATGATGAAAGACGAGGGCCCCACCCTCATGAGTAAAGGGGCAAACAAACAAATGAAAGCCCTTCATCACGCCTTATTTTCCTAATGCTTTGTCCCAAAGCAAAAGCCCCTAACTTTGGGCCTTCTCCATGCCTTGCTTGCTTCATTGATCGTCCCACTTTTCCCCTCTTTCTCCTTGCTTAGGCCCTTAAATGAAAGCTATGTCTCCCTCTTTTTCTCCCTCTATCTCCTTAGTTTATTATCATGCCAATTTGAATGTATTTCCATGTCATTTGAATTTTTTTTAAAAATAAATTATAGGCTTGAGTAGTAAATAAATTAATCTTTTGATAATCCACTATATTGATGGTCTTGGTTTAATTGACTTTCAAAACAAAAAAGTTAAGTTGGAAGACATTTTTTAAATATGAATATTATAATATTAAATTTATATAAAAACATTATATATCTAATACGTCATCAATGTGTTTTAAATATGCAAGCATCCATTATTGGTCTTCTTTTTTTTTACATAATTTTTTTATATTTTGAAAGTTCTAAATTAAGAAATTTTGTTTAATTAAAAATTTAAAATTATAAAAATCATCTTTAATTCAATTGCTTCTATTTTGTTTGTTACTAAATATAAGAATTTTCATTTTTGTTCCAAAAAAAATTTAAGCCTGATTAGATTACTACTTTTGGAAGCAATTTAAAAAAATAGTTTTTAGAATATTTTTTTAAAATTATTTTATAAAATAAAAATGTGTTTGAAAATTTTAAATATTTTTAATTTATTTTAAATATTTTTAAATATAATTTTTATATATATAATTTTATTTTTTATTATTCTAAATACTTTTTAAAATAGTTTTCAAAAAACAAGTGAAAATAATTTAAAATAATATTATATTTTCTGTTTTTAAAAATAAAAAATAGAAAATAAATTTTTGATTTTCAAACATATTTTTTAATTTTTTATATTCTATAAAACAGAAAATAATTACGAAATATAACCTTTTTTTTTTTTCAAATTAATATTTCCAGAAGTTTCTTTTCTCTTTTTGGGAAAATAAAGACCATGAAAGTTATCCAAAATTCTCTCCCAACAACCCATTGGAAAAAAAAATGGCATCTTTGAAAAAAAGAAAAAAAACCAAACAAATAAGGAACATTTTTAATCATTAATGATCTCTTTTTGACCAAAACGTGGGAAAGATTTGAAGTAGTTCCCATTTAGTGGCACATCTAACGGCTATAAATTACAAATGCGAAACGGTTAGAAGCAATCCAATATATTATTGTACGTTAATCACACAGACTTTCACATAAACATAATCCATCGAACGGTTCGGAGTATCGCATTGGCGTGATAGGGTTTCCATCGTCCTTCCGACGGTCCTGATATGAGGAGCACACGACTTTTCGTGCACCCTACCACACGCAACATATGAGCCGTGCTCGTGCAATGATGATGCCATATGCCACAGTGGAATCCGCCTTGACATCCGGTCGGCACGACTGGCGCCGAAAAGTAGGGGTAGTTTTGGGATTTTGAAAATTACTACGTGGACATGTTCGAGAATACTATTGGCGGTTCCTCATTGCTTACGTGTGCACCATACGCCATTGTCGGTCCGTTCTCCCACGCGGCGCACCCTTTGCCATTCATCATCCACGTGTCTAGCTGTTAAGCAAGAAACTAAATTAGCGTTTTCCTCCTGATTTCTACGAGCAGTCGAAGTTTTGCTATTTCTAGATCATCTCTTAGCAAGTAAGATTTTTCTACTTCCTCTTCAATTTAGCCTTTGACCTTATTCTTATATTCATTTAAAAATTTAAAATAAATTTTATTCAAATTGTTTTATTTAATTTACATAAAAAATATCTATAAAATTTTAATACAAGGGCATTTATTTAAAATTTTATATGTATTTTAATTATAAAAAAAATAAAAAAAATAAAGGGCATATAAGGAAAATTTTATTATATTTATTATTATTATTATTATTATTTTTTTTTTTCTATTTTCTTTCGTGGTAGTTTCCTTCAAACCTTGATAGGCTCAAACTAAGCCTAAATAATTAAGTACATGATTATTTATTTTACTTTTTTCCTTGAACTTTCTCGATCCAAACTAAGTTTGAATAATTGAAAATGATAACAAATAATTATTTTTTGTTTTTAATAGCTCCCATGTCATACTCATGATTTGCACTATACTTATAAAAAATTATGTTGATATTTTATAATATTATTTAAATATGACACTAAACCTTTCAATGATGATTTCATCAAATAAATAAATAAAATAAGCACATTGAAAATTAACCTTCACACAAGTTACTTGTAGAACATTACCATATGAAATAATAAACAATATTTTGTCAAAGAATGCAAGCATCCTAGTAAATGGATAAACACACAAATTTTTTTCTGTTTTTTTTCTTTTGGGGTGGCTTTTGATAGGGGGAGGGGGTCAAATCTACCGCCTATGATCCACCGCATCTAAATACTTAGCCGAAAAGGCAAAAACCTGTCCTAGACGGCAAATATAAGGCAAAAAAGACCCACCCAAGGTCTTGACTTCTTCACAGAAACCACCTTTGTGTACAGGCTAAGGAAGCCTTCAAAGCTACAAGTATGTGTATATATAAATACCAAGCTCCACCTCTCAACACATTCTCATTCTCCTCCATATCATATGCTTTTTGTCCTTGGTTTTCTTTTATCATGAGCAACGTTCCTAGGTCATTAACGGACTCTTCTCTAACCCTCTTCAAGCTTGCCATCTCGGCTTCTGATCCCTGGCCATTTTCTTTCGTTTTCTTGTAACATCTCAAGGAAAAGAGGTGATTTTCTTTCTGGGTTTTTCTAGGTTTTTAGTGGGTGTTGCTGAGAATTGAGATATGGGGAGTGGGGAGAAGAATTTTCTCAATTTCCACATGCATGTCCACCATGGGAATGGTAATAATAAGAAGGAGATGCGGGACATCCCAAAGGGGTGTCTTGCAGTTTTGGTGGGTCAAGGGGAGGAGCAGCAGAGGTTTGTCATCCCCGTCATTTACATCAATCATCCTCTGTTCATGGAGCTGTTGAAGGAGGCAGAAGAGGAGTATGGGTTTGAGCAGAAAGGACCCATAACCATCCCATGCCATGTGGAGGAGTTTCGCTATGTCCAAGGCATGATTGACAAGGAGAAGTCCCACCACCACCACAGCCACCACCACGACCTTCACGACCACCACAACCACCACCACTGCTTCTGGGTTTGACAGATTAATTGTGATTCTACATATCCTAGCTGATTCAATTCCTATGTAAATCTTCTGGGTTTTCTCTAATTTTCACATTTTTTTAAAATACCAAGGTTGTTGTAGTATTGACAAAACAAAGGAGTGGTTATGAGAATGGGGTTGCTTCTTTTTTCTTTTTCTTTTTCTTTTTTTGTGATATTTTTGGGCAATATTTGTTTGGGGAGCTTGAAAATTGATTAAAGAGAAAGAACAAAGTTAGATGTACATTCCACCTCTCTTTATTAATGTGAACACATGAAACTGGTTTTTGAAGTCAATGAATCACGAGTGAGAGAGAGAGAGAGAGAGAGAGGAGAACGTATTGAACACGGTTGAGGCCACTACTTTGTTGTATATTGTGTGTGGTTGCCAAAGCCAGGGAGGATAAAGCTTGAAATTCCCTTTTTTTTTTTTCCTTTTTTTTGGGTCATTCTATATATATATATATATATATATTTAAAAAAAAAAAAAAGGAAGAAGAGGAAGAGGAAGAAGAAGAAGACGAAGACGAAGACGAAGCTTCATTTTTGTAGTTCTTCATAAGATGAGACATTTACTTAGATATACGTGGTTAACTTTTGCTGGTTTTATTTGGTTTGGTGGGTGAGGGGATGCGAGCCAATGGGTCCCTACTGGGGTTTCTGGCCTCAATTTTGAGGTTTCTATTTGGGTTTTTGGCCTTACGAGAAAAGACAAATGGGTTGGTTTGAATATGATTCCAATGTCCTTCAAAGCCTTAAAAATAATTTTTATTTTTTAGAATATAAATTTTTTTTTAAATGGACCATTTTTTAAATACAAACTTTAGATATTTTTAATTATTTATTGTAAAATGTTGTGAATAATAATTTAACATTTGAAAAAAAAAATTAAAATTTTTATATTATACATAAGTAAGCAGTACCTTCGTCTAGAATAAGATGAGAAAATTGATTTTTATATTTGAATTCTTAAATAAAATTTTGTTCTTCAATCATTTTTAAAAAATATTGTTAAAAAAGGTTCTCAATCCTTTAGTCATTGTTTCAATGCACATGAATTTATTCAATTAATTTTTTTTTAAAAAAAAAACAAAGTATGGTGCATTAAATTTTGGAAAAAGATATAATAATTTTAAAATATGATAATTCAAAAAATATTTTCAAAACCATTTTAAAGGAATCTAATTAGAAATTGTCTTTCAGAGTAATAATTTCAATTAAATTTTAAAATTGTCTTTTAAAAAAATAAATTTTATATTTCAATTGAAGTTACATTAAAAATGATAATAATTTCTAATTGATATCATAAAAAAGGGTATAAATCAAAAAAATAATTTCAAAAATGTGATATTTTTAATAAATATTTAAAAATTTTGTTTTTTCTTTTTCAAAAATCCCTATAATATGCTACATTGAAATAGGTACATTTTTTGTGTTACAATTGTATAATTTTTTCTTTTTTTTTCTTTTGGTGTTTTTCCTCTGAACTCCACACAATGCCTCAAAGCTAGCTGCTCCATTTATTGCAGAAAAACATTGTCTTCAGTGTTCTTCTCTTCCCCATCTCCCCACAATTGTGGGCTTGGTGGGGGCCAAATGCTTCTCCATTTGGTGGGGGAGGTTTCCTACAAGTTTACCCCCTCTCTCTCTCTCTCTCTCTCTCTCTCTCTCTCTCTCCCCATCTCCCCACAATTGTGGGCTTGGTGGGGGCCAAATGCTTCTCCATTTGGTGGGGGAGGTTTCCTACAAGTTTACCCCCTCTCTCTCTCTCTCTCTCTCTCCCTCCCCATCTCCCCACAATTGTGGGCTTGGTGGGGGCCAAATATTCATTTCCTCCATATTATTGCTTTCAATTATAGAAATGTGTATCATTTTGTTTTGCCTTTGAGACAAGTTTACACCCAAAAGAAACTATAAAATTCTATAATGACATTAAATTCTAAGAAAATCAGACATCCACTAACATGAATTTGATAAAATTCCTCTATACAAAAACTTCAAGCCACGATTGACTAACACTAAACAAATGAATGCATAACAAGAACAAGTCAAGAGATGCTAAATGCTATGTTTAGTAATTGTTGTCTTCAACTATTCTTTTTTTTAGAATTAAAAAAAAAAAATGAAAGCAAGATTATTTATCAATTGTTTGAAAAATAGATATTTGAAAACGGTTTATATTTTAATTTTTTTCACTGATTTTTTAATACTTATTTTAAAGTTTTATTATAAAATGATTGAAAATAAAGAACTATAGTTAAAAATTATTTTTAAGAAATATTTGAAAACATAAAAAATAAGTTTGGAAATATTCAAAATTTTCAAACAATTTTTCTTTTTCTAAAAATCATCTTATAAAATTGTTTTTAAAAATCATTCTAAAAAACTATTTTTAAAAACATTTCAAAATAGATCTTGAATTTATATATTATACAAAAATTTCTAACCTATTTCTCATGCTTCCATCTCTTTCTTTAGGCTGTATACAAAAAATCCTTGAAAACCCCTTAATTTAAAAGAAAAAATCACCCAATTTTCAAAATAATTCTAAAAAAATACTGTAATATAAGAAAATATATCCCAAATGCACCTTACATTCTCCACACCAAGGTCTTGAACACCATTGCTGCAGCATACCAACAACTTTACTCTGGTTTTGTTGATTTGGCCTTTCAATGAAGGCTGGGTCCCTGCAGTTCTTAAGTGTTTAACCACCAACCAACCCTCTCTCTATCAACAATTACTAATGATTTATTATGGGTATAGTTTCAGAAAAAAGAAAATTCAATATCTGTACATGAAAGCATTTCTTTCTGGGTCCTTCTCTTAACAACTTTCTTGACGGAATTAATAGCCTGGCCTGTAATTCTTTCTTTCGTATTTCAATGGAGGTTGTGGAGGGTCCTTGAATAAGTCCATGCCCTCTTTCCTCTCTGTACACGCTACCGAAGGTGGTTGAATGGGCATATATTTTTCTAAGATTCTAAGGTTAAATGAACTGTGAACAACTAGCAATTGTTCTTTTTTTTTTCTTTCTTGTCAAAGCAAGTTGGCATGTTTGAGAAGGCTTCACTAGCATTTTCCTGAGAAAGTGAGGGCTCCTTTCTTTTCTCATTGACCTCATCATTCCCACTGTTTGGTTTGATTACCACAACTAGAGATTTGACTTTGAAAATGTCTCCAGCTCGGCAACTTTACGGTTTAATTGACATTATTCCCTCCTCTATCGGTTAAGTGGGATCCATCCCATGTGATATTTTCATAATGATCTTTTAGTTTTCTATCATATCTAGAATGAGATCCGAGTCTTCAAAAACTATTCATAAGAAATAGCTTTTCTCAACATTTCTTAAAAACGGTTTTCTATTACTTTCATGAATAGCTGTAGATTTACCCTTCAGTTGATCCGACTTTGGGTTTGCTCTTCAATGATTACCAGTTTGAATCCCCTTAAGATCATTAAAAGTTTACTTGGTCGTTAACTTTACGGCGAGTGAGATTAATTGAGGTACATGTAAACTGGCCTGGCCCGAACATCTACTATTATTAAAAAAAAAAAAAAATAGAACTAGGTTTAATAAAAATAATACCTGTAGTGATTTAAGTACAATTTTCAAACATCACCAAAGTTTCAAAAAAAAAATTTCTTTTACATACCAATGTCGTATCTTTGCATATTTGTTCAATGGTCCAAATTTAACAGATGCATCAAATTGCAAGTTCACATTACACCAAAGAGGTAGAATTGAATTTTCCTTTCTTCTTATGTCCAAATCAAATTCAACCAACTTTGCTTTCAAACCATCATCAATTCTCATTTCTTTTGTCTTCCTTTTTTTTATGCATTACCCAAAAGGATGATAAGATTAAAATTGAAAATACTTTCCCACCTACTTTCAAGGTAACAGGGTTCAATCAAATGGACCAATACCAATAGATACCAGATACTTCAAATCATTTAGGTAATATTTACCTAATCTTGGCCTTTTTGAGGTCTAATACAGAGTAGCATTAAAGATTTAACCAGTGAGGAAGACATGATGGGTCCATCAGAACATGACTTTTGGTTTGGTGGGAGAATGTTTGGTCAGAGAGAATTTTCAAAAGAGAAAGAAAGGAAAAGACAGATGAAGAAAAGAAAAACATCACAGTTGCTGCCAGGTCATAGTGAAAGAACCTTGCAGACAAGTCTGGACCAGGAGTTCAATGGAGGATCTGTAAATTTTGTATGGCCTCCATTGTAGCATTTGGTTTCTTATTGAGAGTAGAAGGATTTCGGGTTTTGGCTGTAAGTTTCCAGGAAAGTTTCAAAGAATAATACCGGGTCAAAAGGATGGATGATCAGCAAGTTGATTGAGTAGAAGGAAACCTAGAATATGGAGCATAGAATATAAGCTATTCATTATCTATGGAGCCGCATTTTTGAGAAAAAAAAATCAGTAGATAAGAATGCAAGACTTCTAAATCTATATTGCTTCAAGAAACTCAACATCTGGTTCTGTACACACATTCATTTTTACAAAGAGAGTCAGTGACAAAATCCTGAGAGTGTCTTTGAGGGTAAAATTCAGAGCACTGGAGGGACACGTCTCCAGAATCTCAATATCTGAATCCCATCTACACATTAACTTTTAAACCCTTTTTTGCAATTCTAGGAAAAGAAAATTACAAGCACTTACAATGAAGATTCTGTAAACGATTGTACGCACATGGCTAGACATGCTGTTGCTGTCTTGTAATAGGACGCGACACACTGCCATGCAAAAATTTGGTAAATCCAAGGAAGCTGAGTTTTCCATCGGAACTTCTGATCCAACCATTGAACGCAGAGTATGCTGCAGGGCCCACGTTCATTTCCTGGACAAAGTATTATGAAGTTCAGTAGGTTGAAAATGAAATCAACTACAGCTGATTTCCTAGAAGACAGATTTGAATACCCGTGCCAATTCCTCAACCGTGGTTACTCGGTTTCCTTCCTGTTCAAAAAACTCAAAACCTGTAGTAGCAATCTTCTCCCACCCTTGAAGAGCCTCAAGCTGGAGCGGGCTTATTGCAGCAGCACAGAACTCTTCAAAATCCATTTTCTTAAAAGAGAGTGATTCCATCTTTAAGAAAATCATAATTGTCAGCCACAAAATCAAAACAAAATAAATAATTAATTCATGAATCCACATAAATAATAGGTACCTCAATGACAACAGTACTGAATACAAAAATGACTATCGATGATACTTCTAATTTCAGGGCAAGGCCATGGTAGATAATGGGAAAAATAAACTACAATGGAAAGCTTACACTACATGATTTTCCAAGAAAATTTCCGATGAGAAGAAGTCTAGACCTCCAGATTGAACAGAAATGAGTTCTTTCTTATTTTCTTCCTTTGATAGGCAGAGGGGAAATGGATTCATTTCATCAGTTTTTCAAAGAAATGTAACTTCTAAGGAAACGTGATATGTAAAGAAAAAAAGAAGTAAAGTTACAGTTCTAGCCCTGTTGTACAATGTAAGATGTCCACTGACTTTTAAGTAGATATATCAAATGTCTCACCATATTTAAAATGTCAGCCACCCTGGATTCTTTCATGGCATCAGTTGCATTTCTCATGAGAGCCTGCACATTTTGAAATAATAAGTTAATGGGCAAGAAAAATGACAAACTATACTGAGCCTGCACATTTATTAGACATCTATACTATACTGAGTGTTACTCGGTAAAAGATTTCTGAAAAAAATTTCAGCTTGCAATAAAAATTATAAGAAAAGGAAGCACAACCAACCATTTTAAAATTCTCAAGAGAGACACGGCCATTTTTTGGTTCCAATAGCCTAAACTGAGCCCTCAGGTACACAAGCTCATCCTCGGTCAGAGCTTTTGAGAGAGCCTGCAATCGTAGAGAAGAAAGAGCAAAAGAAAATGTTATGAAGAGAGCCTTAAATATGTGTATCAATTATGAAATAAAAGGCAATCACCTTTAGTGCTGCACGCTTGAAAGGTGAGACACGAACATATGATTTGACCAACTTGTAGACCAGAATATCAAGAGGCACAGCATGGTTTTCATCCCGCAACCATGGGTGAGCTATGAATAGAGGCATCATTAATTTCTTATGAATCTAGATTTGAAATAGAGAGCACAAGAGAAATTAAATTTCAAGCAATTGGTTGTCAAATTAGTGGTCTATGAAATAATATGCTGAAACAACTTACTTAGAGCTTGGGCAGCAGTCATTCTTTTCCTGTAATCCTTGTTCAGAAGCCTTTTTACAAAATCTTTGGCTTCTGGTGATACCGCTGGCCAAGGTAAATCATCAAAGTTAGGATCAGCTCTTAAAACGGAACGAAAAATTCCTGATTCAGTTCGTGCCCAGAAAGGCCGGCTTCCACATAACAATATATATGTTATCACGCCAATGCTCCAAACATCAGCTTCAAGATTGTAGGATCTGTGGAGTACTTCGGGTGCAACATAGTATGCACTTCCAACAATATCATTGAGACGTTGATCTACAAGCATAAAAGAGCTGACTGTTACATTCAAACTTAAGATGAATCAGTGCAAACACGAGAGAGAGAGAGAGAGGTGATTGTCTAAGGAGTTGAAACAGAACACTGTTGCTAAGAGCTTAGGAAGCATATTGATATCCATGTAAGAGTTTCATAAAGATAGGTTATTTGCAAAAGGAAATCAATTTAGTTTCATAAAAACTAATTTTAAAACAAAAAAAGGACATAAGTGGTTGTGAATTTTTTATTTTTTTTTTAACAAGTATAAGTGGATGTGCTTAGGACCTTTTTTTAAAATAAAAAAAATAAAAAAACCTAGAAATGGAAAGAGAAAATCCATTAAAAAAGCCAAGACCATAGAGGAGGACATGGTTTGGTTCCAACTCGATCCTTCTAATTGAACCACCAAAGTGTTCCATGTATGAAATTTAGCCCTACAATATAATGCTTATTGAAGAAAGAATGATTACTTGTGGACACAACCATTACCTGTTCTAATAAAATCAGAAAGACCAAAATCAATAACCTTCATCGGAGCATCCTCATCCCTTGTGGTAAAAAGAAAATTCTGCAGAGAATTAGAAGTAAATAAAGTAATTTGTTGAAAGTGGGAATGACAATTAGACACAATGGCACATAAGCACACAGTTGACTGTGCAAGCAGAAGACTATCAGTTCATTCCATATACAACAATAGAGTTAAATTAATAACATATATATTATGTTCATTAGACTATACCTCTGGTTTTAGATCACGGTGCACAACACCTTGGAGATGACAAAAGGCAACCACATTTAGAATTTGCACAACAATAGCTTTAGCATCTTCTTCTCTGTATCTTCCACCTCTGTAACAGGAGAATGCAATGTATTACTTCAAATAATATTTTCTGATAGTAAAACTAGGCGTTACCACTAGTACAAAGAAAATAAAGCATTCAAGTTTACCTTGATAAAATCCTGTCTAGTAGTTCTCCACCTTCACATAATCTGATAGAAAAAAACAAAAGGGAGAAAAAAAAAAAAAAAAGTCAAAACTACAATACTCCAGCACAGAAATGTAGCAAAAAATCAAAAGAGGGTGTCGGGAGATTTTTGGTGGGGAAGGGGGTATAAAATGACCATATAGAAAAGTATGAAGTAAAACGTCCAACGACGATCCAATGAAACCAACATAATTGATAAGAATCTGTCACAAGTGTTTCAAAGGAAAAAAAAAGGTTCCCACAACAGCAAACATCATTATCATTTAAATGATGTCCATCAGAAAATTTTGAGAAAAAAATGAAACACTGTCCCAGTTTGGACTGTCATAAGAATAAAAATGGATTTTAGACATAGGTTTATCATCCTCATCAGCTTAAGAAATTAGAATCAAGCAGAATTATCTACATCTACATGGTCAAATAGAAACCAAATATCTCAACGGAGTCCAAACAAAGCTGAATCATATTGCCATAAATAGGTGCACTGAAAATAGAATTAGAAGAAACTCATACTCCATGATTATGTAGACATTACTGGCATCTTCACATGCATCGTGAAATTTGACCAAATTCTTATGCACAGACAAAGCTTTTAAAATTTTCACCTCCCTACGAACATCTTCAATCGCTATTGCTGTTGTCATCTGCCAAATAACATTAATTTAGTTACCAATACTCACCCCCACCCACCAACTTAGTAAAACAATTAATTGCTTTTATGATGCAGTCACAGAAAAAGAAAAAATATATATATAAAAAAGGGCTAAAAATAAACAAATGTGGCCAGTATGGAATATGAAAAGAATGGAAGCACTTCAGCCAGAATTATCAAGCATAAGCTATAACTGCTCAATTCAACCATATTGACATGATCCACCTAGCCACCAGTTTGATTTCATTGTTGAAATATGAGATGAGATTATACTGCAACCAAATAGAACAATATTCAGAAAAGGCCACCTCCCACTGCTGTTGCATCTGTTTCTTTTCCAGTACATTAATTTATACAAACTAAATACCAAAACCTAGGTAAGGTAAGGCACCTATGATTCTTTCCATCTGCTCATCAGCAACCTTAATGTTGCATGCAAAAGTCTTGATGACTATACATGGTTCAGTTACATCTGTCAACTAGTATCAACAGCCATACCAAGCAAAGTATTCTGTTTTCTTACCTTTTTTCCTCTAAGGTCTACTAAACCATGAGAAGGACCTAAAGACACCGCTCTTTTGGATCAGTAACTTCTTGGCCTCTTCACCCACATGAATTTTCCACCCACTATAAAGCAATTCTGCAATGATTGAACAACATGCCCACTGCAATAAATTCCTTCTTCCATGCAGATTGCATAGAACTCGATCGGTAAAATCAATATCATGTCTTCCTTCCTACTTAAAATATATTTGACTTTTCAATAACATGAAATAAATGCAGAAACAAAAAGTCCCCAAAAGGAGTGCTTTGAATAAAAACCCAACTTTTGAGCAACTTGAATATTCCCAATGCCAGTTTCTATTGGATATTCTCAATTCAACACGGTTCTAGAAGTGTAAGAATAATTCTCCACAGCCTGCCTAAAATGACACAAAAGTATGCTGTGCAACAAATTAATTCACCCAAAAATAAAACCGGTGCAAGACTTACGAAACACCCAGATTTTTCATCCATAGGACTGAAAGCCATAAAGACTAATGACCTCACAAATCCCAAATTCAAACAAACCTAACTTCCAATCAAATTTAGTTGAAATTTCAATTCCAACCCAAGAAGCCTGGAGAGGTGGCATCCATCAAGGACAAAAGACGTGGAAGAATCAACTAAAATTGGTTGTTCATACAAGAAACCATCAAGTGCGGTAGCTTAGATGTGACCTGATCAAAATTGAAGGCGAAAAAAAATACAGAAAACGGCGAAATAATTCATGTAAATCAAAATAAAAGTTCTATATCCAGGGTTTGCTTAGTTGAGTTGAGTTGAATTAAGCTAAAATTCCATCAATCTATCAAATGTTAAGTCCATGAATTATACATAAATTGAATCAAAAACAGTATAAATCAACATGATCAAATATGATTGAGCTTGAAATTCGCATGATGAATTGAATAAACGCAAATATAAACTATAAAACACATACCAATACACACCTTAGCTTTGGAGATGATTTTCACAGCCACCGTTTGACCTTTGAGCTCACCTTTTTTGCCCCTAGCCCAACAAGTATGTCCAAAGTGCCCTCGCCCAACCTCCTTTCCCAATTCAAACTTCGACGAAAAGTTCTTCGCATATCCGAAACTCTTATCCAGCTGCGTTTCGCCTTCTCCGGCGCCTTCCTCCGGTATCGGCCCCTCCTTCGGCTTCGCCGACCCTCGCCGCTTCAGTATCGACGACATGATCGGCTTTGCCGGCGAAGGCGGCGGGAACGGCCACCGGACTCTACTACGGGGAGTCCTCGCCGGCGAAGGAGCAATTCCGGGAGGCAGAGGACTACTCCCCTGAGGGTACGGGCTAGGGCAAGGGCTGTTGAAGGAGTGAGCTGGAGTCCTCTTAACGTCAACCGCGCCATTTCCGACCAGACGCAGCGGCGCTGTTGGTTTCCCTCCGATGCCGGCGGCAGACTCGCCGGCGACCGTGTCATCTTTCACCACGGAAATGTCTTTGCTGCAGCAATGCCCCATCGCCGGCTATGAATCTCCAATCTCGATCAGTCAAAGTCGCAACATCCGACGGTGTAGATTCAACGTTACAATCGAAAGTCCTTCGCCGGCTACAGCTATATAGACAACATCGATCTTCAATCCAATGCACAGTAAGCTTAAATAGGCTGTGAGAGTGCCAGGGTCAAAGCTCAAGTACCACCGTCTGATGCAGATAAAAGCTCTATGGTGTGGGTCCCATTCTGACAAAAGCGCTGCCGACTTCTCCATTCATGTAAATCGGACGATGAACGGAGACAGCTGTGACCATAAACGTCACCAGTACGTGATGATTAAGGTCATAAATGGATTACTATTATTGTGTTGGTAATTGTTTAATTGGAATTTGGAGTGTTTGGTTAGGGAGATAACGCGTTTCCTGACGAAGAATTGTGAGAAAACCAATTTATTCCATTCAAATATTTTTAATTAATGTGATCTGAAAACAACGACGACTTTGTTTGGTAATCCTCGAAATTATTACTTATAATGTTTGCTTCGAGCTTTGTGTAAAGTTTGTTTACATCCGAATCTCGTGTTTGGATGTTATAAGTTGCCACTTACTTTTCTTGATTGCGAAATCTAAAAATGTTTTTATTTTTTATTTTTTAAATATTATTCACATTTGGATGGAAAAATATTAACGGCACGGCAATTTTATTATTATTTTTTAAGGATAATTGGTCTAAAAAATCAAATAAATCCATCTCAAATTTTAATTTAATGAGTTAAATTGTAATGTTTGTACAAATGATGAAAAACTTCAAATTACCTTTCTGATATATCCAAAATCTATAAAAAAAAAAATAGATATTTCATCGTTCGATTTTTTGTCCCAAGTTGTAAATGGAATTATACTAAAATCGAGAACCTTTTTGTTTTCTAATATAAAAGTCTTTCACTTTCTTTTTCAAAAATTTTTTCTTCTCAGAGTTCTTTTAATCTTTCTTTTCCCTGGGAAAAGTAAAAGTTTGAAAGAAGCCTCTTTTTCTTTTTTAATATAATGGTTTTCTAGCCCATTTCAACTCCCAAAAGCTACTCCCCTTGATTTTTTATTTGATTGGATTAAATTGGGCTAGCCTAACTTGGGCATCCACCTAACTCCAATACTTACAAATTTAGAACGAGTAAAGAGAGAGACTATGAGTCCTTTTATATAATGTCGAGCAAGATTTCTCCGATAATTACAAATGAACACTTTCTACTAGAGTATGAAAACCTGCATTTTCCAATTTTATGTAGTATTCATTTTATATGAAACTTTAATGTAAGTACATGACTTTAAATATTGTATCTTGCACATGATGTATTAAGTTAGTGACTTTAGTAACAAGACATTGTATTTTATATATATATATATTATACCTTTATTCCTCCCATGTAAATTAGATGTACAGTATGAGAAATGTAAATATATTAAGTTCATGACTTTGGTCATGAACCCATAGAAAATGAGGAACAACTACGCAATCATCTTTAATACTTGCATTAAATTCGAGATTAGTTTCTGGAACTCGAACTCAATTCAAATTAGATTGAAGGTAAGATTTGAATAACCTAAATCTAACCTTAACTCAATTTTGTAAGTTTTTGTTTTTATGACTAATTGAAATGCTCCAATTTTTATTATGTTTGGCTCAAGTTGAAACTTGAAATGAACTTTATTGATTTGGACTTGGCAATAATTGTTAAATATATAAGGCTTTTGGTTTTAGTTTAATTGGGAGTAGGATACTAGGATTTGATTTGAATGTCAAAGCTACAAATAAGGTGAGGGGAAGGAGGTGGGAGAGATGAGAAAGAATACATTCTCTTCAAAACTTAGAAGGGATTTTAAAAAGTTGGATTGTTTTGTTATTTCAGGTCGGGCAAAAGGTGGTCGCATTAGGTAGTTACTAGGAAGAGTGGAGTTTGCTAACATGGGATGTTGGTACTTGAATTTTATTTGGTTTGAAGGCTTTGGTTAGATAACAAACTGCGATATGAGTTTGCCCATAAATAGGTTGTATGAAAACCCTATGTTTTTCTAGCTCTTTAGGACATTGTTTTCGTTTTGGGTTGTGATTTGTTGTTCTTCTTTTGTTTGCCTTCTTATGTTTTTTATGTACTTCATATGCATATGGTGTGTCATTTCTAGGAATTTTAAAGATATTAGCTTATTTACCGATCAAAGAAAATCGGCTCAACTTTAATATGATATGTTTTTATGACTTAGAAGGCGAAACATTGCATATAAGGTATTTGAACCTTATCTTTCTTCTTTAGTTGAATATATTAATTTTGCTTTGATGTTTTACAATTTTGTTTAAAGTTCTTCACATTCAAATTTATATTGTCAAAGAGATGTTAATTAATCAAAGGTCGAATTGATCATCGTCTTTGCCTTGTAAATATGCAATTATGAAGAATCCAGCCAAATGATAGGAATTAGATTTAACACGATTCCAAATAGAAAAACTTCAATCATTTCGATTTGTTTGAATTGAGTAGCGAATAGTGTGAAAAAGTGAAAAAATATAAGTTAAGAGTGAGTTCTTTTTCTTTCCAATGGTTATTAAGGTAAGGGATAAGTTATTCCAATGAATGAGCAAACAACTTTCTATCTTCCAGTGTATCTTAGATTATAAAAAAGCAAATCTTGATATCGGCCTAAAAACTTGGCCATATAATCATTATAATCATTCTCATTGCAGTAATCTAGGGATCAATCGGAGTGTACCAGTATGAATACCCTAATGCCAGTGACCGAAAGACTTTCAAGTGGAAGCTCGCACCTCCTCGTCCCGTTGAATCCATCGCGGTAGCACTTGGCTCCGAGCTCCGATGACCTAAACCATACTAAAACAAAACGAAAGTTTAGAAAAATGAGTTTGGTCAAGTTCTAGATGAGTGTTTCAAGTTAGAAATTTGATTGAGTTTGGTTTTAATTTTCAACTTTAAGATTTATTTGGAAAGCTTCTTAGGAAAGTACAAAAATTTTAAATTTTAATTTTAACTATGTAGGTGGGGATTAATTTGAAAAGTAAGAAGCATTTTCCACAAATTTTCCATTGGAACCAATTTTCCCAAAGTTTTCCGGATTTGAAACAATCTTGAGAATGTGGGGCCATGGCCACTATTTTGGTTTATACTTTCCAACAAGAAGACAAAATGAGTTTTCACTTTAAAATGGTGTCCCTGTCCAACATATGCCATGAACCCAAACTTGAATTTGGATTCTCACGACCTCTTCCCAAATTAAATTTGATAATTTTGAATTTGTACTAATTTTTGAAAATTAAAATAGGCCAATAATTTTTAGACAAATAATTTTGTGCACTACTGATTATTAATTATTATTTTTCACATTCAGAATCAAATTATTTAAATTGTTGGGATTTAACATAACTAGGTCGAGCTTTGTAAATCATTAATTATAGTATCATTATTTGTAATTCTTAAATCGATTATAATTGAGTCGAGTTCTGCATGCTAGAGATGATAATCATCATTATTTGCATTTTCCGAATCGTTATTATTGAACTAAATTTCCTAACATAATGATGTTTAACTCGAACTTTGTCAATTTTTGGAATAAAGGGAGATGTTTAAAATTAAGTCATCGGTCTTTAGCATTTTTCAAATAAAACCTGTTATTGCAATGTCCATAATATTATGTGTCAAATGATAAATTACATTTTCTTTAATTTTTTGAGCTTTTTTTTTTTTTTTTAATAAATTCACTCTTCAAATTTTCTCTTATCAAATGATTCTTATATGGAGTAGGCTTGGTTTAAGCCATGCTAGTTCAATCTCTACAAGAAAATTCTAGAAAATTACAAGTACTGAATTAATAAAAGTAAAAATTGTTTGATATTATTTTAAATTGAAATACTAAATTTTATTTTAATATTTGATTAATTAAAATAATTGAAGTTTAAAATTTGTTTATTTTACAAATTTAAGCTTATTTCATGATATGACATTTTATATATTTTTTTCAAATATTATATAAATAATTATTGGTCAAAGTTTCTCTTAATCAAGTTTTGATGATTACAAAAATGGGGTTAATGATAGTAATGGTTCAATCAACAATAGTACACTAGAAAATAATATGATGCCTTTGTCTTCTAGATTGAATATCGAGCTTTTAAAACTCTAACCCAATATTTGATTTGTGGAAATTTTGACATAAATGTAAAAAAAAAAAAAAAAACTTAACAATTTATTTTTATGTGCATCATCCAACTCATTTAATTAATTTTTTTTATATAAAAATAAATTAAATAATAAAAATTAGATTATGATTTACTTTATTTTAAGAAATATAATTTTAACAAGAAATTCAATGAAAATAAATTTTTAGGGAAAAATTGCAAGAAAAAAGAAAGAAAAATAAATCTTATTTAACATAAATGTTCATGATAAATATAAATGGTGTATTGTCTAATTTGCTTTATCATAATTTATTATGTTAAAAAGAAACTAAGTGGGTCTTGGGTGAACCAACTTAATAACTTAAAGTGATTTGATAACCTAATAACTTAATTTAAATCATTAAGAAAATTACGAATGTTTGATAAAATAATTTAATGATATGACTTAAAGTAAAAAATAACTTTAAGTAATAAGTAAAAATAATTAACTTAATATTAAATCTACATTTTTATCTCATTTACCCTAATTATCTCCATAATCTTCTTTGTTATTCCACAACTTTCATTATTACTCAATCTCATTTGCCCTGCTTATAACATACCAGTATAAATATATCAATTTATTGATTTAAAGTAAGTTTTAAATTAATTTTATCAAACAATCTTAATATTTAATATAAGAATTAAGTAGTAAGTTTTAAGTTAATAGCTTAAATATAATTTAACTTAAAATCAACTTAAGTTATGAAGTAATAAATATTAAATTTTATGAGACACCCCTAACTAATTTACTTTACAATTATTTTATTTTTATTTTTTATCAAAACATTTAAAAAGTATAAATATATTATAAATCATTTTCTTTATTATAAAAATGTAAATATACTCAACAATTATTTTTAATGCTATCTAGCAATAAGAACTAAGTCAAAAGAGGCTTCAAATCAAGCTTGAACTTGACTTACCAATGAAAGAGGCTATGACATGTTTTTATTTTTATTTTATAATCGAAAAAGTATTTTATTTAACAACTAATGTTATGTTGCTTGACTGTAGAATAATGAATAAAATAAAATAATTCTTTTCAGCAAAAAAAAAATTGTAATAATAAATATGTAAATGATATATGTAAAATAATATAATAATTTTTAAACTTATAAAATAATAGAATACATAAGTGTATAGCTTCTAATATATAAGAAAAAAATAAATAACCAAAATTTTCTTTCATTTTCAATCTATATTTTTCACATTTAAATATCATACTTATTCTATTTAATAGAATATGAAGTATTAATTTAATTTATAATACTGAGGTAAAAATACAAATATTATTTGTTTTTAATTTATAATATATTTATGGTATTACTAGTTTGATCATGATTCAATCATCAGTTTGACCACTTCATTTTTTTGTTTCAATTTTAAAAACATTGAGTAAGTAGGATATTTAAGGGAGTTTAAAACTTTTAAAATAATTAAAATTTTAACATAAGAAAAATCAATAATTTTAGTTCAAAATTTATCATATCAAACATTAAAAATGTAGGTTGTATAAATCTTTTTATTTTTTACTGTAAATATCAACAACCCCTAACTATTTTTTTTTTTAAGTAATATTTGCAACCATATTAATTTTGTTGAAAGGTAAAAACTTAGAAAATAAGAGTCAAAGTGGTACTAGATAAAAATGAAAGTTAAATACTAAAAAATCTTAGTGGTTAATTATTATTAAAGGAAAGAATAAAATAGAACAATGCCAAAGACACTAAAATATTTGATTCTCCTAATTTAGAAAATAATATTTATTTTAAATAAATCATTGGTACCTAAATATTCTCCTAAATAATATTTAGTTCTCTTGATTTACGATATGATATCGATTTTTCTTAATTTTAGGATATTTATTATTTCTCTCTTTCTAAATTTTTTGTATAAACAATAAAATTCAATTCTTTCCATTGTTAAATTATCAATTTTTTCATGGTATTAGACTTAGTGGCTTTCCAAATGTGGTCAAATGCCCTAAAAATTTCAACCTATCCACACAAGCCATATCTTCTTCTTCCAAAAAAAAAAAAACAAACAAAAAAACAAATTAAAAAATAAAAAATCCTTAGCATTCTAGCCTTTCATCAATATTCTTTCCTAGTTTGGTATCAATTAAACTAAACGCCGTAAATTTTCTACTATAATCAAATCATTCTTTTAGTTTGTAGCTTTGATTTTCTAGCTTTTCATCGTTGTTCTACCATTTCATCAATGCTATGGTAAAATCAAATCACCCTTTTAAGCAAAAATTCCACCCTACAATACTAGTTATCGATCCAGTTTTATCACTTCATGAGTTCTTAGAACTACGAAATAATATGTTTTAAGCATGAGCTTTGGTGTTAACATAGTATATGGGGTATGAACTTTTTCTTAAACAACGATTGCATCTTGTTACAATTCAAAAAATATATATTTTGAAAAATATTTAAGAGATTTCAAAAATATATATGACAATCTCGTAGCAATCAAAAGTCGATTTCAAACTAAAACAAAGTTTATATATAAAGGGATAATTTTTTTTCACTTAATATGCTTTTCTAGCCGATTTATAGTAGCTCTTTAATAATCTAAGCAATTACTACTACCAAGTAGTTTTTATTTTGATAACATAGTTATGGTCGGAATGGTTAAGAAAAAAATTTTAATTGAAGGGGAAGAAGCCTTACCCATTCTATGTGTTACGATTCTCAAAATAAAAAAAAAATATATATTTTTATAAAGTTATTGTTAAAGGATGTCTTCATAGCTAGATGTTCATATTCATTAAGGGACATATTAAAGGAAAAAATAAAAGAGGACTATGGCATGACACATAGTACACATGATGATAAATAATTTTATATTTGATTGTTTGATTTAGTTAAAATAAATATTATTTTTTAAATTATGAGAATCAAATATTTTAATATTTGATTACTTTTTATTTATAGATATATATAAAATATAATCTTTACATAAACAATATTTTTAAAGTTTGTTTGCCAAGAAATACTTTTAGCCTAAAAAGTGTATATGATTTTTTTTTTTGGTTTTAAGTAAAATTTAGGAAAGATTTTCAAAATTTTGAAAAATAACTTGTAATATTAAAAAATTACTTATTTTAGGCATAAGGATAGATAAAATCTTTTCACTAAAAATACTTTAAATAAAAATATTATCAAACACACTCTAACTTAGTTTTATTTTTATTTTTTAAAACTATATTAAAAATAATAAAAAATAAAAAAAAGGTTGTATAAACCATATAAATGACATTTTTAGAGTTTATCATAGATCGAGTTTAAACTATTATCGTTATCACAAATGGTCTTTTTGTTTCATGAAAACGATAATGATTATAGAGAAGATAAAATTAAACTTTTCCAATAAGAATGTTTGTTTTATTGGTATTAACAATAAAAGCTATATATATATTTAGTATTTTTTGAAAATCTCTTATTTTTACGTTTTAATTATCTTTTAAGTAAAATTATGAAGTTTATAAATATTTTTAAAGCCCACTTTTATGGTGACCGTAGGAAACATTTTTAGCTTAAAAAGTGTTTTTGAAAAAAAACATTAGATGTTAAACAAAATTTAGAAAATATTTTAAAAAATATAAAAAATTACTTATAATATTAAAAAATCATTTATTTTATGCAAAAAAAAAAAAAATGCTTAATAGGTGGGTTTTAAAAAAAAACATTTCTAAAAAAATATTTTTATTAAAAATATTATCAAACGCACTCTTACTCATTTTTTTTTTTATCTTTTTTTTAAAACCATATTAATAAAAAAGAATTAAGAAAAACCACAACGACAAAAATTACATTTTTAGAGTTTATTATAAACCTTTATAATTATTACAAAAGGTGTTTTTGTCTCATAAAAACGACAAGGACGATATAGAAGATAAAATTAAACTTTTTTAACGGAATGTTTGTTTTATTGCTTAACAATATTAACAATAAAAACTAAAAAAATCTAGATTTAATATTTTTGAAAATAATCTTATTTTATATTTTATTTTTTAAAAATAAAATTATGAAGTTCATAAATATTTAAATTAATAAACTTTTTATATAAATATAGATTTAATATTTTCCTTATACGATTGACTTATTTTTTAAATATCTTTTATTATTGATAGTGGTTTAATGAAATTGACTTTTATCACGAATAAATATAAAAATAAAATACATAAACAAATAAATCTACATCAAGTATTTTCCTCGAATTTTTTCAATTTTCAATTTTAATTATTTTTAATAAAATCAGGAAATTTATAAAATTTTACGTAATTTTAATTAAATTTTATTTTAATGTAATTTGTTTGGAAGTACTCTTGATGAGCCCTAGGGGAGTAGACCCACGCGGCGCTGGGGAGCGTGAGTTGAGTCACCGTAAGGCTGAAAGCCCTATAAATGGCGGGAGCCTCCGCTTTATGTAAGTTTCTCACACCCAATCATCTCTTTCTCTCCCTCTCCCTCTCTCTCTCTCTCTCTCTCTCTCCCCCTCTCTCGCTTTCTCCCACTGTCGTCAACGTTTCACTTTTTTACTCTAACCCCTTCAAAACCCTTAAATCCCAAAGAACCCCCGATTTTGCTCACCAGCAAGGTACCTTTTTAATCTTCGCCATTGCTGTCTGTTGATTTCTTCGTTGTTTTTAGATTGGTTTTACACTCATACTCCACTTGTTTTATTTTTATTTTATTTTTTTATTTTAAAAGTAATTTCGATTCTAGGGTTTCTTTTTGGTTGTTGGTTTGGAATTTAGGGTTTCCGTCTGAAAGGAGTAGTGCCGGAGCTTTTGATTTCATGGAGGCCGCGGCCAGTGTCGCCGCCGCCTCACGCGTCGGTTCTCTCCCGATTCCGGCTTCCAGGAAGGAGTGGCGGGTGGTGACGGAGCCCCATTCGGTTCGGAACCCCGGGGATGAGGTAGTGGTTTTACTCGAACTGGTTGCATTGATTTGGGTTTGGTGGGGAAACTCGTTGTTTTTTTGGTTTCTGAGAAACCGCTAGGGGAAGTGTCTGTTTGGTTGTCGAGAATGTGAAGGAAATGGAATGCCGAAGTTTGTTTGTGAGGCGACGAAACCGAAGTTCCGAATCTTAGGATTTTCATCGGTTTTCTTGACAACCAAACAGGGGTTAGGGTTTTATGATTATTTGGTTATTGATTAGAAAAACTTGTGCGATACAGGAGTTGGAGCGTTCGAAGCTGGGTCAATCGGATGAGAGAACGATATATGAGGTAATGATTATGTTTTAAGAACTAGTTGCATTTGAATGTATCATCATTGAAAAGTTAGGTTTATTGATTTTCTGTACTCAAGGTGCAGCAGGGAAGAGAGCCGCTGGATGTGGATTTCTGTTCAATCACTATCGATGGAAGCTTAGACAACGACATTTTGCAGCAGCGACTTCATACTATTGCACACCAGAGGGAGGAGCTGCAACAGATGGAGATTGAGCTTAGAGCTCAGGTGATTGCGAGATCAGAGGTGATGGAAATGCAGAACAGCTTTGATGCCCAAATCAAAGACCATGCTAATGCCGCCGTCAAGCTTCAGGTTTATTTTCATGCTTTATATTACCCAGTTTTTAGTCTAATAAATATGTGTTTGGAATGGTAACTTTTTGAGAAGATCCCCATATTTGAGGCTAAATGAAAGCCATTTCCTCAAGAATTTCATGAATTTTTTTGAAAATTAATTTGAATCATTCAATCATGAAACGTGAAATGATTTTTTTTAATGCCCATCAGAATTCTTTTTTGCTTTCAGGTGTTCCAGAGCATGCTTTGCATTTGCCAGTTCCTTTGCTTTTATACATATATACAAATTGACCTGTTCTTTCTACTTAAATATGGGTTTACTTGGTTGTGCAGGAGCAAGTCCATGAAAGGGAACAGACAATACATGAACTGGAAAGGAGGATGGAAGACAAAGATAGGGAGTTACATGAAATCAAATTAGACAATGAAGCGGTTTGTTGAGCAGTTTGCTTTTTCTGATATTGTCCTATTTGATCAGGACAAAATCTGTTTGGTTATTCATGTGTTAATTGCCTCTTCATGTGTTTTTTCTATAGGCCTGGGCTAAAGAGGACCTTCTGAGAGAACAGAACAAAGAATTGGCTACCTTCCGGTATGTGTTTGTGTCTTTAAGACCTGTTTTTTTTTTTGTGGATTCAAGTATATTTCAACTTGGGTTATTTTGGAAGGACAATTATGCCATATAGATATTAAAAGAAAGTTGTTTCTTTGTTATATGATCATTATTGATGTTTGTTTCCTCTGTATTTCAAGTTCTTAATATTTTGCATCTTTATATGGTTATTTGGTGGATTGTGTTGCATGTGTTTGGGTCTTTATGACCTATTTTTTGTGGATTCAAGTATATTTTCATACTTGGGCTCTTTTGGAAGGACAATGATACCATATAGTTATTAAAAGAAAGTTATCTCTTATGGTTTAAAATAATGGTCATTATTTCTGTTTGTTTCCTCTATATTTCAGGTCCTTCATATCTTGCATTGTTTAATGGAGTGTGTTGTGTTTTTTTGGAGGTTTGTTGAACCTTTTGAAATCAAAATGGGTGGCTTCTCTTTTTTCTGCAGAAGGGAGCGTGATAATTCTGAAGCTGAAAGAGCTCAACATCTGAAACAAATACATGACCTTCAAGAACACATTCAAGAAAAGGAGAGGCAACTTATCGAGTTGCAGGACCAGGTATGTTCATTTGCACGTTTATGATGCACATGTATCATGCTGCTTGAGTGGAAGTTATCAATATCAAGTTCTGCAATGTGCATTAAATACATTTAGATATGTGTTAGCCTGTTGGTTATGGTTTTTGTTCATTTCAATTTTAAATCCAACTAAACATATGGTGAGCACTATGAGCATTATTTAGAAATTGTAGTCATACAACATTGTGGTATATTTATGTTGAAGTGGTTAATTGAAATGCTTAGCCTCTAAATTATGATCTTGTGTATGATTCAGGAAAAATGCTACCTAATAGTGTTTTTGTCTTTCAGCATAGAGTTGCTCAGGAGACCATTCTTTATAAAGATGAACAGTTAAGGGAGGCCCAAGCTTGGATTACTCGTGTTCAAGAGATGGATGCGTTGCAATCAACTACAAATCACTCATTACAAGCTGAGTTGCGAGAACGCACAGAACAATATAACCAGCTTTGGCTTGGTTGTCAGAGACAGGTATTTTTGTGTTGGATTTCTATTGCACTTGTTCTTTGTTTCATTTTATGTTAAGATATGCAATTGCTCTTCAAATATATGGATGGAATCACTTCTTTTACATGTTGGCTTGGAGAGAAGTGTTGGGTATTTCAGTTGGGGAATTTAATTTATTCAGTCTTGCATTTCTCAGTATCCTGTCAATAAATGTTACTTAAAATGAGCTTGAATATGTCCATGCAATGTGATTCAAGATTGTGTAGTTTCAGTATTGCCTTACTCTCTAATTTTCCTTCTTGGTGTTCTGTTTTTCTTTTTATTAATTCTATTTCACAATGGATTGACTCTTTTTTTGTTATTGATTTTAGTTTGCAGAGATGGAAAGACTTCATTTGCATGCGATTCAGCAGCTACAGCATGAGTTGGCCGATGCTAGAGAAAGGAGTGGAACTTACACTGATGAGCCGCGCGTATCCCAAACAAATTCGAAGGATGTATCTCAATTTGGGCAGAACAATGGAAGCCAACTGGATGTAAATGGAAGTGGAACTTCCAGTGGGAACTCTGGGGTACTTTCAAATGGGAATGCTGACACTGTTCCACCTTTTGTTTCAACTGGCAATGCATCAAGCCAGGTAAGAGTCCTGGTATTACTGTTGTTTTGTTAGTTTGACAATTATAAGTGTTGTGGTTTAATTTCCCCTGATTAACTTTCCTTGACCCAAATTGCAAGTTGCAGTAAGCACATGCTGTAACAAGAAGTTCCATAGATAATATGACCATTTATGGGGGTAAAAAATGTGTCCTTCCTGCAATGGTGGTAGTCTATTGACGATATTGACTAATATGTTATGTCAAACTGGGATATTGAATTGAATAGCTTCTTTTTATCTTTCTATTTTATTTACTAAAAATGTTCTATATTACAATTGGTTGTCTCTAATGTTGCAGAATGTTTTATTTCAATCAGAATATTTTCAATTCTTGTGTTGTGAATTAGAATTACAAATGAGGACTTTGTTAAGTTTTCTGGTCATGGTGTATTTGCTGGTATTATTTTTTTAGTTTATGAAACTTGAACAATGGTAGGCACCAAGTCATAACTGTGGATGGGTCTTATAATTTGAAGGTCTGAAGAAAAACAAATCTAGGACACAATATTGAGGTTGGAATCTAAGTGCAAGTAGGAGTTATCCCTAGGGAAAATCAAGATTAATGGCCAATCCAAGAGCAACTGTTTTGGGTTCCCTGGTCTTTCATCCAGTATGTAGGGGAGACTGAGGAGGTATTTTCTTAGAATTAAAAAGGACGGATACTGCTCCAGAGGTATGGTGTCATCACTACTTAAGATGGATGAAGGGAGATGCATGCTTTATTATACATAGAAATGATCAATTGATTATATGGCTGTAAAATGAGCTTAACAGAATTGAGGGCCGGCAATCTTGGGGTTGATTTGCAGCAAGACAAAGAGTTAAGAAAAGATACAATTAAACATTCAAGATTGTTTTTCATTCATAATAAATTGAATTTCTTTACATTGTATCCATAAATTGAATTTATTTACATTGTAAACCAAAATTGAATTTATTTATTTAAATTGTATCCATAAATTGTATTTATTTATTTATTTACATTGTATCCATAAATTAAAACTTCTTGTGTCATTATTAGGCTGAGCATGTTCCTGGTGTTGTTCCAATTGCTCCATCATCTTTACTTGGGATGCCTACCTATCTGCCACCTGGACAGGTGACTGCAATGCATCCGTTTGTTATGCATCAACAGGGAGTTCCCCATTCTGTACCATCACATGTTCCTCAATCTCATGTTGGACACTTCCATTCAATGCCAGCGATTTCATCAGTCCCACACTGGCAGAACCAACAGGTACTAGTGGACAAAAGCTTCCATTTTCATCATTGTCAAATATTAGCCATGCTTTTATAGTATGTGTATTCTTTCTTTTTCTTCTTCAGGCTGTATCAGAGGGTGCACAGATATCAATGCACAATCCATATGCACCAGCTCAAACTGATCAAAACATATTGAAAGCGGATGCTAATTATGAGTATGAATTGTCTGTAAATGGGCAAGCTCTTCAGCCAGACTACTTGGATGTTCAAATCAACCAAGGGGTGGAACGTGATTCTGTAATCCCATCACCCACTGAAGAAAAAAAGGTTTTATAAATTCAGATATTACTTCCTACAAAATAAATATTATGTTATTTATTTTCATATTCTGGATTAACAACTCACCAAAATTTTGTTCAGGTTCTTGAGTCAATTGATAAGAGTTACTTGGTAAGCCCCCAACCTCAGCAGAGCTTGCAACAAATTTCTTCCCAGTTTCATGAAGCTTTAAGACTGAACCCTCTTGAACAGAACAGTGAGAAGGTTTGTCATTATCAATTATTTTGTTTATTTTAGGACATGTTATATCTTTTTGTCTTAATTGGTTGATACTGTGAGTTCAGCCTGTGAAGTTTTGAAAACAGCTCTAAAGTGTAATAGAAACTAAGCTAGCATCAAATTTGTTCTGGCACAGGACAACAATACTATCACTTTGACTAATCATGCACTGGAGAGCCAAGGTTTGACTGCAGAGCAACCAAGTCCTGCTGCCAGTACAACACCGTCTGATACATCAAATCATCCAGTAAATTTTGGTGAAATTTCAATTAGTAATGTGACTAGTACGGTTTTGCCTGAAGCATATGTTTCGGCAAGGCAGCCAAATACATTGGCAACGGGAAAAACTACAGAGGTAACCCTCCTTGATGAAAGATCGTTGTTGGCTTGCATTGTTCGGACAATTCCATCTGGATCTGGTGGTAAAATTCGGATTAGTTCAACGGTTAGTCTATTAAAATATTTTTTTTCTTGTTCTTTTTCTGGTTATCTTTACAAATTTATTTAATTGATGGTATTTGTTACCTGTGGCAAGTACAGCTCCCAAATAGGCTTGGCAAAATGCTTGCACCTCTGCATTGGCATGATTATAAGAAAAAATATGGAAAGCTTGATGACTTTGTCGCCAGTCATCCTGAAGTAAGTTTAGTGGAAGCATCAGTTTGGTGTTTTTATGTTTTTTCAATATAAATGTGTTATTGTCATTATCTGAGAATATTGTTTTGTGATTTCAGCTATTTGTAATTGAAGGGGACTATATTCATCTTCGAGAAGGTGCACAAGAAATGATCGCAGCCACAGCAGCAGTTGCAAAAGTTGCTGCTGCAGCTGCAGTGTCATCACCATACTCATCTTTGTTGCCTTCTGTGGCTGTCACTCCCATGGCACAATCTCACCGACAGAAGAAGGTTCCATCTATCGATTCCAAACATGTGAAGACTGAAAAGACCGTTTTCAAGGAGTATGCAGTTACTCCGGCAAGTGCAGCTGATAATTCTTCACAACTCTTGGCAATGCAAAATCAGCAATCCAATGGTGTTTATTTTAATGCCAGTGGAGGTTTCTCAAATATAAAAATTTTGAGCAAATCCAAAGATGCTGTGGAAATGAATGGCCCTGAAATTAGGCCTGGCCAGTCATCTGTGTTTATGACAGCTGGGAATGGAGCAAATCCTGATAGATCTGGCGTGGCCAGTACTCAAAACAAGGGGTCAATTAATGGGAGGTCTGGTGCACATTTTGTTGGGAAACAGTCGGGCAGGTATGATTTTAAAACCTTTCAAAACCTAGTATTTTGATCCTAGTATGTTGTTTCTAGACTATCATCAATTAGGAGCTCATTGAGCTTTACATTTTGTGTCATGACAGGACAACTGGGGCTGCATCAACCCCTAGAAGATAGTAAGTATCCCCAGTGGCATATGATGACTTTGATAATTGTTTGCATTATATTCTCCATGGACTATTTTTTCTGATTTCCCCAACAGATAAAAACAGAAATTTAGTGTGATATGTGATTTTCCATTCAGCAGATCATTTTCTAGTTGTTATTTTCTTTTTTGGCCATTCAATTAACCCCCCATTGCTAGTTTTAGTAACAATTATTTGTTTGGCAGGAGATGATTTGGGCTCAGTTTGATAAATCTTATTGCAAGGAATGTGGACAAAGGACACAGATCAGGGCTTATTTGGGGATGATGACATGATTTGAGGGGAGAACATTTTCTTCTCTCAGGTTGGAATCTCCAGTGGGCCTCTCTCTCCATTTTATAGAATTCCCCATTGGAACCCATCAGCTGAATTTTTCCTGCTGTTTTGTTGGAGAAACTGTTTTCTTTTTTCGGTGTGTTCTATTAAGTACTCAAAACCTTACAGTCAACTGGCTGCAGTTGTATTCATGCTCACAACTGCACCTGTTCATCTGAAACCTCATACCTATTTTGTTTGTGGATGCTTAATTATCCAAAAAAAAAAAAAGGTGATTCCCAAAATTGGATTTACTGTCAATTCATAAGAACTGTTGTGGGGTTGAAACAATGCCTAATCAAAACAAGGTATTCAACATTCTTCCTACTTGTATGAGTGTTCAAACCCAGATCCTAAGGGCTAAGTAGATGGAGTGGGCCTTTGGGAATTGAAAGGCTTTTGCTTCAAAGGGGTGAAATTTGATTTAAGGTTCAATTGGCTTTCAAGTTGCAGCTCAAAGTGGCTGGTTCTACTCCAGCTCAATCGTTTATGGCCCAAAAATAAAATAAAAAAAATTAAAAATAATAATAAATAATCCATGCATGATAACCTACTGTCTATATTGTGGAATTAAAGAAGAAAAATCATTTTATTTTCATCTAATAATAGTAATAAGAAAGTTGAACTTTCTCTTGACGAGCTGCACTTTTTGACCAACTTCTGGTCTAGATGCCCATTGGGATATCCATGAATTGGCAATCTCGCCTATCTATCGAGCTTAGAATCTTGTCCTGTATGATAGATAAAATTTAGCTCATTGAATGATGTTATAATAAATATATGAAATTGAGGTACATATACAAAAAACAAACTAGGATGAAAATGTAAAACAATGGGGACAATGGGACTGAGTAAGGCATAAATTCATATGACCAAATTATACAAGTGAAATGTTGCTATTGGTCTTACCTTTTTTTATTTTATGTTTGGTTCTCAAAAAACTTGAAAGAAAATAAAAAGGAAAAAGAGAAGAAAATAAAAATTAGATTTAAAGTTAATAAATTATTTTTATATCTATCTTTAGATTCATTTAACTCATTTTCTTTGATTATAAAGAAAAAGTGAAAGAAACTAAAAATTAGATTTAAAATTAATAAATTATTTTTATATACATCTTTAAATTCATTTAACTCATTTTCCTTGATTATATAAACATCAAATAATTTTAAAACATATAATTTCTAATTAATTTAATTATTTTCGATTTTATCATACTAGGTAAAGTAAAACCAGAAAAGTCGGATAAGGAATCATATACCAATCCCTGATTTTACAGGGTTCATCAGACTAAGGATGTAAAGCTCAAACATTGCTGAAATTGCAACTCTCTCTCTCTCTCTCTCTCTCTCAGAGTTCAGAGTGTGAGACCAGAACGATTCTATCCTCTGTATATTAGCATTGTTTGCACCAATGTCATCACTGTCATAACTGGTGAAAAAGAAACAAAGCAATTCTACAAAAGATAATGGCTGTTCACATGTATGGAGATCTGTAGATGTATACCAGTGATCAAAATAGAGGCTGTTCATTGGAGATGCTACAACTACAAATTCAGTGGAGATGGGAAAGGTTGTTCATATGTGTTGAAATATGTAGATATGTATATGCCAGTACGCAAAAAGGTCTACACACTATCATCCCTAGATGGTTTAACCACCTGCAGCCATCTCACTTAGAACTATCTTCGACCTTAGGAATCTCTATTTCCACTGCCATGTCCAGAAGCAGACTTCCCTTGGCCATCACCAGAACCAACCTCTGAGCCATCTGGCTTGCTTCCACGTACATCCATGAGACCGCTCAAAGCACCAAGCCCAGTTTGCATGGCCTGATGCATGCCATTGTTGATGATAGGCCTCATGCCCATGAGCCCTTGGATGGGTTGCTGTTGTTGGAGGTGTAGAAGATGATGCTGCTGCTGCTGTTGCTGATCGCTAAGCTGGAAAGGCAACTTTGCACCAAACATGCCTGGTTGTTGCTGAGCTGCAGCAGCCTGAGGGTGTTGCATGTAATGCCCTTGTTGCATGGCATGATGTATAGGCATCTGCAAAGTTTGTTGGACGTAAGAAAGATGTTCTACTTCCATATTAGGTTTTGGAATGCCGATTATTTTTAAAACCAACCTGAGGAGGCACTGTTGGTGCTGGTGGTTGGGCATCAGCAATTGCAGCTAGATATATCAAGTTCTTCTGAAGCTGGGCTTGATATCTGGATCAATTAAACCATCATATGGGTGGTCCCAAAATATACAGATACCATGCAGAACCATAAAGAAGTTGGACGATTCTGGGACACCAAGCCAACATGGATAAGTTGGATGGTCCAAAATCAAGTTATTTCACATCATGAGATGCCAAAATAAATGCACATGCTATCCAAAAGACCATAAAGAAATTTATAAACAAAGAAACATAAGCCATCTCAGATTACAAGACTAAAAATAGAAGTTTATCATTGTCAAGATTAAAACTCTCTTGGGTTACTAAAGTACAACAATCCTCACCTAAATTGTGTAACTGTATTCTTGTCTTGTTCTTTGAAGGTTTATTGGACCACTTCTTCACACTATTATATCCATGGATTTAAATTAAACCTCAAAAAAAGCTGCAGCTATCAAAGAAATGGGAACTACTTCATGAAATTCTACAGAAATTTACAACCAGAACATCAATTTGAATGATAGAATATTTTAAAAGGTAATAAAAGTCGAAACCATGATCATCCATCCTTTAGGCCCTCCAAATAATGCCAATTACATTACTTATGTTCAAAGATAACAACTAACACATGCCTTGATGAGTGATGAGAAACTAAAACATAAGATCAACACCACAACTGTTACATCAAGATTTTTCTACATAAGAAGCTTTCTGCTCATGTTAGGCACATGAAGATGCTTGAGATTTTACAAGTCCATAACTGTAGAACGAAGAAAAAAAATTTTGTAATATAAATAGCTAATATTTGGTCTTGCAAACTTCACTAGATACAGAAGTTAATCGCTGAACAAACAAAAGCCCCATCAGTTAACTACACTAAACCAGTCTTATGGATACAAAACCCCCCGTGACAGATTATGGATATTTCCCTTGTTACTTCACCAACAATGAATGATTTATTGTATCAAACACCTTATTCCATAAGAACTAGCCATATAAAGTATCCCCAAATTGGAAACAGTACAAAGCATCCATAAGCACTCTTCATTCTCACTCACAGCAAAAAAACATGGATATGATGTGAATCATTGAAAAAAATATAAAAACAAATTTTTATCCATGCTTATAAAGAATGGAGATGGTATCATTGAAGCCATACTTCATAGTATTAAAATTGTTACTTACTGGGCACACTCGGCGAGTTTTCCAAGGTTCTGGTTTTCCAGAATTGCCAGAATCAATTGTTTGTTCTCATCCAGATACTGCATCGAGAATAAAAATCAGCAAACCAATTTTAGACCCCTAGTTTCAGGGCACAATTCAGGTGCCACCAATGGGTGAATCCTTAATCAAAAGGAATCAACCCTTTCCCAGGAACATGTTCATTAATATATCCTTCACAACCCAATCCAGTACTATATTAAGAGATCACAAAACCTATGAATTAAAAAATAAAAACAAATCCAAAGTGCCTATTTAGTCCTAGCCCTGTTCGTAATTACATTGTTCTATTTTTTCAACTCAATCCCTTTTACAAAAGTCTCTACACCAAATCGCCCCAAGAGAGGCAAATCAGAAGGTCTACTTCAATCAAATTACACCCATTGTTTTCCTGTATAAATTTACAAAATCAAAAGCCCAGTTGTTCAATAATCCTATTACCCAACATTTCAAAATTCATAAAAGCTCTGAAATTCTCTGTTTGGTTGGCGAGAATTCACATGAGAAAAAAAAAACGTAGAAGGAAAACAAAACTCGGGTTGGCCTGTCAGCTGTATGATTCACAAGTTTTCCCTTTTTATCATTTCCCCACGGTTTCCCGCAAAACAAACAGATCATAGATTCGAAAAGAAAGAAAGAATCAGTGAAAAGTCGCAGAGAAGAACACCTTCTGAATCTGCTCAGTGGTGATGGCGGTGGGAGGAAATGAAGGCGCAATGTTCATCATCTGTGGTGGTTGCTGCTGCATCTCCACACCTCCTGCTTCCACAAAAAGCTCAACTCTAACTCTAACTCTAACCCTAACCTTAACCCTAACCCTAGCTTCGCAGAATGAGAAGAAGAGATGGAGTTGGAGTCCTTGATGGTATCGCTGTATTACAGGCTGAATAGTATATATATAGTATCTGATGTGGAGAATGATCTTGGCAAGGTCAGAAACGACGCCGTTTAGATAGCATCCTCATATTTAACCTTAACTAAAACGACGTCGTCATCCAAATAAACGGCATCGTTTTAAATAAAACGACGTCGTTTAAAGAGGAGGACGAGCTAGAAAAAGGCGGTGAGGGATCGAACTGCTTCATCAGGATCGGTTCGGAAGACGAAGGGGAGGAAAATGGGGTTTGTGCTGAGGGTCAGATTAGCGTCCTTTTTCGCCGGCGCCGCAACGGCGTCATTTTTGGGTCTCTATATTCTTCACAAGGACTACAAGGTTGCCCACGAATCAATCTCTCGACAGGTTTTGATCTCTCTTTCTCTCCTTGTTTCCTTTGCTTCATATATTTGTAGTATCTACAAGACCCATATCGTATATGTAGAAAATTTGAACTTCATTGAAGATATAAGAAGCAAGTTGCTTGCCTTTTCTTCTTGCCCCATATAAATAATTACATTTTTACATAAGGGTATTATTATTATAAATTATTAATTAAGTTATTGTAGATATTGTTTCTAAGGATGTTTTCAAGGATTATGCATCTGACCCCAGTTAGGTGGAATTGGGTTGAATTGAATTGAGCAAACATAGATATTGTGATGGGTTTTTTCTTTATGGGGTTAAGGTGAACAAAGTGTTTGAATAATATAGTAAATTTTCACCAACAGGTCTAAATTCTTGGTTTTAATTAGGCTTGTTGTTTATTGATGGAAATGGAAGTGCATGGATGTGTGATGTTGCAGGATCTAAGAGTCTTAGATGTTTTGAGTAACTGCATAGGCTAGTCATCGCGGGTTAATATGAATGAAGTATGAACAAAATGTTAGCACAATATTGTAATTTGCATCAAGGAAGTCCGGTATCTTGGTGTTAATTAGGTTGTGTTGTTTATTAGCAGAAATGGAAGTATGTGGATTTGTATATTGGTGCACAATCCAGGATGATGCAGGATTTGAGGTGGTATATTGGTTGGTTGTTGGGTATGAATGAAGGTGATTTTGCTATTGTCATATCATGGGCGACTAAGAAAGAAAGAGGACCATGGAAGTTTGATGGGTGGTTTTGCCAAATTATTGATATCTCTTCAGAGTTAGGATGCTTCTTCTCTTGGGGTCCTTGCTTAAGTAATCATGTGATAGATGCATTAGCAAAATGTGAAGCTAGACATATGGTTTCTTTTGTAGGAGATTTTTATATCTCTATGAATTATAGCTAGATTTGACTTTTTGAACTAGTATACGCTTATCTGTCTTTTTTAATTAGACTTTGTGTAGAGATGATTGTGTACTTCTTGGAAGGATTTCTCACCTTCTTTGTACTTAATATTTCAATGTGATGAAATCGTTGTTTCTTATATAAAAAAAATTTGAAGTATGGACAAAATGTTTGGATAGTCTTGTAATTTGCACCAGGTAGGTTTCATATCTAGGTATATTGTTTATTGGTGGAAATGGAAGTATGTGGATATGTATATCGTTGCACAATCTAAGGGTGGTGGATGATTTGAGATGGTGCATAGGTTGGTTATCTGAGAGTTAATTTGATGAAGTATGAACAAAATGTTTGAATATCTTGCTGTCACTGAGGCTATGTTGTTTGTTGGTGAAAATGGAAGTCCATGAACATTTATATTGGACAGCCTAGTCTGGTATATTGTTGCACAATCTAAGGATGGTGAATGGTTTGAGGTGTTATGTAGGTTGGTTATCAGTACAAGAATGATTATAATGTGGAGGCTTCTATCTCACTGGTAGGATGAATTGGAAGAACATGATTTGTGAAACCTAGCCATTTAAATGCACCAAGTGGTGACTTGTAGTGAACTTTGATAATCACATTCCTCTTCAAACTCCATACCATGGAATCATGGAACTCAAGAGTGATGTGGTTGTGGAGGGAGAAACTAACCAATTCAAGCTGAGTTGTAAGCATGGTTTTGTAATGTGGGAGGCAACTTAGCATTCAAGGATGGAAAACTTGCTTAGATTTTGCAGCCTTCTTCCACATGATACATGCACAAGGAGAATCAGATTGGTTCTTCTTCTTAGAAGCATTTCTTCTTTGTTAACCATCTTGTGAGCTAGTGCTTTTACATAGAACTTCATCATTTCTTGGTATCTTTTGAAATTAGCATTTTAATTCATTTACATTTATCAAAAAAAAAAAAAAACATTTTAATTCATTTATGCTTTTATTTGAATCTTAGAAAGTACTATGAAAAGGCAAAAAATATAGGAAGAAATTCAAATTTTCTTATTTGGTTTGTCATGGAAAATATGAAGGAAAGTGAAATCAAATGAAAATTATGAACTTCCAATACTTCATTTTTTGTATAAAAGGGAAATAAAATAGGAGAAGTAGTGGAGAAATTAATTATTGAGCTCAAACTTTTCTTTTATTTTCCTTAATTTTTTTTCCTTGTCTTCTTCTTTTCCTTTCTCTCACACTTTTGTTGATCCAAACGGAGCCTTTATGAATTATTATTGTTAAGCACTGAAAATCTGAAAGAAACTTCATTTACATTGTCCAAAGAAAAGCATGGGCCTAAAGTTGAAACCATTCAAAAAGAAAATGCTGAAAGGTATAAGAGAGAGTGATAAGCCAAGATGCAAGAGGCTACCAATTTTATCACATTCATCCTGGCAATTATGATTTAGATTCCTTGCTTCTTGCTCATGTGTATCAAGTTATTCGTAATCAGATAACAATCATGGAGAACCCTCCAGCAAGAAACTCTTAGACATTCAATTAACTTTTGAGCTTCATGCATCTTGGGAGATTTAGGATGAAAACATGTGAAGTATCTTGCATTCTTGTTTTACTGGACTTTTATGTTCTGGAAATTCAGAGAGTTGAAAGGAGTTGTTAATTTCTGGCACCCTTCATCATGGTATATCCGAAATTCAACAATTTTTAATTGTTCATTTAGATATGCTTGTCTTTATGACAAACCAGAACAGGAAATAGACAAAATAGTCTTCATCTTCCTAAGATGAAACCTTTCCCTGTTCATCTGAATTAAGTGCAAATAATTTCTTTGGAATGATCTAAAGCTTGGTCCTTATGGATGGGATGAGGACCTCATCTTGTTTCCTCCTTTCAAAGTATCCCTGCTTTTCAAGCTATCTGGAACTATTTAACAATTATTAAACTTTTTCAGTGTGTGACTGGAACCATATTGGTTTGGATTTTCGTTTTGTTTTTCTTGAATCATGGATACGGTGCTCAGTTTGATATTCATTTCAAATCTCAAATTTCCATGTCTTGTTTCTCCAGATGAAAGGCCTTAATGATTCCCTGGATGCACGAATCTCTGCCCTGGAGAAATTGAAAGAGGTTGAGGCCTCGCAGTCTGTGGAAGCAACAGAGTAGATACCTTGATGCGGCTTTCCAATTATGTCTACTTATCATGCCAGTAGGTTCTTTAGGCCCTTTTTTCCCGTATTCTAAAGAATAATCACAACCCTACTGGTCTGTATGCTATATACTCTCAATGTCATGATTTGTTTGACAGTTTTATATCGGGCAAAAATTGCTTTTTTTGTTATTTGAGATTTCTATCTCCAGTGCATGATGACTCTTATTTTGACCTAAAACAAAAGCACCTAAGCTTGGATGGCAGAATAGTTTCTTATGGGAGCTAAAATGTCTTGAATGAAAATTAAGTTCACCCTGCATACCCCCCTTACAATCCCGATTACTTTGCTCAGAAAGATGGGTCCCATAACCTGAACTCATTCACCAAACTCTTTTAGCTTCCTTGCTGGATTCTTCTTGAGTGGTTTCAAGTGTGAAGGAAGTTCTTCAATGACTGGAACAATCACCTGCTGTTCAGTATCTGTAAACAAATGTGTTGAATGTTAAGAACCTGAATTGTCTCTGGTGTGTACAGTTCCTTCTTGTTTATCATTCAACTTTATAAGATATCCCACTACATCTCTCATAGAGGGCCTTATGCCAGGCTCCAGTTCAGTGCAATCCAGTGCCAACTCCAGCAGCTTCAATGCCTTCCATTGTTCATCTACATTCCAGGAACCAATTTCCACATCAAGGAAGCTGCAGCATTCATTGTTCTCCTGCAAGTTCTTCCTTGTCCAGGACGCAATATCCAGGCCTTCTTCAAAGGAAGGGTCCACTGGCAGTTTTCTGCAGAGAAGCTCTAGCAAAATGACTCCATAGCTGTACACATCACATTTCTCTGTCAACCGGGTTGAGTGTCCATTTTCTGGAACACGAGGAGAAGATAAAGAATTCAGAGAGGTAAGCTTCTGATGGTCAGTCTTATAGATCAATGGAGTAGGGAAGTTCGTATGCTAAAGATGAAACCAACCTGGTGCTATGTAGCCGAGTGTTCCTACAATTGCAGACATTGTAGAACTTGCATCAGAATCATCAGAAACCAGTTTTGCCAATCCAAAGTCTCCAATCTTTGGCTCCAATTCAGAATCCATCAAGATGTTGTCTGATTTCACGTCTCTGTGTATGATTTGTGGCACACAATCATGGTGAAGATAAGAAAGGCCTTGAGCTATGCCAAGAGCGATACGATACCGTGAATCCCAGTTCAAAACCAGAGGTTTTCTCCAATGCAGCACATCAAAGAGGGTCCCACCTTCCATATACTCGGTCACAATGAAACCATAGCCATCTTTGATGCAATATCCTGCCATTCTCACAACATTTCTGTGCCTAACCAAGCTCAAAGTCCTCATCTCAATGCTGAAGTTTGTCTCAGACAAATCCACCTTCTTCACAGCCCAGTTCCTTCTGGAGTTCTCAGTTTCTGTCCTGTAAACAGTTCCATGCTTGCCTCTTCCAATCACATACCTATCATTCCACCCTTCTGTCGCCTTTATAATATCTTCTAGTTTCAAATCCTCGGGCAAATCCTCAGTCTTTGATCGGCACTCATGAAGAGGAGATCGAGTCTGGGAGGAAAGTTGCTGCCTGAGTCGATGATCCAAGGTTATATAAATTGCAGCACAGAGTAATGCTATAAAGAACGCCACAGTTAGAATGATGCCAACCAGCACTAGGCCTTTTGTATGGGAGTTTTTTGCTTCCCCACAATAACTATCTCTATCTGCATTTCCCTGCAGGCAGAGTTCTGGGTTTCCTAGATAAGACCCTGGAGATGAAGCCATTGATTTCATCCAGGCATCTGGTATTTTCCCAGAGAGATGGTTGAATGATATGTTCACAAAGGAAAGGGACACCATGCTGTTCAGTTCAGGCGGAATCGTTCCAGAGAAATTGTTGCTTGAGAGATCAAGAATCTGTAACTTGTCTAAACCGCTGAGGCATCTGGGGATTTCACCAGAGAGCATATTGTGGCTCAGGTTAAGTACTGAATTGAGCTGGTGAAGTTTGCCTAAGCTGCAAGGGATAGAGCCTTCAAGCATGTTGTTTCCAAGCTGCAAGTCAAAGAGACTCTCTAGTGAAGAGAATGAGTCTGGAATCACTCCACTGAGGTTGTTGTCTTGAAGGAGAAGGTTCTGCAGGGCCACAAATGAAGTGATCTCTGAAGGAATGTTTCCTCTGAGAGAGTTCTTGCTGAGGTCCATTTTGATCATTTGTGAGCAATACCCCAGCTCAGGAGGAATGCTTCCATTCAGTCTGTTTGAAGAAAGTAGTAACATTTGAAGATTTCCCAGCATTCCAAGCTCAGGAGGTATAGAGCCAGATAGCCTATTTTCTGAAAGATCAAGCATTGAGAGGTTGCTCCAAGAACCAACCACTGGGGGTATGCTGCCTTCCAGCAAGTTTCCTCGAGCGTCTAAGAAAGAAATTCCTGGGTTCTTATCCAATTCTGCTGGTATACTCCCTTGCAGAAGATTATAACTAAGAATCACTCTCCTAAGAGAAGAGCATTTTCCAAGTTCAACTGGAAAAGTCCCATTGAAACTATTGTTTCCAAGAGCCAAAACTGAAAGGCTATTGCCACTGCATATATATGAAGGAATCAGTCCATAAAGGCGATTCCCAGTTAAATCCAACTTAACTAGACCAGGAGAGTTGTTTCTCCCAATCTCAGAAGGCACCTCCCCAGTGAGATTATTGTCCGCTAAGGACAGGAATGTGAGTTTTTTCAAATGGGTAATCCCTGATGGAATTCTACCAGTCAAGCTATTGTTATACAGAGCCAACTCCACAAGGTTGCTCATTCTTCCTATCTGCTGAGGAATTCGGCCCTTGATATGATTGTTGAACAAGTGAAATACCTCAAGATTCTCAAGTTTGCAGACTTCTGAGGGGATTCTCCCTTCAATCAAGTTGTTCTGGAGCCTAAGTTCAACTAGAGAACTACAATTTCCAACCTCTGGAGGCAATGAGCCTTGAAGCATGTTATCAGAGAGAGAAACAAAGTATAGATCTTTGAGACTTCCAATTGATGGAGGAATCTGCCCAACCAGATTATTAGTCGAGAGTGATAGAACAGCTAGCTGATGGCATTGAGCTATCCTTTCAGGTATTCTCCCATTAAGCATATTCCCCGAAAGAACAAGCTCTTTTAACTCCCCAAGACCCCACAAAGTCTCTGGGATCTGCCCCTCAAGTTTGTTGGAATCAAGATAGAGAAATTCAAGCTGCACCAGACCTTTGAAGATCTCTGGTGGAATGATCCCTCCAAAGTTGTTATAAGATGCAAAGAACATAGTGAGGTTTCTGCAGTTTCCCAGAGAATGAGGTAAAGATCCAGAGAGAGCATTCTCATGAATCCAAAGATCAGAAATGGCACATGATGGTGGGAAGTTTGGTAAAGTTCCAGTGAGATTATTGGTGTTCAAATACAGAAACTTCAGCTTTGGTAGAGAGAATAATTCTCTTGGAATCTCCCCAGATAAGAAATTGTTGTACAGTCCTAAATATTCAAGATTCCTGCATAATCTTACCTCAGAAGGAATCGTACCCCAGAGCAAGTTAGTCCCCAAGTTGAGTTCTAACAGCTGCTTTGAGAAAATCTGAGCAGGGATTGATCCTTGGAGGCCATTGTCATTAAGGAGAATCGTACTCAGTCGGCTGCAGTTTCCCAGCAGCTGAGGGATTCCACCAGTGAAGTTGTTGATGCTGAGATCAAGGGAGAGCAAATGCTTATGGCTGCAGACATGGGAGATGGAGTTGGCCAAGATTCCAGACAGTCCATAGCCAGAGAGGTTTAAGGACTTGACTTCAGGATCATCATTGGAGTAGCAAGAAACTCCTGGCCATTGGCAGTGAGAAGGTGAATCAGACTTATTCCATGGCAAGAGATGCTGAGAAGACTTGGGAAGACTGCTTCGAAACTGGAGAAGATAACTGGCAGCTGGGGATATCGAGGCTGATGAAGCTAAAAGAAACGGAAGGGAGAGGAGAACACAGCAAGGGAGTAGCAAGAACATGACGACTTCGCAGATTGGCCTCTTGGGTTGAGCATTGAATCGAGGACTTACGAGGCTGCCACTGCTTTCTGCTGATGGTTTTCCACAGCCATTCTTGAAACTGTGGGGATGCCAGCTGATGACCTTATGGGGAGTAGTAGGAAATGGCAAAAACCATAAAGAAACGAATTCAACGTGTCGAATTTGGTCGTTTTCTGCAACTTCTTGATAAAAAATTGAGAGGGTTTTAGCTTTGATTCAAAGAAAAGCACCATGGTTGGCAAGGTTGGGAAGAATCCAAAAGGCTAAGGTAGGACTCAAGTCACCAATATTAAAAAGATGGGAGCCATCAACCAAGCATGCTTCTCCCACTCATTAAAGAAGTCACATACTTTAGGAGAAGAACATGAGGTGGGTCACCATCCTCGAGAGTTGTTCATATATGCTTTAAAAAGGACAGTTAGATAGCAATCAAAATATGGAGTTTCTTCCAAGGAAAGAAGAATGTGAAACTCAGAAGCTATTGAGAGTTTTACCAAGTTGCTTTCATGTAATGGGACTGTGCCTGCCCACTAAGGTGACCAATCTGAGTTTTTCTTCATCACTCTCTGATCTAATGGAACAGCCATTATTGACCAGCAAAACTCTCTCATAAGCAACCTGTGGTTTGCTCTTCATTTCCCATCATAATGGAACCTTCCTTCTCTTCACAAGTGTTTTCAAAAACAATTTTAAAAAATAGTTCTTAAAAACTCTTTTTGATAATTTGTCCAACAAAAGTTTGTTTAAAAACCTAAAATATTGTTTAAAAGCTGTTTTAAAAAATAATTATATAAATAATTAAAAAATGTTCTCTAAAAATACTATATTTTCTATTTTTAATAATAAAAAACTATTTTTTGTTTCCTAATTGTCGAATGTGTTTTCTATTTTGTTTTAAAGAATATAGAGTTGTTTTCAAAAGCAATTATCAAACAAGACTTTCATCTTCATTTTGAGTATACACTACTAGTTCATACTAGTTCATATGTTCTTGACCATTCTAAAACGTGTTTGAAAAATTATTGAACTAGTTGTTTTGAATTATTATAAGAAGTGGTTTTAATTAGTAGAGTATGTAAAATACTCTGCTCATTGTATTGAGTAGTGATCTCATTTATATAGAAGAAGATATTTACCCAAGAGGTGATTGTTTTCAATGACAAACTCTTGAGGAGCCTATTTGAGAAGCCTGGGTGGGTGGTGGCAATCTATTGAGATGATGAGCTAGAAGGCTGATGTTTATCATCCCTCTCAAGAGGAATGGTCCAGGGATGATAGAGGTTTCATTTGAAATATTAACAACTGCAAGCTCGGAAGATGTTCCCCAAGTAGATTAAGCTCATTATGCTTCGGGTGACTATGGAAACTCGGGTTGGCAGCAAAAGATGAAAATATGAATACAAGAAACACTAAAAAAAATTTATAGTACAAGAGTCTCGACCTTTACTTTTCTAACACCTCAAAGATAAACATTTCTAAGTGTTAAAAAAGTTAAAAATATTTTCTAAAATTATTATCAAACAGATTCTTAATCGATTGATTTTCTATATTTTGTGATTTATAATTATTTCATATTAAATCAGTATGATTTATAATTCATCACTCAACTGTCTAAATCAACCAAAACCCAACCTTAAACAAGTTTCATTTCATTCGATTATATTTTTTATCACTCGAAATTCAATTCAATTTTAATGGAAGCATTAATTGATCATAAGACCTTTTCCTTCAAAAACCTCATGGTCAAAATAAATAAATCACTTCTTCCATGGAGTTGAGTGATTGTTGCTTTGGAGATTTGGTTAAAAGGTTAAAGGCTTGAAAATTTTCTAGGAAGGTGGGTGCTAGTTGTTCATTAAAGTCATGGAGTTGAATATCCCCTAAATGCAGAACCACAATCACACTGCACAAATAAGTTGCTTTTTGGTCAATACCACCAAAAAAAATGTTTCCATTTTTTGTGAAGAATTTGGTTACTTCACCTACAAAATCATAAAGGAAAAGGGTTTGTACCGTATTTTCCTACCAAACAAACACAGGCAGTGAAAACTGGAACGACCAGTTCCCATACCATCAATGCTACGGGCACCAACCATGATGAATTAGGTGGGGTCATCATCCCTGCCCATGATATTCAAATTTCAAACAAAAGCATGGTGGGGGGGACCTCCCTTTGATTTTTTTGATACATTATCTTTTGTACATATGATGATTGGTCATGTTGGTATGGTTAACAAGTCATTTTCATGTCTGTAACCAATTTTTTATGGTCAAATGTATGGTGAAAAATGAAGGCTAAATTCACATATTGATTTATCCCAATAAAAATATTTATTTATTTTTTTAAGAAAAAGAAATAAAGTTTAAAGAAATAATTATAGAGAAATAATTCATTTTCTTTCAAATATAAATAATAAAATTCAACAAATAAATTAGATTTGAGTTTCACTATTACATCATTTGTAATAATTCACCATCTTTTATTCAAATACAAACCGAAATTAGGAATGACAATGGGGCGGGTTGCCCCCATCCCAACCTCGCCCCGTTTATTAAAACCAATTCTCATCCCCGTCCCGTTTAAAAAATTAAACGGGGCGGGGAGGGTATGGGAAATTCTCATACTCGCCTAGCTCTTTTTAAAATTTTTTTTTTAAAATTACTTTTAAAATTTTAAATTACATTAAAATAAATATATTTTATAAATAATAAAATTATTATTTTTTTTATAACTTATTTTTTTTAATTTTTTATTATTATCTATATATTAAAAATAGTAAAATAAAATTTTAAATTAATTTAATTTTATATGTAAGCGGGACGGGACGGGACGGGACGGGACGGGACGGGATAGGGCAATACCCGAACCCGTCCTGGGTTTAAAGAAATAATCTCATACCCGTCCCATTAGGGGCGGGACGGGACGGGACGGGTACCCGAAAAAACCCGCCCCATTGCCATTCCTAACCGAAACCATATAGTTTCACGATTTTAAAATATGTCTTCTCATTATATTCATCCTCGGGATGCACTCTCTTTAAAGATGTTTTACTCTATTGAAAGTAAAATCATAAAAATTATCAAACATGAATTATAAATAAATATCAAATTATTTGAACAATCATTGATCCCATATTATTTGAACCCTTCTTGTTAATTGATAGCAAAGACAACAAAATTCCCTAAGCTAACAGCCAAAAATTGTCCACATCAAGCCACTTGTTTTATCTTCTCAATGCTCAAAAATCATACAAATTCTTCGAAATCTAATACCACTCATGGGGCTAACAAATATCCGAGCACCAAAAGATCGGTCTACCTCGAAATCCGATCTCAACCAACACATTTGAAGATACGATGGAAGACCAAACTAAGGCTACCAAAATTTATGTCACCCACAAGTGAGGCCCATAAGAAAAGACGACCTCTAAACTTATAGGTTGATCTGACAAATTAACCTACACCTAAAAAATAAAGTACAACTGTTTTTATTCTTGTGTGTCTTAAAAGTCAATAAAGTATACAAAAAGTTTGTAAAACATACGACAGCAATAGAATAATAGCCTGTGTAAAGCCCTTATTGTGAAGTAATAATGCGTCCAATGACTCTTGTACTTACTCCAAATTCATGTAAAAATTCTCAATGAGGTCCTCTTTTTACGAGAAATCCCTTTTTGTATCGGGTGGAAGAATAAAATTTTTAGTTACTCATGAAGATTTTTATCTTTCTCATATCAAAATTTCAAAAAATATTAGTGAATATATTTAAAAATAGTACAAATTATCATATTAGAAATTTAAAAAGTAATTAGAAATCTAATACAAGTCCCTACTCACTTCTTCTTCCACATACTTAAAAATCGTGCAAATTTTCATATCAAAAATCCCAAAAAGTGCTTAGAACCCTAATATTACTTGCTTTCATCTTCTATGTAACGATCAGTTCTTAACCGTGTAGATATTATCCATTTTGAACCTAAAAGGGTCCTCACGACTTTAAAAAACGTTTATAGAGTTAAGAGAAATTCATACTTATATAACGTTAGAAAATTTCTCCCCTATCCAATATACACAACGTCCTCATTGTATCCTATGAAATTATAAAACCAAAAGACGAACACGTTTATAGGGCCAAACAAACCTCCACATGGAGGTCGGAAATCGACTCTGATACCATTTATAATGACCCGTTTTTAATCGTGTAGATATTGTCTGTTTTGAACTCAAAGAGATGTTCACGGTTTTAAAACGCGTCTATAAAATTAAGAAAAGTCCATACTTATATAACGTAAACAACTTTCCTAATCCGATGTGGGATGTAACATTCTATGTACTTATAAATTTCAAAATCATACAAATTCCCCTTTAAAATTCAAAACCATCATATACTAATACAATATAGAATGGTGGGAGCCATGATCATGGATTGATGGGAACTAAATAGATATCTAGTCATAGCAGCATAGCATCACATGTGATGGTCCTTGGTAGCTTTAATGAGGAAACAAAGTACCAAGGTGGGGGGAGAGAGAAGAAGAAGAAAAAGAGAGACATCCACCACTTTCTAGGGCTTGAATCAGATCCTTGCTAGAATTGATTAGTGAAGCAAAAAGGAAGATAGAAAAGGAGGGTATACAAATGAAGAAATGGACAATGGCATGGGACCATGTGGTCCCCTCTCAAATATCAACGCCCATCCCCAGCCACATGCTTCTTTCCCAAGGGAATTTCTTTGATTTTTTTATTTTTATTTATTTTTTGGAAATAATAATCATAAAGATAAGGATAATAATAAAAATAAAAATAATAATAATTCCAAGGCGGTGTTTCCTTGGCGGTGACAGCTTGGGGAATCACCCATCAAAATGGGTCATGACATGCTTGTGTGTTGATGGGAATATTTAAAGGAAAAAAATAAAAAATAGAAAGGAGAATTAAATAATTTTGGCAAGAAAACTCATCATAGATGAATCATTTGACTTTCAGCGATTGGTTGTTGTGGTCTATCAAATCAAATGATGAGACATTTTCCCTTTGAATTCAATTTTCAAAATTTCAAATTCCCTCTTACCCTTATCCTTTTTGTGAGGTATCTTGAAGAACATTTCAGAAAAATATAAAAATATTTTATACGATTAATTAATTAAAAAGATGAAAACATTTTAAATTCCTAAAACTAAACTTTCCTATTTTTGAACTTGAAGTAACTCATTTTTAATATAAATATTTTATAATATTTTTATTATTTATATGTGTATTTTAAAAAAAATGGTTACTTTTGTAAGAAAAAAATAAAAGTATTTTTGTCAAAAATAGATATTTTTTTAGATTAAAAAAAATGTTGAATTAGTTTTTCAAAATGGGTAATATTTCATCCCTTTTAATCAATTATCCTTATTTTATAAAATTTTACATTATATGTTATTTTTATTAATATTAAAGATATCAAATAGGTATGCTTTGAATTTCAAATATGAGTAATTAATATTTATGGTCAAATTTAAATGGTGAATAAGAAACTAGACTCAATTACAAATGAGATTTAATTATACTAAAATAAAAATGTAAGGTGGTGTTTGTTTTTTTGACTTTTTGTTGAAATTAATTTGTTTTTAGAATTTAAGTTGTTTGTTTTTTTACTTTTTCATGACTTATTGTAAACTTTTTACTAAATAGAAAAAGCCAAAATATATAACTTTTTCTAAATAGAAAAAATAATATATTAGTTTTTCTTTACTTTTTAATACTTAATATAAATAAAATACTACAAAAATAAACAACCTAATATTTAATACTATAAAGCATTTATGTTCTATTTAGAATTAAGTAAAAAAACAAACACCACTAAGTTAGGTTATAAATGAAGATATTATAATATACTAGAAAGTTAAAATACATGAAATAGAAAACTTTATGTCATATTCATTACTATTCAAAAAAATTGAATAATTGAAAATATATGATAAAATTTAAACCGTTAAATAAAAGTATAAACAAATGAAATTAAGGTAAAAGGTACAAACTAATAATATTATGGTATGAACAATAACATTAAGAAATATGTAAGCGATACCTCATCATTAGGGACGGAATTAGAAATACGATCTCAAGGATAAAAGGATAAAAGTTAGTTTAAAGGGGCAAATATGGGCTAAAAACAATATTTTGTTCATTATTTGATTTATTTCACTTTTAAAAGTAAGGTCATAATATAAACGCATCGTTTTCTTAATTTTTCAAGGGGGACATATGTTACCTCTGAGTTTTAACTACATCGATGATATTCATGATTGATGGTATTTTTTTAATATATATATATATATATAAAAGAAAGAAAATATATGAAAAAATAATTTATTAATTTTAAATATTTTAAATATTTTTTCCTTTTCCAATTTACATTTTTTATCTTCAAATTTTGGATAATCAATCATAGGGTGAGTAGAAAATTATGTTTAGTGAAAGAGATGATTTAAGGAAAATAAGATGGAAGGTGTTGAATGATGGGGACAGCCCTTATTGTTGGGAGGCTACAGCTGTCTCCTCATCTACCACCTTCGTAGTCCATACCCTCTCCCAATCCTCCTTGGGAACCCACTACTTCCTTTCCTTCTCTACATATCTATTGGGAAAATCAAATTTTCATTTAAGACAAAATTTATGGTAATTTTAATACTATAAACGGACAATTTTTATATTCCCCATAAGAGATATGTCTCATCACTCATCACTCATCACTCAACCCCCATCCTCATTTTTACTATTTTACTTAAATTAATATATTGTACACTTATATATAAAATCAAAATTTATAAAATATTTTTTGTATTTTTAATTTTAAAATTAAATTCCTAGAAAATGGTTTTTTAAATTTAAAAACATTTTTCTATTTTAACAAGTGAAAAATTATTTTCAACAACCAAAACTATTTTTCCATACTTGCTTTTACTATAAAAAAATAAATTTAAATGAACATTTATGTATTTTAAATTTTATATTAATAATTAAAATAAGTTAATAACTTATAAAATAATTTATTAATTTTAAATTTATTTATCTATTTTATTTAATAATAATTTTTATATTTAACTTTTTAAAGACAATAATATATACATTCATTTTCTTGCCATCAAATGGTAAGGTATGGGTGGTAATTGAGTAATTAAAAATGCGGCCGAACGCCGTTTTTTGAACCAATAAGATTGAAGGAGCCGCGATCCTTAAAAGACATGTCTTTGTTATCTTTATCATCTTTATCTTTGGTCTGGGATATTTACGCATATGCCCTCGACCAAAATCTCATTATTATATTTCATACCCCCACTATTTCATCTTTTTCTCCTTCACGCCCTCATTTCACGACTTGTCACATCTCATCTTAATGCCCTCCGCTCCTCGATAAGCTAGCCGCACGCGCTGGGGTGTCACGTGTGAGCACTCTCCCATCGAGCTGCTGACACTAGAGGAATAGTGTGCTGTCGGGCACGCTCGGGTCGGCGCGTGGAGTTATGGTACAGCTGTTTGCTATTAAGAGGGCACTCCTCGGGGCGATTCGTTGAACGCGTCACCCACTAGCTGCTTCACGTGTTTCGAGGCAGGGTGAACTGACGGCGTTTAACGGGAGAGGGCGTCTGTTTTGACAGCTCTTAATGTGCTCCGTACAATTTGTCCATTCCCTCTTTCAGATATCTGATATCTTAATCCTTTTTATATATGTGTTAATAATATAAATACATAATATACAAAGACTTCACCGCGAAGTAAAAATAAAATCTCTTATTAAATTAAAAAAAAACAACAAATTTGGTTTGATTTGGAAAAATGTTTTCTTTCTTTATCTGTGAATTTTTTTAAATTATTAGATTTTTTATTAATAATATTTTCATTAAAAAATGGGTAAATATTTAAATATTAATAATAAGATGCAAGAAAATAACAATTTTTAATAATAATAATAATAATAAAATCACAAAAAATACTATCCTATAAAATAATCATAATAATGATTTTTAATTATTTTTCTCGTATATATCATTAGACTTTTCGAAATTAAGATTGTCATTCAGACAAAATAATTAAACACAGAAATTCGAAGTCAAAAATGATCTTATCAGCTGTGAGCAGAGCAGAGGAGTGAGCTGGTTCCCGAGGCGCCCCTTCATGGAAGAGAAGCGCCCAGATCAAGTGAGAATTGCAGAATAGAATAGAGAAAGGTAAAGGGTTTGGGTACGGTGTTTAGCTTTGCATGCAGAAAACGATAGATACCATCAATAATGAGTGAGAGAGAGAGAGAGGGGGGGGGAGAGAGAGAGAGGGCTTTTACTATTTTGTCTAGAAACAACGGTGCGAATGTTGGAAGCATGGAAGCAAAGCAAAGGCCGAGAATGGCGGCAACCCATTACTTATAATTGTATAAACCCACTTCAGCCCCACACCCCATTCTCATCCTGAGAAAAGATAAAAGAGAGACAAGGGCAAGGTGGTGTGGGAGATTTTTGTGGTAAGGTGGTGGGTGTTTTTGTCTTGAAAAATCCCATATAAGGATAGGGTTTAAGGGGGTGGTGGAAAGGTGGGTTTGCCATATAGGGAAAGTGGGTTTATGAGGGGGAGAAGGAGTGGCGGGTTTGGCGTTTGAGTCAAGGCATGAGTGGTAGTGGTGGTGGGGGGTTGGGTTTGACACTGCAACAACGTGGGACTGAATCTTTCCTTTTTCCTTGTAGTAGGATGATGATGATGGTTCGTCATAATCATGACCGTGCATTTGAGGGCGGTGGTGGTGGAGGTGGAGGTGGTGGTGATGGGCATGGACCCACCGGGAGTGGCGGAGCAGAGGAGGTGGTCAGGTGTATGAGTGATATATACGATGTTGCTGGTGGTTCTGGTAGCGGTGGAGCAGTAGGTGTAAGGACTTCCCTGCAGCCTTTTGACATTTCTTCTGCTACCACAACTACTCCTTCTCACACCTCCTTCAAATCCCCAGGTGCCCTATTTCTTTTCTTTTCTTTTCATTTGGGTGGGTCAATGACTCGGTTCACAAAGTCAATAATCACTTCTTGTTCTCTTATTACCATTAATCTCTATTTCTCTCTCTGGAAGATCAAATCTTTCTTTGTCGGAGACAATCCATGACGATGATATATTCATGTTCTAATGAATGTATGAAAAAGAGAGATGAGATTAAATATGAGAGAGAGAAAGTGGAGAAAAGGTCTGAGACTCTGAGGATGTTGCATTTTTGTGTGTAGCAGGAGCAGGAGCAGGTGCAGGAGGGATGGCGGCATCTTTGGGCTTCCCTTTTACAAGTGCTCAGTGGAAGGAGCTTGAGAGACAAGCTATGATTTACAAGTACATAATGGCCTCTGTTCCTGTTCCTCCTGAACTCCTCATGCCCATTACCAGAAATTTCTCTGAGTCTGCTGCTTCCCCCCACTCTACCTGTAATAATATTCTCCTCTCTTTTCTCGACGGGTTGTTCTGACTTTCCTCCATTGATGTGGGTTTGTTTTTGTTTCTGAAAATTCTACTCTCTTTTTGGCTCTGTTTTGGGCAGTGGGGAGGGGTTCTATCTTCAACCTCCGTTTCTCTAATGGCGCAGATCCAGAGCCAGGGAGATGCCGAAGAACAGATGGGAAGAAATGGCGGTGCTCAAGAGATGTGGCACTCAATCAGAAGTACTGTGAACGGCACATGCACAGAGGCCGACCCCGTTCAAGAAAGCCTGTGGAAGTTCATGCCGACGTCAACAGTAGCCACAAGAAGACCCGCCATTGCCATGCTCTTCCTGCAACTCCTGCAACTCTTTCTAGCCCCATGCTAACCAACACTTCTTGTTCTCAATCGCAGTATCTTGGATCTGCCCTTGACCCACGCCATCAAAGCCCTGTTTTTCTCTATAAATCTGATTCTAAAGCTTCACCCTTTACGCCTCTTGTCTCTGTTCCATCATTCAAGGAAACTAGGTGAGTTTGTTTTCTTTTTCTCCCTCTTTGTAAAAGATCTGATTGGTGAGGAAGAAACTGAGGAAACGAATTTTAATGTTTTGATATAGACTAGTGGGTTATTAGCTGTTTGGATGCTGAGAAAATAAAGAACTTTTGTATTAAAGTTCAGTGCTTGTTTTACCAGCCTAGCTGAACTGGTTTTCTTTTGCTTTACTCTAGTTTCCCAGCATCCAAAAGAAGGGTAAAAGGGTGTAGAATCAAAACATGAAGTGATTCCTTTTTTTCTTTTCTTTTGGATTACTGATTTGGTGATTTGTAATTGGAAATTGAAGGAGCTTGGAGTGGATGGCCAAAGGAGAAGCAGCTCCCATGGCTACAAGTGATCAACAGTGGCAGCAGTTGATGCAGACCAAAATAGGATTGACAATAGAGAGCTCCAGCTCCATTTGTAATTCTAATGCCTCAGTTTTTAACCAGCAGTACCAAGAAGAGCCCATAAATTTGAACTCATATACAGATTTCAGTGCCGGAGCAGATAATCCAGGGAGGGATTCAATCAATATGTTCCTCAACCCAGGTGTTATCTCCTTACAAAAGCCCCAGACTGAAACCCCAAGAGCTTTCATTGATGCCTGGTCGAGTGCAGTCACTGAAAACCCTGCAAATACGTGCAACAAGAGCTCTGTTTCTTCCAATGGGAAGCTCCCATTGTCTTCCCTCACTCTCTCAATGGGCGGTGACAATGGAATTGAGAACGAAATGGGTCGTACTGAGATGGGTTTGAGGATAGTCGATTCCGGAGGAGGCGGCTGTGAAAAGCCTCAGCTCTCAACCTGGCTGACCCCTGCTTCTTGGGCAGGGTTGGCACCAGGTGGGCCATTAGCAGAAGTGCTGCGACCGAGCTCGGTTGCAGCAGCCTCAAATCCAGCATCTCCCCATGGTGGCAATGGTGATTCTATTAGCCTATCTGAGACTGCAGCCTCATCCCCATCGGGGGTTCTCCAGAAACCAGTGGTATCCCCATCTGATAGCAGTGGTAACAGCAGCCCAACACTCACTGCTTCACCAGCCAAACCAGAGATCACTTTCCCATGGCTGAATCAGAGCAAGGTAGCATCTGCTGAATGAGTTGCCTTTGTTGTTAATGTTTGTTGCTTTACTGGTTGGTTTGTTTGTATAAGATAAGATATTTGCTTTTAGCTGTATTGAGCTGTGACATGTGAACTGGTTTGAAGAAGATAAAAAGAGTTTTTGTCTTTAATTATACTTCATCCCTTTCCATGGACCTTGGAGAACTGATCATTTGCCTAAAACCCGAAAACTATATTAATTGAATGAATCTTCCATTGAAGTGATCACGTAAAAACTCGAAAAGTAGAACATTATTTTAATCAAGGGTCTGAATGAAACTGTTTTCTAAGCTTGTAGAAGATGATGCTGCTTTTGATGATCTTCTTCTGCGGGTTTCAAATTGGTTTTTGAAATGGTTGGAAGTGAGAATACAAAATAGTTCTCCCAAATTTAGTTGTCTGGTAAAGGTAGACAAGGGACAAGGGATTTGGTTGTTTTGTTTGCTTTATGACTCAATTGTGGGCAGCAATGCAATGGATACTGTTAATAATAACAAACAAAGCTGATGCTTATGATTCTAATGTTAGGAAAACGAGAAGAGCAGCTGATTTCATCAGTTTTGGCTCTACCCCAAATACGGAGCTGATTATGGACCTACCCACCTCACCATTGTTAAAAAATTTTGCAGTACTCAGCTTGTCTGACTCTCCACTTATATTTTTGAAAACATCGGAACCAACCCTCTGGCATGTGTCGCTAAAAAAAAACATGCCAATGCCCACTAGACCAACTTTTATTTAAAGGTGAAAGGGAACATTGGAAAGTTCGTGTTCTAGGTTAATACGATCTTATCTAAGTCCGATTTCCGTGCCCCAGACCTCGGATTCCGAAGAACACAAATCTTAGTAATCCTTTGTCTAAAGAACAGAATAATTTTCCCAACTGAAGTGGGGCATGTGTCAAGAAACGCTCAAGAGGCAATGTGTAGTGGCACAGTACTACAATTGGCGGCAAGTGGTCCTATGAAAATGGTTTCATAGGACCACTTGGCGCAAACATTTTTTTCGCCTAAGAACTCAATTGTTGCTTTGACAAGTGAGGAAAAAAGGGGAAGTGAAATTGTCATGAAAAACTTGGTACATCATATAATACGAGCTATTCGAGCTCGAGACTTTAGCACGAGATTAAAATGGTCAGGAAAACTTGATACATCAAATAAGTCAAGCTATTCGAGCTTGAGACTTTAGCACAAGATTGAAATGATCATGAAAAACTTGATACATCAAATAATACGAGCTGTTCGAGCTCAAGTTATTAATGACTGGACGAAACCAAGAAATAACCCCTCACAACGACCCAATTGCAAGAGCGGAGCTCTACCAACTGAGCTATATCCCCCAAGCCAAGTGGAGCATGCAAGAAGGAGTTAGATGCTTCTTCTATTCTTTGATCATGAAAAACTTGATACTTCAGATAATACGAGCTATTCGAGCTTGAGACTTTAGCACGAGATTCGACTTTTTGGGGATACAAGTCTCACTGCCTTCTAAAGACAAATCTAGTACACAAGCAAATACGAACTAAACTATCTTCCGTTCAATGTTCATTACTATACATCTAGACAAATCTAGTATACAAGCAAATACGAACTAAACTATCTTCCGTTCAATGTTCATTACTATACATCTAGCACAGAATAACCAGTTTTAGTTATTTTTTTTTAGTAACAATTTTTGTAGCAACGTTTCTAAAAAATGACTTAAAACAAATGATTGTCTAAGAATCAATTTAAATAATTTTCAAACACGGTCTTAATCTCTCTTGGATTTGGCCTCACTGTATCATCAACTACCATGGCCGCAGGACTACAGGAACCAATGTATGAAGAGTCTCTGAAAGGTCTCTATCAGTTGGTCTTAGAGAAACTGTATGCTTTGGTAAACTAGCCTTGGGAAACTTTATCAAAGAAAAATACTAAAGATCCACCCACCAAAGCAAAGGTGTGTAAAGCCAAAAAATTCAAGTACTAGTGAGTTTATTAGATAGAGAACTGGGAAGAACAGGAAAGGGAAAAGGGAAAAGGCCCAAAGTGTGATAGAAACTACTCTTGAATCACTTACCTAAAAAATCTCTAGGGAGCTGTGAAGCATAGTTTATTATGTAAAACCTGATTATAAAAGAACACTCTTGGTTTTCAAAAAATCCCGCTTTTCAAATAACAGGTTTACGAGTTGACGTCATTTCATTTGAAAATTAATTGATTTTAAAATGTTAAATTTTTGTATGACATCGGAAAAGTATACAAGTTTTACATAACTTGTCTAGTGAGAAGAGATCCAACCTTTTTATGTTATTCGATATTACATCCATTCAAGGGCTTGCATCATTTAGGTAGAAAGAGATAGTCGCAATTGAGTTTAAATTTGGCACCATAATTTGAACTTGATCCCATGCATATTGAGTTTAAGGCTTTCGTCGTATCATTTAAAAATCAATTGATTTTCAATCAATAAAAAGATTAAATCAGTTTATAATATTCGATATCATACTTATGACAGACTTATGTTATCTTAAGACCGACATAAAGCCTACTTGAGGTCTTAAGTAAATCATCGTGCTTACATCATTTAGATAAAGTGTTTAATGATGTGTTCTATGGGTGATTTGAAGGTTCTATCTTTGCGCGGGGATATCAAATGAGGTTCCCTCCATGTCTCTAGGAAAATCCTTGGGAACTTTGTTAAAGGAAATGGAATGAATGGTCCATTAAAGCAAGAGATTAACAATACAATAGGAGAAAGCATGGACTCAGAGCTACCTTTTTCAGTACTAGATTATACTACAAAGTGAATGAGAATCAGTAAAAGCAAAAAATTAGCACATTATGAAACAAAATTTAGGTTTTGACAAAAGATTAAAAACAACTATATTAGGGGTCCCTAGTCCCAAAAATCAATATGGATTATGAAAGTATCATTCGCTTTCATGTCACGAGCCCTATATCTTTGGACCTAACTTTTAAAACACATCTACACATACAAGACGAGTCATTCTCAAGAGTAAGGCGGGAAAAAACAACATTAAAGATCATATGAGTCATTCTCAGAGTAAGGCGGGAAAAAGCAACATTAAAGATCATATGTCGTAACATGTCTAGATGTTTGTTCGTTTTCGGTAGATTTAGTTGTGGTTTTATGTGGGATATCACAATATGAGTGTCAATAAATGGATGGAAAATTTTGAGTGTCAACAGGGTCTAATGCCAAAAATTGCCCAATTGCAAGGTAGTTAGGAAAATCAAGGAATCAAGCCTAAGGTGGATTCACTTGTTCACACCCAAACTGAGGTGTGGTTAACCACATACTGCAGTACTAAAAGTAATAGAACCAGAGAAGGATTGAAAAGATTGTTTGGTATTGCTTTTGAGGAAGGTTTGATTTGGTTGTTACAAACTTCATTACAGATGAGAATTTTCATCTCTCAAATCATACATTCCCCTTCATCATCTACAACTTGACTCTGAATTTCACACTGAAAACTTCATTTCTGGTTCCCGTCCTCAGCCCCTTCCCAAGATGACTGGTTGAATGTTGATCTCATCACCATGGCTCTCCTCACAACAGGAAGACACATTCGAGCCCTCAAAGTTACTACCAAAAGTTTCGCCCTCAATGCCAGTGGCTCCGAACGGGTCAGGATCAGGGAAAGAAAGGCGTTTTCTGGCCGACCCTGGTCTATCCCTCTCTGGGGTTGAAGCCCTCTGGCGTGGTGCACTCTGGGACCGGGCCCGAGCCTTGGCTGATTCAGTAGAGGCCATGTAATTTGGCATTGCAGCAGCCCCGGCGCTGCTACTTGACCACATTCCATGGTAGTAAATTGAGCCTAGTTTCGGTGTCTGAGCAGCTGAATGGCATCGAGGGCTGGCTGAATGAGCTTGGAAAAGCTTGATCTTATATGGAGAGGGCGTGATAGGAGATGGGGGCTGATGGAATGGTCTCTGGAAGATGGGGGTTGAGTAGGAGTAAGGCTGAGAGGTGTCCACTTCAACTGTTTTTATGTGCTCTCTTTGGTCACATGAGCTTCTGCCTGTACTCTCCCAATGCTTTGTCACCATCCGCCGATCGAGCCGTCTTGGTTTGTCTTCAAGCTCTCCTTCACTAGCATGGTACTGGTCCTTTCTGGACGATCTCCATATCTTTTTCATGGTACCATACAAGAAATTTATCTTAACAATGACCCCACAAATACTTTAAGGAAAAATCAGGAGATCAGCAAGACAGATCAAAACCTGGTGGGCGAAGGCATGAGCAAGGGCCTCTTCTTCACGTTTCTTGGTGTGTGGGTGATCATCCCAATCCCAAGCAGACTGCAATTCAAAAAACAAACCAATTAAACTAAGGAGTTTGATGAAGCTTTTAACATTAAGATTTCTCAGAAAAATTTTCTTACACACCATGGATTTTCTATTGAGAAGATTTGACTCCCATAAGCTGCTAGGATCGCTGAATATGGAGTCGATTTTCTCCTCGTGTGAGAGCGAGAGTCTCTTGCGCTGATCACAGACCCGGGCTTGGACCCGAACCAGAGCTTGCATGCAGCGAAGAGTCTTCTTTGCTCGCTTCCGGACGTTGTGGCCTCTCACCAAAGCCTGCAGCTTCACCAGCCCTTTGAGCGCCCGAAGAGCCTTCCTTGCCTTCAAAACCAAAATGATTTATCGGATCAGACCCACCTTATGTAAACAGAATAAGAGATTGTCGAAAGTTCAATATATACCAGATAGCCTCTGAATGCGGTCTGAATAACAATGGCAGCACAGTGTTCTCTAACGAAGATGGAAGGCCGCCTAGTGAGGCGAGCAACCTCCACCGCTGCTTTCGCCGTCGCAACTGCTGCCTCGGCGGCGGCTGCCGTCGCCATTGCCACTGCAATGGCATGCCTTTTCTCAGCGTCAGCAGCCTCAGAAACCGGATTTTTAGCCATTCTCGCAGTGCCGGTGGTCTCTGCAGAATTGGCTCTGGTGGTTATAGTCCTTGTTTCACAGAGTTGTACGCCGGTCTCGTTGTTGTTGGAATGTTTCCGAAAAATCCATCTTCGTTTTCCCCGCTTCTGCACAAACCCAGAAACAAATCCCATTACAATTTACACCCACCAACCGAGAACTCATTTGATCAACTATTTTCCATGAAACCAAACAGAACCTCACCTTTTCTTCTTCCTCTTGTTCATGTTCTTCTCTCTTACTTGGAGACCTGAAGGCCCTCTTCACTGCAGTCAACCAGGATCCAGCTCCACCAATCTTCCCCATTACAAAAAGCACACCCCAAAACTCCAACTACATTAATGTCAAAACCTAGCAGAGGCAGACACAGCTTTTGGGATTCATTTATGGGAGCTTCTCAGTTTGTAAAATGAAGAGATGGGCCAAAAGCTAAAGTAGAGCTTGGTCACTTCAACTGGGCAGTTGGGCTTTGCCCCAGTATATTGGAACAGTTGCAGACATTGAGCTTATATGTACTGCTCATAAAAGAATTATTGTTCTCTTCTGGCATGCATACAGTTGGAGACAAGAGCATCAAAGAGAGAGTAGTCTCGAGAATGTTGAAAGCTTAAAGAGAAAGAGAGAAAGAAAAAGAGAAAGAGAGAGAGAGAGAGATAGGGGGTTAAGCTTTTGCTTTTGCTGTAATGTTGAACTCTCACGGCTTCACGTGTTTCGCTGTTTTGAGATCTCGGGGAGGGAGAGAGAAGACTGAGCAGTGAAATAATGGTGTTCCCCCTTTTGGGATTGAGTTCCATAGGATGATGATCTGGTGGTGAGTGTCTTGGTTTTGCGAGTTGGTGTAAGCCACTCGTTACTGAACACGTGTGATTTGAAGGTTAGTTTGGTCATTCGAGGAATTGCTCTCGAAAAGTGTCGTGGTTCAATTGGATAATCATGGAATTTTTGTTTGAAGGAATCCATTTTTTGGTATTCTTTCCACGTCTTCATCTGTTGACCGTCAAAAGAGTACGAGAAATAGCATCCAATAAAGCCACCACAACCGCAAGTAAGAAAAATAGATTTTTTCTCTAATTAACAAAAATATTAATTACACTATATTATAAAATTTTTAATAAAGGAGAAAAGTAAAATGAATAAAAAATAAAAATAAATTTAAAATCAATAAATTATTTTTATATTTTTTTAATTTCATTTTACTTATTTTAATTTTTTGATACACAAACTATATTTTATTTTTTTATACTTTTTATATGAAAAAGAATATAAAAGAAATTATAATTTAAAAAAAAAAATCTCTTCTTAGTATTTTTCTAAATAAAATATAGAATAAAATAATTTCATGTTTCATCTATCTTAACATCTACATTATGATCGAAATATCAATTTTAGCTTTATCGAATGTTTGTATTCTAATCGTCAAAATATGAATATCTCACATTTTTTTTATCCGAATATGAAATATTAATAAAAATATATCTAATAATTCTTCTAATAAACTTGGAGGAGGAGGATCGATGAAAATATGAATGGCCAAAGGATTTGATGTATACCATACAAAATGTCCTTTCTAATTCTCCATCGGAGAAGACACGAGAGGGATGGATGTTTCCGGAAAGAAGGAGAAGAATGGAGAGCATGCATGGCGACAGGTGTTGGCCCCAGAACATTCAAGATTCATCCACACCCATCTCGGGCCATCTCCCCTCTCTTCATATATGCCACCTTCTCTTCTCTTCCCCCATCAATCCTTTCACTCTGAACTCTGCTTTCAGTACAGATATCCATAAAACCAGTGTCTATGGCTTCTCTCAAGGCTTTCCCATTTTCATCTTCGCCTCTGGCAACCCACAAACCAAGCCTTTCAAAGGGGGTGGCGGGGGCTCCGTGCTCTGCTTTCTTCCCTTCTTCTCGCCATGGCGGGCGCTCTAGGCTGGCTCTTGTGAGAGCCGAAGCCACGGGAGAGAACAAAGACGCATCCCTCGACGTCCAGGTGCATCAAGGCAACAAGGGCGCCACCGCAGTTGAACGCCAGCCTCGTCGTCTGGCTTTGGATATCTCACCTTTTGGTAAGTGTATATTAGCTTCTCTTCTTCTCATTTCTCTACTGTAATCCATTATAATAACATAGGTTTGGTTCAATTTCCAGGGCTGTTGGACCCCTTCTCTCCAATGAGGACCATGCGCCAAATGATGGACGCAATGGACCGGATGTTTGAAGAGACGGTGGCATTCCCCGGCTCGGCGGAGGTGCGCTCGCCGTGGGATATCGTGGACGACGAGAACGAAATCAAGATGCGGTTCGATATGCCGGGGCTGTCGAAGGAGGACGTCAAAGTGTCGGTGGAGGATGACTTGCTTGTGATAAAGGGGGAGCAGAAGAAGGAAGAAGGTGAGAAAGATTCATGGTCTGGGAGCGGCTTCAGCTCGTACAGCACACGCCTGCAGCTACCTGATAACTGTGAGAAGGACAAGATAAAAGCGGAGCTGAAGAATGGGGTTCTTTCGATCTCCATTCCTAAGACCAAGGTAGAGCGCAAGGTCATTGATGTGCAGATTCAGTGAAAAGCGCCCATGAGTGTGTTGAATTTTTGTGGTGTTCTCTCTATATGCATATATATATATATATATATAATCTTGTAAAATTAAGTGTTTTGAAGTGTGAGTATTTATGAATGATATTGAGGAAGTTCCAGGAATTCCATACGCAGATTCATGAGAGGAAAATCATATTTTGCAGTAAGAAATTTTTGAGTTTCGCTGCCAGAATCCCAAAAAGAAAAAAAACAACACAGCAATTTCTCCATTTACAGGAAATATATGTGGTCTTCGTCTGTTTTCCATCTCTGAATAACCAGAAAATCTGTTGGTTGCAGTGCCCAGTGCCCACAGCTCTTCTACTCGATTCCTTCAGGGATGGGATCAAGCTTGGGCTTCCAATTTCTGGGTGATGATAAATCAACCGACTGAGACAGCAGCAGCTCCTCCAATGATATTTGCTTTGACAACAAGTCTTGGAGCTGCTGCTTTGTAATCACCACTTTGATCCTCTTCATCCCACTTCCCTTCTGCCCTCCATCATCAGCCATGGATGACACCTCTGGGGCACTGACAGAACCCCCAGAAGAACAAGGGCAAGGAAGAATATAATACACTTTGCCAATCTTCAGCTCATAATCTGATGGGAGATGCTGCAGGGCCTCTCTTGATACACCTACACCCAACCCTGAAAAATTCACCAACACATCCTTAACAAGAATTGGACCCCGGAATTGGATCATCTTCCCATCCCTCTTCACCACCCACAAAACCCTCCTCTTGCTGGGAATACAAAGAGCAAAGCAATTACCCATTTTGCCTCAAAGCTTGTAAGAAACCAGAGAGAGGATGTAGGGGGGGAGAGACCAGAGAGGTAAATTAATATAGTAAATGGGCTGTTTATAGTTTTGAGTGAAAGGGTGGAAAGGGCGGAAAGCTAATGGCTTGGAATCCAGGAGAGGAGTCAGAGAAAATGTGTGGAATTTCAAAATTTTCAACACGCATGCAACAGAGGTCGGTTAGTGGAAGGTGGCTCTTTGGCTTTGGCTTTGGATTTGCTCAAAGTCTAAAGCTTTTCCCATACTGTCCGTGAAGTTGGTTCTATGAAATGTATTGGTTATACGCTCTATTCCTTCCTCCTTTTTATGGGATTTGCATCATCTCTTAGCTTTGCTTTGGGTGATGTCAAAGGAGAATAAGTGAGAGGTTTAACTAATGTTTTTGTTTCTTCCAAGAAAGAGGGAAGAATAATGTTTTGAGATTGTGTTGTATGTAGGGTAGAGCTCAACTGGGTTGGATGTATTGTGTGGAAATGTTTTTGGTAGGGTTAATCATATTAGGCTGAGATGCAGTTGAGACAATATGGTTTAGGTTAGATTAGGGCACATGGGGTTTGGTAAAGAAGAAGTTTTTTCCCCTTTTATTTGGGGGGTGGGGGTGGATGTAGTGAGTTAGCTAGCTAGATTTCAAGCCAAAATGTATCAATTTTTGTAAATAGACAAGTTACTCACCTTATAATAAAAATGATAATATTATCTCGTTTATATAATTATACTGATGCGAGAATTAGATACATGTTCCTTAGTCTTCTTGAAATCTTATCATGATTCCACTCTTTTTTTTATTCTCTTAGAACCGTTCAATTCATTAGCTCCTTCTTTCATATTCTTAGAACCATTCAATTCATTAGCTCCCACTTGGACTAGGGGGATGTTTTTTTAAGTGAACGGCCTAATAAATCTTCCCTACTTAGCAACTATAATATTTTTTTACAAATCCAATTGCTTGAAGTGATGGTAGATTGGCACCTCCACTAAGACACTTTCATTATCACACCAAGGAAAAGGGAGGATCATATGAATCTTGACCTCAACACATCTCTTAATTAATCCACTAAAAGTGTACCACTAGGTATAAATTTATTAAAATTATTGACTTAGCGATATCTTTGCTTATCTCCCAAGCCAACATCTACATGGATTGTACCCCGCATATGTTGGGCATGTCAAAAATTTAATGCAAATATTTTACTATAAAAATACAAAGATAAAAGGTAAGGTTTGATCATCAAAAATATTAAAAAAAGGTATAAAAACAAATGTTACCATTAAGTACAAGCATTCACTCTATCGGGATATATATCATTCTTTTTCACATCTTTATCTAATTATTATATATAATTTTTACAAACTCATTTTCATTTCATAATTTTTTTTTCTTGTAACTTAAAATATTTATGAACTCGTGTCACTAATAATTTTATTTTATCCTAAAAAAAGTTAAATATTAAAATAACATATCAACAACAAAGAGAAAATTGTATACAATATCATGACAACATTCACGAGGAATGGCCATACATACACAAAATTGGAGGGACTCTATGAAGTGGGTTTGCAGCCTTCCAACCTTGAAATATCATTGTGAGGTAAGGGCCCCTTTTTTGATTGATTGAGAAAAGTACATTAAAAAAGTGGGAGATCAAATCTATGTAGGATGGAAGAAGCCATGGGTGGGTCAAAGAGCTGACTTTCTTAGTCCAAAAAGGGTGGTACAAGGGGACCCATGTGAGCTTAGTGGTGCACCCTTTTTCTTGGCCTGTATGCTTGCTTCCTTCATGGTCATGGCTAACATTCCCCAACGGTAGATTCAATGAATGAACTTATAGAGTTACATACTTTGATCGGTTGATGCTACATCCCATCTCCTTTAGTTTCTATTTTGCTTTCCCTTGCTTTCTTTTTTCTTTTTGAGGTCCAACTTGTGCAGCTTGGAAGGGTATCGATGATGGGTTCCCTTCCAATAGTTGTCATTCTAGGCCTTCTTATGTTGCGTGTTCTTGTGGTACTTCTAGGCCTTCTGCCTTTGAGAATTTGGCTTTTCTGTTTTTTTCTTTCTTATATGATGAATTTTTTTTTAATTTACATGTAAATTATCAAAATTGTAAAGGGTATTTATGTTAAAAATTGGTTAATTTTTAGATAAAAATATAAGAATGATTAGATTTATAAATTTAAGGATTATTTCATTTTTTTTAATTAATTAATTCTTTTAAATATTTACATCAAAACATTCCCTTTTTTTGTGTGTTTTGTTTCTTAATATTTTGGGGACCACATTTGTCTTTTAAATAGGGCAATTGGAGTTCAAATGCTCCACGAGTGTGAAAGATGGATAAGCTTGAGAACATGATGTTTTTTTGACATCTTTTGAAGTATCAAAGTTTTATCAATCCAAAGTCTTAATTCATATTTTCAATGTTTTAAATATTTTTAAATATATTTTAAAAATAATTTGTATATCCAATAATTTATCTTTAATCATTTTACATGCTTGTATAATTATTTTATAAAATAACTCTAAAAAAACAAATGAAAATAATAGAAAATAATTAAAAGATATTTTTTAAAAACACTCTATTTCTTATTCTTAAGAAAAGAAAATAGAAAACAGTTTCTAATTATCAAAAATATTTTTTTTTAAAGACCAAAAAATCATTCTTGAAAACAATCGTTAAACAAACCAATTTTTTTTTTAAAATTTTTTTTTTTAAAAAGGAAGTGTTTTTTAGAACAAATTTTAAGTTTTTTCAATCATTTTTCCGTAGAATATTCAGAGTAATAATTGAAAAGATAAAAATTATGTTTAAGCTTTTTACATTACACAGAAGCACAATAACTTGATGTGGAATAAGTTAAAAAACAATTATTTTTCATATTTAAGTTGTCAAGTAGAATTGTTTTACAAAAACACATTTGAGAACTAATTTTGAAAACATAGGCAAGTAGACATAAGTTTATTAACATTGAGACACTTAGATAATAAAAATAATTCCTTTATGGTGAGCATTTCTTTTTCTTAAATCTTAGAACCAAATCAACATTTGCACCCTATTTCCTAATGAAACATTCTTGTCTATATTGTTGGTATTGGCCCTCACTCTTGACTTTGGATTGAAAACAAAACTATAACCACTTCTAAACCCAAGTCAAGAAGCCATGGCCAACAACATTTTCACAATAAAGAAAGGAAATTTTGACACACTAACAACCACAAATAAATAAATAAATAAATAAAATTCTCTCATTCTAATATTGGGTTTAATTTGTATTTTATATTGCAGGAGAGAGATACCAAGGTGACTACCCCAAAAGAAGAGCTTCTTTTTAAAAAGAAGATTACAATGATGAAATAATACCAAAAACCCTCTTAAGTGGGTGCCTTTTCTTTGATATAGATAAGTCTCATATTTTGCCTCCAATGGCCTCCATAGTGGATTTGGTAAAGCTCTTATTGTCTTTGAGTCTCTTAGGTTTAGTGCATGTGGGGTATGCTCTTGGGCCCTAAAATCAGTTATCTGACTTGGCTTTGGAAACAAACAAAATTGGTGTAGATAGGTTTGAAACAGGTCCCACCAGGCTCAGTTGGGTGGGTGTGGTATTTTTAAAGAAAGATTATTTTACTGCAACAATATCACTTTTAAACCCGAGAATAGCTCAACCAGATGATGTTAATGTCGAATATAATAATGTCACTTTTAAACTTGAGAACGAATCGGTTAGATAATGGTTATATTAAATATCGTAAAAGACTCAACTTATCATCGCTAAATAACAATTGATTTTTAAATGAGATAATTAAAGCCCGATTCAAGAGATTATAAGTTTTTTTTTATTTAATATTTCTAAAATTTGGAGCATTGGGTGTGAAAAATCAATCTCAATTATTGAATTTTAATACTAAGATTCAAGAGAAAATAATAAGTTTTACACAAATATATTCACAAAAATCTCATCATAATTCCTTTTTTATGTGTTACAAAGTATTCATTATGATATATTTTTTTCTAAATCTCAACACTATTTAACAATTATAAAAAGCACAAAATATTAATACATTTTGGGCTCATGCTAGGCTTCAGGCTGAGTTAGCCCAGTCCATGCTTGAGCCATTCTTTGGGGTTGCACCCATGGGCTAAACCCAAGTTCACAATAAGTTCATTTGGGCTCAGACAGGATGGTGTAGGTCAAATCTGACTTCCTTCTGCAGTAAGAAATCTCCTAAACGAGCTTCTTCCCCAAGCATGGTATCTTCTAAAAAACGTTTCTTTTTTTTTTTTTGAAGGTGGCCCTAAATTTATCTTTTTCAAAACCTATCACATCATATTGTTTGAATTGAACACCATGTGAAACTCTTCTTTTAAAAGAAGCTATTGAATTTCAAGGTAGAACTTATATTTTCAACAAAAACCGACATTTGAAAACATTGATCTCTTTTCTTGAAATTGGAAATATGAGTATGATCCAAAGATATTAAAATAATATTTTTAAATCATATTTTGTATAAATTTTTCTTCAAAATTATGTTTTCAAAAAAATATTTTGAAATTATCGAATTCGCCTTTTTAAAAGATAGTCTATAAAGTAAAAACAACTCGTATTTTAAAAAACATGATATGCATGTTTTCAAAACCATATCTCGTGATGAACTTTCTCCCCACAAGTTTGGATACATATGGATTAATGCAACTTTCATGTTATTTTTCTTGGTCAACTTAAATGTCTTATTGTAAATATTAAAACATAATCTAAGTTCACTAATTTTCTTATTGATTATTGTATACTGATCATACATATTTTGGGTTTTTTTTCCTTTAAAAATAAAAAATCAAACGAGAATTTACAAAATTTAGAGCATAATTAAAGATGATTTATATTTTCTATTTTTAGAAATAATAGAAACAAAAAAAAAAATATGGAAAGTCGTTTTAGGATAACTTTATTTCAAATGTCTTATTTTCAAAAATAAAAGACAAAGGCTTGTTTGAAAATTTTAATAAAAAATAATTCTTAAAAATAGTTTTTAAATATAACTAAAACATGAAAAATGACTCTTTTGTTGGCTTAATCTTCATAAAAGTAATAAACACTTACATACGATGTAAAACTTTCTAAAATATTCTTGATGTTTTCAATTTTGCGTAGAACACTCTATGAAAAAACATTCGAAAATATCTTAAATTTATTTTAAAAATAAAATGTTTTAAGAATTAAAAAAAGGTAGATCGTATCTTTTAAGTTAAAAAATTGTTTTCTGTTCTAAAAACAAAAAACGGTATTCTCAAATAGTTTCCTAACCACTCCTAAAACACCCACCTCAATTATTTGAAAATAAAACAAAACAAGGTCTATTCAAATTCAAAGCTAAAGTGATTTACTTCCTTTTTTTTTTTTTTTTTAGGTAAATCATAGCATGACTATAATGAAACTTTTGAAAGTTAAATTCCCGCCTTCCAAGCCATCATTTTTCCATGAAAAGGACTTTTTTTTTTATCTAATTGATATCAAATGTGCTTTTTAAGAATAAAGCTCAAGATTAGAACCTAAAAAACATCAATGGAAGAAGAATTTTCCACTAGATTTGTGTGCCATCTTTCTAAAGAAATTCTTATTTTTCTCAAAGTAGAAATTGTATGCCATCAAAGTTGTGATCAGTCAACACTTAATAATGCTCTATTGTACAAGTGGGTATGACCTTTTTTTTTCACATCCCAAAGAAATAAAGCCTTATTGGGTATGGAGGTGTCATGGGCTTTTCTTATCTTAAATAGTGCAAATTCCATGTATTGTAAATACCCTTCACTTTTTTCCCTTCCAAGTATATGTCTCATTAATTTTACTTTTCATAGTTGTATTTTTAAAATGGGAGTAGAAGTCTTTTGTTAGAAATAAAAATAATTTTCATATTTTTAAAATTTTTAATTACATAAAAATCTTCTTCTTCTTTCTCTTTTCGTTTAAGGAAAAATAAGATTAGTAATTGTTTTAAAATTTTGGGGAATCACTCCAAGTAATTCATAATCACTTAAAACAGTATTTTTTTCTTAAAAAACAAAAAAATCCCAAGACTAGAATCACTTCTTACAAAAGCACTACAAATAAAAATGTTTTAATCATAATCATTCTAAAATGAGCTATTTCAGTGATTCTCTAAGTTTTTAAAATTTTTTTTTTTTTAAATTATCATATACCCATTTTTATAAAAGAGTACTCGTAAACATTAAAAGTCATTGAAATTGAAATTAAAGTCGAAGTCACAATTTTTATACCATAATATTGGTATTATAAAAAATTATTAAATATGAAAAAATTTATTACATATATCAAAATAAAACTTCTACAAAAAGTAACATTTTTGTGACTTTTATACTAACTTTTTATTTTTAAGTCATGAGTTTTTTTGAATAAAATTAACCAAATAGAAATAGAAGTTCTTAGTTCTTACAAATCTTTTTAAAAAAGGGATTTTTTGACTTCTCAAAAATTGATTCAATACCTTAATATTTTAAAATCATTGATAAATGGACTCTTACGAGGTGTAATCTCACTTATATTAAAATATTTTTACAAAGCATCGTATTCCCTACTTTATGTATATGAATTTTTAGAGGCAAAACTTCTCCTCAAGAGTTCAAACTCCACGATTAATGGCACAACCCATGGGCCATATTTACTTACAAATACACTGAGGCCTACATAGAATGATAAAGTATTGGACTCAATAGTAAAATAATAATAATGCAGAGATGGGGAAGGGATATATAGAAAGTTGAATACAGCGAAGCAGATATCTTTGGATGGAAAGAATTGATATGGGAAAGATTAAAATATGGAAAAAAAAAAATAATGTGTATGATTTTTCATTGGAAATCACTGCTACTATTCTCTTGTGCCCACTTGCTCCTTTTTTGTTTTTTTCCCATTCTTTAATCTTCTTGGTTTTTTTGTTATTTATGCTAATAAATTCTGTTTTTTAATATACAAAAAATTTCCATAATAAATTCACATATATAATGTATACGTGGGGTTTTGTTTAATTGTTCTTCTAGTTTTTTTTTTTTTAATTTTTTTGGGTTTCTGTTCTGGGTCTTCCTTTTCCTCCCTTTTTCTGCTATAGTTTCAGCCCCTCCAAACAGCAATAATTTTTCTCGTTAAAGGTATCCTTGTTGAGGAATCTTAGAAGATGTGACTGTGGAAATATACTAGCTTTGGAGGAAGAGAGAAAGAGAAAACGAGAAGTGGGTACTGTTGAGACTCTTGTTTGATGAAAGATCTTTATTGGGTTTGATTTCTGATTGACTGATTCCATTCACCCACATATATTTGTGATCAAACAGACTTTCTCTGAGGTTTTTCTCTGGATTTTGACTTCTGGGTGTTTTTCTATCTGGGTTTTTCTCAGATTGTCTTCTGGGCTCTTGTTTGTTTGGAGTTGTGGTGGTGGTGAGGTGGTTGTGGTGGTATTCATGTCTCATCCAAGGCAGTATCAAATGGTGGGCGGTGGTGGTGGTGGTGGTAGTGGTGGTGGTGGTGGTGGTGGTGGTGGTGGTGGTGGTGGTGGCGGCGGCGGCGGCGGCGGTGGTGGCAATGCCACACAGTTTGGTGACACTACCTATACCAAGATCTTTGTGGGGGGATTGGCTTGGGAGACTCACAGGGAAACCTTGAAACGATATTTTGAGCAGTTTGGGGAGATCCTGGAGGCTGTGGTGATCACTGATAAAGTCTCAGGAAAATCAAAAGGATATGGCTTTGTAATTTAGCCCACTTTCTTTTTTTCTTTCTCTTTTCCATCTTTCCTTGTTGTTTTCTGGTTTCAATTCTTCTGTTTGATTTATCTCCAATGATTTTCTCAGGTAACATTCAAGGATCCAGATTCAGCAATGAGAGCTTGCCAAGATCCCTCCCCTGTCATTGATGGAAGGAGAGCCAATTGCAATATTGCCTCTCTTGGTGCCCACAAGACTCGCCCTCCTCCCCATCATGGTATGTGATTTTCTCTCATTTTCTCTTCTGTTCAGCTTTCGTTTTCTTAATCTCTATCTGATAATGGGCTTAAAGAATGGTGGAAGAACTTTACAAACTTTCAGTACTCATTGGGAAAAGGATCCAATTCATCTCTTCATTCTTGGAAAATCTGCAGGAATGGAGAGACTCAGACCAGCATCAGGATCAATGGGAAAACCCAGCCACCATGGCTCCTCAACAAATTTCCGTCAATCCAATCCCCATTTTTCATTCCCCCCTTACTCTGTCTATGGGTAAAAATCTTCTTGAATGGTATTTTCTTTCTGGGATTTTTTTTTTTCCTTTCAATTGTCTTATGAATCTTCTCTTCTTCAATTCAGGTACTCTGGTTATCCACAAGAACTATATGCAATGGTTAGTGTTATTCTTCTTCCATCTTTCCAATGCTGATTCATTTAGGTTTTGAAGTTTAATCAATGGTGTGTTACTGCAGAACTACTACAATGCATATAGTGGGCAGCAGATGTCATCCTACTACTCCTCACCTTCGGGTACGCCTGGAGTTTACTACGGTTACTATCCAGTCTACACTCAGCAAGGCCAGAGCAGCCAAATGCAAGGTTTTGGAATTCAGTACCCACAAACAACACAGTACCCTTACTTGCCTCAGCCATACCAGGCTGTTGGGATCTTACCACTTCCAGCTTCAGCTTCTGCTTCAGCTTCAGCTTCCCTGGGAGCCACTGCCACTGGTTTGAATCTCTCCTCCAACCAATCCTTACACTGAATTCTCCATTGAAGAAGAGCTCTAGATCTTGTAAATACTAATAACAAGCTGTTTCTGCTATGCAACAGGTGCAGCCACAGCAGCAGGGGAAGTGACAAGGACTGCTGCAGCCTCTGAGCAGGGTTCATAAGGAGGAAACACAACATACCAAAAAGGATAGAAAGAAAAAGGAGGAAACAAAGAAAAGGATAGTGTTTGGTTTTTATAACCAAAATTATGTATACATTTGTTCATTGTTATTCTCTTGGAACAGGCTGTTAGAATTTAGAGCTTGCTCCTGTAACCATACATTTGTTCATTGTCATCCACCTCCACCACCACCCACCACCACCACCACCACCATAATCACCATCGTCAATCAGCACACCTTTTTTTTTCTTACCTATTTTGGAGAATACAGTATAGAGGAGCCATTCACCCTTTTCATAGGTGTGGCCTTGAAACAGATTTTTGAATCAAATTCTCGGAAGTATGAGGCTTCCCATGGCAAACCCATGTTTGTGTTAGCACTAGTGACACACCCACATTGCCAACATTTAATGGGGTTTTCAGTTTTTTTAGTTCCTTGTCAATTTGCAGAAGGCCAACTCTCTGTAATTCTTTTTTCTTTGTCTTTTTTTTGGGGGGTATGATCTCCTTTTTCTGATTTGAAGGGCGTGTGTGGAATCCAATGTTTGAGACAATTTTTGATGCGGAAGAACTGGGTGTGTGGGGTGGTGTGATCTTAGTCACAGATATGGTCATTTGGACCATTTTCCAGGAAACTTCTATAAACCAAGGGAGAAAGCACTTGACTTGGAACCTTGTTTGAAAATGGAAAACAAAACAAAAGAAAAGTTGTCTTTTTAACTTCGCCAGTGCCCCCCTCATTGCCCAATTCATCATTAACACATCTTTATGGTCATGAGGGTTGGGTTCATGTCACACTGTCATCATTGGAACATTCAAACAAGTAGATTGGAATTATTACCCATTCTGAATCGATCATATTTTTTACACTCAACCAGCAGTTTAGGTGTTAATTGTATTGATTACTAGGGTTTTGCAACCCACCTAATCTCATATTCAGAGAAAGGATATATGAGGAGAAATCTCATTAAGATTAAGGGTCAGTTTGGAACGGTATGTGAAAACAGTTTTCAATTGTTTTTAGAAACAAAATTTTATACTATGAAAAACAATTTTCTTAATACACATTGTACAATATTAAAGTTTTTAAAACATTTTTTATATTTTCAATTATTACTCAAAAAACTTCACAAAAAATAATTGAAAAAACCCACAACTTATTCTTAAAAACAACCTATTTAACTATTTTGAGAACAAATTCTCGAAGAACTGTTTTCCATCAATACTTAGTCAAATGTGTTTTCCTAAGCTAATAACCGTTATCTAAGAGAACTATTTTCTGTTCTAACGATCCAAAAACTATTTCCGATAACGGTTTCCAAAGGCCCATGACCCTGTCCCCTGGCCAAAGCTGAAAACGATGGGCAAAGCCGAAAAGAATACATCCAACACTTCTCAACCTACATGTTTCCAGATCAGAAGCTGATTGAACTTATTCCAAGGAGAAGAGTTACTTGGCTTTGAACTTTTGGTAAGTTAGAAAGACGTTTGAAACTGGTTATTCTTCATCATTGTAATTATCTATCATTAAAGATAGAATTGTTGCCCTCATGAGAAGATAACCACCCTGAGTCATCAACTTTGAGTTTTTCCCAATGGGAAAGTGTAGAGTTTTGACCTGAAACCCCTTTCCTGAAGGGAAAACTACTTCCAGAGAATTTGACCAACTTTTACTGTCAATATGTTAATAGTCCTAAAGGAGAACAGCAGGAAAAGGAAAGAAAATTTGAAGTTTGATTGTGAATTTGGCGTGTAACTAGGAATCCTTTTAATTGAAAGCAAACAGATTCACCTAACTCTCGGACTAAATAATCTAAAAGATAGAAACAAAGAATGTCAGCCTGCAACTCAAAAAAAATAAGAAAACAAGCAAAGCATCCAAACCTACAGATCATTAAGAACCAAAAGTTTTAAAATTGGTCTTTGAAGAATCCTTCAGGAGTTAGAAACATCATAAAATTCGAACAAACATTAGTCTTTTGGGACAGCAGACCTACTCTATCAACCATAATGGGAATGGTTTAAAGCCTCGAAATTCCACCCATCTCTACAAGGTAAACAAACAAACATGGGTAACCCCTCCAGCTCTACATGCTAAGATAAACAACCATAAATAACCCCTACAGGTAACAAAGATACCGGGCTAAGTCACTGAGGACGAAACTAAGATGATAAACAAAAGCCACAAGTACCTTAAATAACATGTCTGTATCTATGTATGTATATGTAAATATTATAGCAGCAATAGATCCATCCAGGACACATGCAAGGCTGGTTCAATGCAAGGCCGGGCGAGGAGCTCGTGGCCTGACAGGCGTCTTTGATGGGCTGACTCTGTATACACATGAGAGAAAAACATTGTGGCAAGTTAGGAACAAGAACAGAGAAAAGGGAAGATCAAGTTAGATCAAGGAAAAAGGTTTATGAAATCAAACCTTATAGGCAGGGATCCTAAAATGGCGCCGCTACAGTTAAGGGCTGCAATTGCACTCTCGGCCTGAAAGAGCAGAAAACACGGCATAAACAAGAATCGGTCAGTCTAGAAATCAAGCCAAAAGAATGATAAGAGTTCTCATGCAGGATGTAATGTAGTGTGAAGAAGAAATTGCAATTCATATCTAGATACCCATTACTTTGTACCCACATACATGTTTCTGAAAATGAAAACATTTTCACTAAAGACATGTTCTTATTGATAGACTTGGCACAAGCAACAGGGGCAAGGTCTCGAGTTAAGAGCCTTTCATTGCTTCAAAGATAATCTAAATCAGAAAGTGTGGCTATGGCACAGTCTTAGTCAACTCTCCGACATGCTTCAACTAGCATTGAGGCACTACAACTGCTAGCCCCTTCCAGCTCCAACAGTCAACACACTTCAATAAGATCTCTGATCCCTGCAGGTCATATTGATTGGCTCTGAGCCTAAAGCTCATCTGGAGAGCCTACGTGCAAACCAATTAGACATGCCATTTCACTTATACAAGGCACACCAAACCTCATTCTAAAGGGATCCCAACTTAGATCTCAAATCAAACACCATTCCCAAGTACATGATGCCTTCCCATGGCACAACTGCTCTCCTTCCAACCTCCCCTTTTCTTGAGTTGCTCTATTCTAATCTCAAGTCACAGCACCTATTATATCCCACCATTTTTTTTTGTACAAAGGACATAGTTATCCAGAATGCCTAAGAGACAAGATAATCAACCACAATCATTTTAACTGTAAAAGGCATTCATGCAATTAATCTCCAGCTCAATCATGCACACACGCACATCTGGCTCTTTTTCCCAATTCCAGTAGCCACTTAAATTTGGCAGTGTTAGCATCCAGAAACTGTCATTCCCATTTCCTCCAATAACAGTATCCCAAGCATCGAGATATACTTTGTGGAGTTTACATTGAAATTAATTTATCAAAAAACCATGCCAGCATCATAATCTGAAAAATTAAGGTCTGAAACTAAAGCTAATTATCAAAATTCTTAGAATACATTGGTTAAAATGCAACTTCAGAAGTATCAAGTCTGTGACAAACACTTATTTTCATTGATAATGCCTTTTTTCCCCTGTTACATGGAGTTGAGATTGGAACTTCCACATCCCCACCCCAAACCTTTGCAAGTAGAGAATATATTAAGAAAATTTAACATCCAGACCACACAGTACCATGCCACAACGTTAGCACTCCTAATATGCTTTTCTCTCATTGCAAAAGTAAATTATATCAAGAAAATTCATGTATTATGGACTGCCACATTGTTATCATTATTTTTCTTTATGGGTTCATCACATACTTCATCCATGAACACATGAATTGCCACAAATGTGGGACTCCCAAATTTTATTGGGACTAAAATAAAAAATTATCACGGTACATAAAGGAAATCTGACTTCTGAATCCATTTGAAATGACACAATTATGCACAATAAAAAATGAGAGCCCTATTTGTTTCAGTTTTGTCCATGTGAGTTGAAAGGCATTAATCAATGCCCATATAGACAAATTCTATAAGAACCAAATTTCATGCTTTAACGGCAATATAGCAATCAAAGGGTTGGATGACAGCAAGTTCATGTGTACCTTACCTAGAACAGAATTTTCCTTCTTTTCTTTTCTTTTCTTTTCTTTTTTTTCTTGTTTTTGAGTTCTAATTAGGAGTGTAGATACAATTCCCTTTCAAGATTGTACCAAAGGAGGGAGAACTTCACATGGTGCATTGTTACAGAAAAAGTAACACCTGAGAGGTAAAGGATATGGCATAGAAAGTTTAAGAGCTTGTAGGTAGTTACCATTACAAACTCGACAAAAGCAATTCGAGTAGAGTGATGATAGTCTCCAAGCAGCCTCAAGCGATGAACCTATACCAGACAAGATGCTCTTTCACTATAGCTAAGAATTCAAGACGCAGTACTTCAGGTTGGTTTGATTTATAAGCAGATACAAACCTCTCCACAAATTGATTCAAAGAAAAGTTTGACTTCTGCCTGGGTCACCTGCATCAAATAAACAAGTAAATCAGATACAGATTTTCCAATTAGTGCTCTCAACCACACTAGAAGTGACAAGTAGATTCAGAAATACCTTCTTATCAATATTTGTACAGTAAATAGTCCTGGCGCACATTTCACGTTCATCTTCAGACTGGATGACACGATAACATTTAATTAACAAGCACAAGAAATAGTAAACAATGTTTGATCGGCACGTTTCTAAGCTATACCCATTTCTAGCACCAACATGTTAAACAGGGAAAAACTGCAAGAGCAGCATCATTGTAGCCTATATCCAGTTCTAAAAAGTAAATATGTCATATGAATGATAAGATCAAACAAAGATAAAAGATTGGCCACAAAAAATATACTCTCACCCTTGGCAAAAATGTTGGGTTAACAGGTGCAATTGCAGTTTTTGAAGGTAGCACTCTCACTGGATAATACCCAAGCATTGTTCCCGCCAAACTCAGAGCAGCCCGCGCGCCTTCTGCAAGCACATGAATGTTAATTATACCTAAAAAAACAATGTTCAGGCAAGAGGATGCATGCGCTACATACAACGGTCAACGGTTAAACCAATTTAATGTTAGAAACTGTTAGCAGTTTGTGGAGTCATTTACATTTTATTTCATTTCTAAAAGCAATGTTGCAGGGAATGAAAATCACTTTTTTGGAAATTTAATGGGGTCAAACCAAAATCGATCATTGCTTAAATAGACGGTAAAGATTAAATACATAAGGTCAGAACATACCCTCATCAGTAAATTCAACGAAGGCAAATCGGAGAACGGAATTAGGATCACCACATATACGACAGTCAACAACCTTCAACCAAAATGCCAAAGGAAATCATTAACAAACACAATACTCCATTGGTCCAAACAAACCGGAATACACTTAAAACATGAAACACCGAATTACCTGGCCACAATTGATAAAAAGAGCAGCAAGATCTTCCTCAGTGACCTAAATTCAAAACAGGAAGAAAAATAACACATGTCCAACACAAGAAAAACAAAACCAAAACAACAATTAACAGAAAAAAAAATGGCAACACACAGGCTAACATAACCTTTACCTGCTGATCAATGTCAGACACATATACTGTCCTCTTAATCACTTCCTCCCGCTGTGCCATGCTGGTTCGGCTGTTGATTCTCCGCTTCTGATTATAATTGTTCCTCTTCTGCACAAAGGAAATGCACAACTAAACCATCAGGAGAACTAAAATTTTTCTTGAGAACTATAAAACAGAAATGCTATAAGATAAACTGAGGCAAAGACTCAAGATTGTGATTCTGGGTCTTAGATTTTTTTTTTTTTTCTCATTCTTTGGGGCCGGGCAAAACATAGAATTCTAACAACTGAGCCCCACACAACAACTTGGCTCTTTCTTCTTTCTTTCTCCCTTTTTTTGGGAAACCAAACAAACAAAACCCGTAAGGTACTACACATACTAAAAGAAAATGCAATATTTCTTTGCCCTTAGTCCATTTTCTCAGCAACCAAACAAACACATAGGAAATGAAACAGAAAAACCATACCCGTCTACCAGCATTCCCATTTGCATTGCCAAAATTAGCCTGCAATACAAAGTTGTTAGTGTATCCAAAAGCAGCACCAGCAGACCATCCATGGCCATTTGCGAGAGAAGGTGGAACAAATTCTTCGGCCATGGGGTTCAACTTGGAGAGAAGGTCCTCCAAATCCCTAATATCCCCACCATCTTCTCTATCTCTTCCGAAACTCCCCACCATCTGAATCTTGGCCACTCCGTTGCTCCCCGCTTTCTGCTGAAATTGGGGTATCTTCTGCGAGTAATAGTTTTCATCATTTGGCAGCAAAATCGGTTTGCTATTAGTGTTCTTCTGCTGCAAATTCTGCATAACTGTGTGATTACTCGGCTGCGATTGACCAAAATCGTTGGTGTCCGCACTCTCAGAATTCGCACTCGACGACCCCACTTTATTTCCAGCATTCTCCACAACCGCCATGATCAGAACCCCCGAAATCACACGACCCCCCTACAAAAAAACCATAAAAAAAGTAAAAAAATCTGGGTTCAACCTACGATCACCAAAAAAAAGAACCGAAACAAAATCCTGGTTCATCAAAGATGAACACCAAAAAAACGGAAATGAAATTGTGGGTCGGTCAAATGACGATCAAAAAATAAAGACAAAAATAATTAAAACAAAAAAACAAAAAAGAAAGAAAAGAAACAATCCCACCTGCGCCTTAATCTAAAATGTTTCCATTCGATGCCACAACCAGACAGCCTGAAGATCGAGGAATGCGAAAGGAAACCGGAGTTCCCTGCAAAATTCGATGAGAAAACGGGGAGAAAAAAGGGAGGTAAAACCAGAGAAGGGCTTTTTCTTTTCTATATTATTATCAAATATTTCAATATAAAACTATTCCACTGTTGATCCTCCAGAGATAGAGAGAGAAATAGAAAGTTTTTTTCAGAGAGAGAAAATAAATAGGCGTTGTTCGGATCGTCCGCTTTGGCTTTTTCGAGCCTTTATGGACCTTCTTACGACCCGATTTTTTCATTTTCCCAAAATACCCTTCCCCTTCTCCATGCCATGCTCACCCTTATCATCACCACCATCATCATCATCATCATCCATCATGTCTTGTGCCATCATCATACTCTATATGGCATAATGAACACGTGTATCATACCAAATTGGAATATTTGTATCCTTATCCTCACTTTTATGATTTTATTCCATTATTACCCTCCAACATTATTTTTCTCATTAGTCATTACATTATTTTTGAAAATTTTCAATTAATAAAATTTAATTTTGTTTTTTAGTCATAATATTTTATAATAAAAATTAATATATGAAGGTATATCTATATTTGGTTGTCATAAAATTTGAAAAAAAATATAACAAAAATAGAAAATCAAAGAAAAAAAAATAATTTAAATATAATAATTATAAAAGCATGGATTTTTAAATAATTTTAATTATTTTCATTTTATATATTTTTCGAGAATCAAACATAATATATGAGTTCATAAATAATAATTAAAATTTGAGAGTTTAAATATTATTTAAAATCTAGAAATTCAATTTATATGAATTTAGAATAATTAAAAATCATGAAAATAAAATATTCATTTAAATAACAATGAAATAAAAGTCAATAGTTGCATGGAAGGAGTTGCATTTTTTCTATCCTTCTAAAGCTTCTAGATAGGCACCAATGCTTTACTAATTTGGTGCTAATAAAATTTACTATTTTAAAGGGGTATTTTTTTATATTTATTATTTACTTATTTTAGATTTAAAATTTTTAGAAAAAAAATGGTGAATTAATTAGGGAATATGAAATTTGTGAAGAAATTAAAGATGGTGAAAAAATGGTATGGATTTATCTAACATGCGCATGGGGGCATATATCGCTTACTTGCGACACGTGTATGTGGGCATTAGGCTGCGTCCCAAAGCTGTCACTTTCTGCAGCAGTGACAGTCATCGAGATATTAATTCTCTTTTCTTTTTTTTTTTAATTCTCTTTTCTTTTTTAATAATAATAATAATATTTCTTGGGAAGGGCATCGGTTCTGGTTTTGCTACGAGACAAATTTGGCAACACCTTCTGATGTAAGCAAACGCTGACGCTTTCCGCCTTCTAAACGGCGTCGTTTTTGGAATTCAGCATTTTCAATTTTTTTTTTTCAGAAATTAACCAATTTGACTAATGTGTCAGCCTCAACCATGATAAAATATAATATTCAAATATTCTAAAATATTAAAATTAGCATGGTATATTAATAAATAGTTGATTCCACAACTTTCCTTTGAATATTTTTTATATATTGACCTAATTTTCATATTTTAGAGCATATTAATTATAATTTGTCATATATATTTATTTTATAAAAAAAATATTCGGATATAAATCATATCATATATCACATAATAAAAAAGTGCACCAAATCGTATCAAAAACGATTTTTCATATTTTTAAAAATAAATATTAAAATTATTATCAGGCTCGAATCCTCGTAAGATTATTAATTAATTATCGCATATTATCTAGCCTAGAATTTAACCATATATCACAAGATGAGTACAAATTTGAGTTGGGTAAGGCAATCATAGCAAAGAGAAGGTGGAGGAATAAATGAATGGATAGGGACCAACTACCAAATCAAGATCCATGAAATGACCTCTTTGTCTTAACATATATGGGTGTGTTTGAACTTTCAATTAAAATATTACATCATTTCAATGCATTAACATGATTCCATAATCTTGTGGCCATTTTGGACACTTCATTAAATCTCAATAATCTACGTTTCTTCCCTGAAATTCAGGGTAACAAGTTTAATTATTCCATATGAAAAGCGACGGTAAATGATTAACAAATGTTTACTTCATAGGAATATAAATGAAAATAAGATGAAAGTAAGGATAGTTGGATGTAACGTGTGGAAAAGACAGACCAAAATCTTTGTAAAAGTGGGATACGGTTTTCTATCACCTAAACACATCAATAAATAAGAATGAAATCGATTTATCATTTCATTTTTTATTTGAGTTTTTCAAATATGCGTATTTTCTCGAAAGTAAATTTATAGATATATTTTGTTTCAAAGAGTTATAATCATCATCGAAAATTAAATTATGTTCAAAACATTTATTAAAACTTAGTGATTAAGATGAATTGTGGTCTAGAGCTTTAAAAAAGTGGAAAAAAATTACGTGGTGTTAATATATTTTATACTAGAAAATAAATAAATAAATATTTCAATGAAAAATAGTATGCAAAAGGGCAAGAAATACCAAACCCAATGTTTATTTCTATGTAAATGCCTTGTGGATTGCAAAAATCTACATTAAATTAACCACCTAACATTGATTTGGTGGACCCCTATATATTGCCTTTAACCTCATTCTCAAGACATTAATGTGAACAAAAAAAAAAAAAAAAAGTGTTATGTGGGTGATGTGGGCATTTTCAAGATTCTAAAAGCCCCACCATGGGCCTAGCAAATGGTCAAGTTCTTGCCACCTCAACCATTTTGCCTTTGCTTTTGCTAACAAAGCACTGTCACATTGAAATGTACATGAATGATTTTCCATTTTTCTAAAAATAATTTATTTAGAGTACATAAATGCATAATTTTTATGGCAATAAAGCGAAGGAATATGGTAAGTACGGATCATATCAAACTTTCAATGTGAATTGTTATGTTCACATTATCATTGTCATGGGTGGTGGTTACATCCATATCACTGATTAATGATATGTTCACATTATGGCATGTAGTTACATCTATATCATTGAATAATGATATTGTTGGAATTGGGTTTGGGTGCTCAAGTGGGTTGATACGATCTGACCCAATTAATGGGAGAGATAAGGGAAGTCGTTCTAGATAGTTCTCTCTCTTTTCCTGAAAACAAAGAGGAAGAAATACGTTTTCTTATTTCCCTTAAAAATATAAGAAAAAATAATTTTTTCTTATAAATAAAAAGTCTTTTTTTCTTGAAGTTATTCATGTTTTTTTTTTCTGTGAAAATGAAGATCAAGACTCTTGTGCTATGAGAAAATAATGGTTTTCATATTTGTAGTTTCATTCATGACTTGAGGTGATAAAATTAGTTAGATTTGGATTTTGGGCATTCCAAAAGGTAATTCAGAAACCTTATTTTTCATTATAGAAATTAGGGATGAAATATATGCATTTTTTGAAAATTGTGAGCCTTTTTGGCCATATTTTCGTTCTTAAACTTGTTTTTTTCAAAATTGTTTCTAAGTTAACAAACAAAAAGTAGTTTTCTAGTATTTTATAAAAATAAAGATGTTTGACAAATTGTTTTTAAAAACAATTTTGAAAAATTAAAAACAAAAAACTTGTTTAAATAAATTTTATATATTAAGTACAATTTGATTTGAAATTTATTTATTTAATGAAATTTTTTACAGAAGTTAAAAGAAATTCATAAAAATGCATTAATATAAAGAAATATCATAAAAGTGGATGTAATATAAAGAAATATCATATTTAAAAATTTTCACATTGATATTAGATTATAAAAATATAAAGAAAATGATATTATGTTTAATTTTATTTATTTATTTAAATCTTCTATGTTTTCCTTTTATTTTTTAAAACTAGTGAAAATGGTTTGTACTTATTCTCTAAAAGCTATTATCTGTTTTACTTTGTTTTTAATGTTTGTTTATAGAGAATAACGATCAAACAATATTATGAATTTTTTAAAAACAACTTTCTATTTTTAAATCATTCACACAAACTTTAATTTTGAAAATTAAATTTTTAACTAAAAAAAAAAAGAAATACTTATTTGAGAATTAATTTGAAAAATATGTTTTTATAGGACAAATTTAAAAGATTTTTTCTTGTTTTGAAAAATTATTATTTTAAATTAATTTCAAAAACATTTCCAAACATACATGGTTTGTAAAGTAGTATTTATTGTATTAGAAAGTTGAACACAATTTTTAGAGGCATTAAATTAAAAGTAAAAGAGAAAACTTAGAAAAAGTTATTCTTCAAACAATTATTTATTTAATTAAAAAAATTTAAAACATAGAAATTAACCTTATATTTAATAAAAAAATATTTGTAATCCCATGATAATAATTATTTTATTTCTACTTTTTTTTTACCACTAAATTCATAAATTAAATTAAAATTTTTGAGAAAGAAGCATAACATCATTTGAAAATATTGGATGAATGCTCAAGTGTTAATTAATAATTATGAAAAGGTGGAATCTCAAATCATGCCAAGGATTGAGGAATTTGTTTGATTAACTTGTGTTGGAAGTTAGAAATGATGATCATATTTAAGGACAGACCTACCTTCTAATGATCACAATTGAAAACAGCCAATTTTCTCTTCCTATTCCTATTCTTTGGAGAAAATGTTTCTAAAACCCTAACTTTGATTTTACACACATTTCTAAGGTTGGTAATTTTTTTTCAAATCGCTTCCACTACAATTTCAGATCAAAGAAAACAAGATTAGAAGTGTTTGTCTCACATCAAATTATTAAAACCCATATTTGGTTGTTGTTTCTTAAGTTATCAATTTATTTAAATACTCCTAATCTTATGCTTATCGGATAAAAGACAAGTAACATCCAAAGTCTTGTTGCTTATCAAAAAAAAAAAACATCCAAAGTCTTGTAAAATTCGTATAGGGACTTATTTGTTTTTTTTTAATCATTTTTTGTCTAAAATTATAATAAATTTTAAAAAATTTAGCTATTTTTTTAATTTAATCGCATTTCTATATATTTTGTCTGAATACAAAGAGTAAAAAAATTGAATTTTTATGTAACATTTTAGTCTGACATATTTATATATTGGTCTTTATTTAAGTTTAAGACAACTTTAGATATATTCAATTTTTAAATAAATAAATAATAACAAATAAATAAATTTTACTTAAGTTATTCATTTGGGTTCGATCATAGTAGTAAAATATATTTTTTCGATTACAATTGTTTCTAATTAAAAAAGCATCATCAATTAAATAATATTATATATTCATTTTTTAGTTCCATTGTTGCATTCTCCTCTTATTTGTTTGTATTATTATATCTAAATCTCATTGGATGTTACCACGATATAGCATTTTTCTATTCATTTATTTGAAAAATCATGAGAAAAATAAATTTCACATTACATTGAAGTGGCATTATACCACGAGGATTGAATAGTGGGACCAATGGAAGTGAACTCCCAAGAGTGATGGCATGCATTGGGTTGGCTTGTTGAATGTGCCATGGAAGGCATGCAGTTGTAGGGCTAAGGTCACCATCACTGGAGCCTAAGGCTCCCATAGTAGGGGTCCTATTTTAGGGATAGTTTTCCTGCCGTGCAGGGTTTAGGACAAGGGTCACAATCACCAATGGCATGACCCTCAGCTTGGACCCTAACTAGGGTCCTCTAATCATATTAACCATTTGAATAAAAATAAATAAAGAAATATAAATAAATAAAAGAAAAAAAAAGGGATAAAAAATAAAAGTTATCGCCCTAGTATTTTTTTTGTGTCATGTTAACTAAAAAAGAACAAAAAATATTAGTTTTTCCAACACTAAATCTTTCCCCAAAACAGCCCCAATGATTCTAAGTTGTCTCAAACCACTAACAAAAAAAAGAAAACTTAATGGCTTGTGCAAACTTCAAAGCTACATATAGAAAAAAAAAAAATATAGCACTCCTTTTGAATCAACAAAAATAAAGAAATATAAATAAATAAAAGAAAAAAAAAATGGATAAAAAAGGAAAGCAGTCGCCCTAATATTTTTTGTGTCATATTAGCTAAAAAATGACACAAAATATTAGTTTTTGCAGCACTAAATCTTTCCCTAAACAACCTCCAATGATTCTAAGCTGTTCCAAACCACCCCAAGTCTAGTAAAGCTTCATTTGTTAAGACCATTGTTTGTTTTCACTAACGAGAAAAAGAAAACTTCATGGCTTGTGCAAACTCTAAAGCTATATACAGGAAAAAAAAAATATAGCACCATTTTTTAATCAACAGAAATAAAGAAATATAAATAAATAAATAAAAATGGATAAAAAAATGAAAGCTGTCGTCCTAATCTTTTTTTGTGTCATATTAACTAAAAAATAAGAAAAAATATTAGTTTTTGCAACACTAAATCTTTCCCCAAACAGCCCCCAATGATTTTAAGTTGTCCCAAACCACCCTCCCCACCAAGTCTAGCAAAACTTCATTTGGTAAGACCATTGTTTGTTTTTACTAACGACAAAAAGAAAACTTCATGACTTGTGCAAAGTTCAAAGCTACATACAGAAAATATATATATAATACCCCTTTTGAATCATAAAAAATTAAGAAATATAAATAAATAAAAGAAAAAAATGGATAAAAAAAGAAAAGATGCTGCCTAGTCTTTTTTGTGCCATATTAACTAAAAAAGGACACAAAATATTAGTTTTTGGGAAAGCCCCAAATGATTCTAAGTTGTCCCAAACCACCCCCAAGTTTACTATAACTTCATTTGCTAAGACCATTGTTTATTTTCACTAACGATAGAAAGAAAACTTCATGACTTGTGCAAACTCCAAAGCTACATACAGAAATATATATATATATATATATATATATAGCACCACTTTTGAATCAACACAAATAAAGAAATATGAATAAATAAAAGAAAAAAAATGGATAAAAAATGAAAGTTGCCGCCCTAGTATTTTTTTGTGTCATATTAACTAAAAAAAAGACACAAAATATTAGTTTTTGCAGCACTAAATCTTTCCCCAAATAGCCCCCAATGATTCTAAGTTGTCCCAAACCACTTCAAAGTCTAGTAAAACTTCATTTGCTAAGACTATTATTTGTTTTCACTAACGAGAGAAAGAAAACTTTATGGCTTGTACAAACTCCAAAGCTACGTAGAGAAAAAATATATATATAGCACCCATTTTGAATCAACAAAAATAAAGAAATACAAATAAATAAATAAAATGGATAAAAAAGCAAAGATGCCGCCTTAGTCTTTTTTGTGTCATATTAACTAAAAAAGGACACAAAATATTAGTTTTTGTAGCACTAAATCTTTCCCCAAACAGCCCCCAATGATTCTAACTTGTCCCAAACCACCCCCAAATCTAGTATAGCTTCATTTGCTAAGACCATTGTTTGTTTTCACTAACGAGAGAAAGAAAATTTCATGGCTTGTGCAAACTCCAAAGCTACTTACAGAAAATATATATATATATATCACCCCTTTTGAATTAACAAAAATAAAGAAATAAAAAAAATGGATAAACAAGGAAAGTTGTTGTCCTAGTCTTTTTTGTGTCATATTAACTAAAAAATGACACAAAATATTAGTTTTTGCAGCACTAAATCTTTCCCTAAACAACCCCCAATGATTCTAAGTTGTCCCAAACCACCCCCAAGTCTAGTAAAGCTTCATTTGCTAAGACCATTGTTTGTTTTCACTAACGAGAGAAAGAAAACTTCATGGCTTGTGCAAACTCCAAAGCTACATACAGAAATATATATATATATATATATATCACCCCTTTTGAATTAACAAAAATAAAGAAATAAAAAAAATGGATAAACAAGGAAAGTTGTTGTCCTAGTCTTTTTTGTGTCATATTAACTAAAAGACACAAAATATTAGTTTTTGCAGCACTAAATCTTTCCCTAAACAACCCCCAATGATTCTAAGTGGTCCCAAACCACCCCCAAGTCTAGTAAAGCTTCATTTGCTAAGACCGTTGTTTGTTTTCACTAACGAGAGAAAGAAAACTTCATGGCTTGTGCAAACTCCAAAGCTACATACAGAAATATATATATATATATATATATATATATATATATATATATATATATATATATATATATATATATATATATATATATAACACCCCTTTTAAATCAACAAAAATAAAGAAATATAAATAAATAAAAGAAAAAAAATGGATAAAAAATGAAAGTTGCCGCCCTAGTATTTTTTTGTGTCATATTAACTAAAAAATGACACAAAATATTAGTTTTTGTAGCACTAAATCTTTCCCTAAACAACCCCCAATGATTCTAAGTTGTCCCAAACCACCCCCAAATCTAGTGTAACTTCATTTGCTAAGACCATTGTTTGTTTTCACTAACGAGAGAAAGAAAACTTTATGGCTTGTGCAAACTCCAAAGCTACATACAGAAATATATATATATATATATATATATCACCCCTTTTGAATTAACAAAAATAAAGAAATATAAATAATAAAAAAAGAAAAAAATGGATAAACAAGGAAAGTTGCTGCTCTAGTCTTTTTTGTGTCATATTAACTAAAAAAGGACACAAAATATTAGTTTTTACAGCACTAAATCTTTCCCTAAACAACCCCCAATGATTCTAAGCTGTCCTAAACCACCCCCAAGTCTAGTAAAGTTTCATTTGCTAAGACCATTGTTTGTTTTCACTAACGAGAGAAAGAAAACTTCATGGCTTGTGCAAACTTCAAAGCTACATACAAAAAAAAAAAATATAACACCACTTTTGAATCAACAGAAATAAAGAAATATAAATAAATAAAAGAAAAAAATGGATAAAAAATGAAAGCTACCGCCCTAGTCTTTTTTTGTGTTATATTAACTAAAAAATGACACAAAATATTAGTTTTTGCAGCACTAAATCTTTTCCCAAATAGCCCCCAATGATTCTAAGTGGTCTCAAATCACCCCCAAGTCTAGTAAAGCTTCATTTGCTAAGATCATTGTTTGTTTTCACTAGCGAGAGAAAGAAAACTTCATGACTTGTGCAAACTCCAAAGCTACATACAGAATATATATATATATATATATATATATATATATATATATAACACCCCTTTTAAATCAACAAAAATAAAGAAATATAAATAAATAAAAGAAAAAAAAATGGATAAAAAATGAAAGTTGCCGCCTTAGTATTTTTTTGTGTCATATTAACTAAAAAATGACACAAAATATTAGTTTTTGCAGCACTAAATCTTTCCCTAAACAGCCCCAATGATTCTAAGCTATCCCAAACCACCCCCATGTTTAATATAACTTCATTTTCTAAGATCATTGTTTGTTTTTACTAACGAGATAAAGAAAACTTCATGGTTTGTGCAAATTCCAAAGCTACATACAGAAAAAAAATATATATATACCACCCCTTTTGAATCAACAAAAATGAAGAAATATAAATAAATAAAAGAAAAAAATGGATAAACAAGGAAAGCTGCCGCCCTAGTTTTTTATTTTTGTTGTCATATTAATTAAAAAATGACATAAAATATTAGTTTTTGCAGCACTAAATCTTTTCCCAAATAACCCCCAATGATTCTAAACGGTCCCAAACCACCCTCAAGTCTAGTAAAGCTTCATTTGCTAAGACCATTGTTTGTTTTCATTAACAAGAAAGAAAACTTCATGGCTTGTGCAAACTCCAAAGCTACATACAAAAAAAAAAAAATGTAGCACCCCTTTTGAATAAAAAAAAAATTAAAGAAATATAAATAAATAAAAGAAAAAAATTGATAAAAAAGGAAAATTGTCGTCTTAGTCTTTTTTTTTTTGTCATATTAACTAAAAAATGACACAAAATATTAGTTTTTGCAGCATTAAATCTTTCCTCCTCAAACAACCCCCAATGATTCAAGTTGTCCCAAACCACTCCCAAGTCTAGTAAAACTTCATTTGTTAAGACCATTGTTTGTTTTCACTAACGAGAGAAAGAAAACTTCATGGCTTGTGCAAACTCCAAAACTACATACAGAAAAAAAAAAAAAAAAAAATATAGCACCCCTTTTGAATCAACAAAAATAAAGAAATATAAATAAATAAAATAAAATAAATGGATAAAAAAGGAGAGATGCCGCCCTAGTATTTTTTGTGTCATATTAACTAAAAAAGGACACAAAATATTAGTTTTTGCAACACTAATTCTTTCCCCAAACAGCCCCCAATGATTCTAAGTTGTTTCAAACCACCCCCAAGTCTAGTAAAACTTCATTTGCTAAGACCATTATTTGTTTTTACTAACAGAGAAAGAAAACTTCATGCCTTGTGCAAACTCCAAAGCTACATACAAAAAAAATAAATAAAAATAAAGCACCCTTTTTTTTTTTTTTGGGTTCTAGGCAACACTTAATTGCTATATTTAATGGGTCTTAGTCCATTTCATGATTAAATTAAAAAGGAAAATTGGTATTTATTGTGCTTTTTTCTTGTGTGCTATTTTCAGCAAATATTAGCTGTCATTTTTTGAAGAAATCTAAAAATTGAAAACTTATAAGTCATTTTCAATCATTAATTTCCAATTAAAAAACTTTTACTGAATTACAAAAAATTGTTAGAACTTACCCTTTTGACGACTCGACTTTGTCTTTTATTTGCTCGAGGGACATACTCCCTACTTTCTTGATCATATGATGTATCAATTAACGTTTGCAACAACTACAACAAGATATGATATAAAAGGTGGCGTTTACTTCCTACATTTTTTGTTAGGTGATGCATTATTGATATGTTATTCTTCTGGCATAACATAAAACATAAAAAATTTTAGTGATGCGTTAAAATTAAAACGGTCATCGTCTAATTCCCTTGTTTGTAATATTTTTCGAGGAATGTAACTGAGGAGTTGGCAGCAACTACAAAGAGATATGATATGGGGATCCAAGATTGATTGCATGTAAGATGGTTTGGACCACTTTTGTGTGCATAGCTTATATCTTGACGATGGGATGAGCCTCACTCGACCTAGGTGACTGTGACTCCTTCTGTCTTCATATTCATTGACGGTGGAATGGCAGCCATTTCGAGTTGATTACTGACCATTGAATAGAATTTTTGGTATGACTCTGGAGTTGAACGGTTGAATGAAAGCCCTAGAAGGAAATTAATAAATTTTCTTACCATGATCCGGGGTTTGACCAATTTGATCCCCTAATTTTCCAAGTGGGTCATAGAAAACCCTGTAAAAAACAAACGACATTAAGCTGTTTTAATTGGGAAGTTCAGAATTAGTCAAAACGTTGATGAGAAAAAGGGTACTCCAGTATTGAAAAAATGATTGTGAAAAAGACCTGAAAGACACTCACTTTTGGTATGGTCCCAAGCTGCAGACAAGGAGATTTGTCATCAAGTATGAACAGCTACATGGAAGAAGAAATAGACAGAGGTTTGAGACGACAATGCTGAAAAAACAAAGTTTTACTCTTATTTTATGGGGCAAGTTAAGGGGGGAGTGACAATTTGTTTTGCTCTGCATTTTGGATCTTTTTGCTGCATAAACATCTAATTTTCACACTGGTGGGTCAGGTTCCAAGAACTTTCTTATAAGGGTGTTTGGCAGCATCCTAAATTTCTCAGCACTGTGCCAGTCAAAATAGATCAACTCGTTCATGAGGCTTGGGACATCATGGGCAAAGGCCATGCTTGAGTTAGAGCCTGCCCTTTCACACGAGGACACTGGGACCAAGTTTTCTCTGGACTCAAGACAGGTTTCAAAGGGACAAGGAGATAGCATATTGAGAGGTTGGAAGTATGGAAAGATACAAGAATCAAATAAAAAAGGCATAACAGATGTGTTAAATCAATACATTAATGAACTTATTAATAGAATCTGTACAGAAAAAATTCTCTCTTATATCTAAATGCTCAAAAGCACATCAGTTTCCAGTACTTTTATTCTAGACTGATGCCGTACAATAATATAATCATAGCTGCCCCTCCAGTGGGACTCAAAACTTGGAACAGCCTTTATTATCACTCATACAACAGTAAATATCTATGGTGTTTAGTTCAAATTATGCTGGTGATGCAGAGAGTAGAAATACCGGTTGTAATCTTTGTAGCAGTATTCCACAGAAGGGGCAGAAGGGTTTAGAGAAACTGTTTAAGGTGCAGGATTCAGTTGAAGACTTGAAATCCAGTGGATATCTGGGCATGAGAAAAAATTGTGGGGGAGCCAGTTTTGAAGAATATCTCTGACAACACGTGCAAAACCAGGAGGATGTAGGAGGGCAGACCTGCATGCAAACGGCACACCGTGCTAGTTTATGGCTCTGACCAACCCCACCACTGCACTTTGCACCTTGGCAAAAAGCAATCTCTGGAGATTCAAATGGAACAGATGCTGAACAATAGCTACATTGCTCCCCTGCTACATATTCACAAACAGAATGCAGCTTCCTGTTGAAAGAAACACAGATAAGATTAAGAGTGATCGAAAATACATAGGCATGTGTACATACACAAACTAACACACACAACTTCCGATTTTTGCAAGCCATTTTATTTGTTATAACAGAGCCTGGCACTACATGAACATCAGCTGCTACAAGAGCTTAACATTTAAGATTTAACCATTTTGTTTTCCTTAACACTTGGAGATGAGCTTATTCTCATTCCCTTATGCAAAAGATTCTCTCTCTCTCTCCATATTTTTATGCTTATAAGCTTTTATAGTAAAACTTCATCTGTCATCACAGCTTCATCTTATCAACAATTGGTTGCACTGGAAGGGGGGTTGCCTATGGTCAGACCCTTAGGTACAGGCATCTGAAACCGAAGGGAGCCTGCTTACCCAACTGGGAAATTAGTTGGATGAAGCATTTTGAGTTGTGTTATAGATGATGATTGTCTCTAGTAATTCACAAAATGGTGTTTTTTTTTTCCTGTTTTTTCACAATCATTTATGCTGTAAAACTCTATCTTCATCAACAGATGTCTTTACATACAAGGGAGATGGTCAGAATTACTCCTCCCTATGACATATGTTTGCCCTTAATTTTCTGCCATTTGCATAAAGGTACATATTAGCTACTTGTTTATCAACATCCCGACAGTCTCCACCAAAACCGGATGAACTAACCAAGGATCTCTATGGTTTCCATAACATAGAACAAGATCAAATAAAACAAATTAGTACAAAATAAAAGCAGGGTCACAAGAAGTACCTCTTATCAAGGTTTCTAACTTCTGATGCAAGGAGTTTTAGTTGATCCTGTACATGATCATAATTAAGTGCAACCCACTGCTCCATTTGTGCTAATCCAACAGGATCCCAGCCCTCAGCTCTATAAACTTTTGCAGCCAAAGAGGACATGAGACCTAAAACAGTAGAAAAAGCAAAACCCACAAGCCTTTCACGGAGTTCTCTTTCACTGCAAAGAAGTAGCTCCATCCACAACTTCAGTTTTTCCTCCTCAGCACCACCAAATTCTTCTAGATTAGGCTGTTTGCTGTTAATTTTATCTGCCTTCAGCTCAGATAGTACTACATGTCTACAGATGATATTGAAAAGGTGCAACTTTCGGGTAGTAGTATTTGAGAAAGTTCTGGAGGCATGAGACAAAATATTTCCTGTTGAAAGGCCCAGATGGGATTCCACATTTGAAACTGAGAGCCACTTAACCAGTACAAGTTCCACATACTTAGGTGCAGACTGCTTGAAAGCCAACAATGCTGCAACTATATCCCAAACTACCAAAGGCTTATCCAGATGCTCATATTGACTTAAATACCACAACATATTACACTCCCAATAAATCAATTCCTTCTTAGGAAAACCAGGAAAATTTTCAATACCAAACTCTAGGTTTCTGTTTGTTGAACTTTCAAGTTGTTGCCCACCTATCCAGAAGAACTCAATGGCAGCCTTTTGAGTCCTGTGTATTTTAGCAAAAGATGTCAATTTATCTTGTTGAGATTAGATACAAAACAAATCAATCCAGGGAAGGTTTTCACCTTTCTTGACTAAATCATCATTTCCAAAGTAAACACAGCAATAATATGTGTATGGGCACTTTACCTTGCCTGATACATTGGATTCAATAGACCAGCATCAAAACCACGAGCCTACAAAGATCAAGTGCAAATAGGTTAGTTCTTAGACCCATGGTATGCAACAGTACAAGTATGCATCATCATCATCATCATAAAATAAAACATAAATATATGTTCCAAAGAGAGGACAGTAAAACACCAAGGACAGACAAAAAAAAAATCTAACAACAACCCCAAATGCAAGAATTTCATCCTCCATCAAGCCATTTATTCTCCTACAGTTAATAATTGGAAGGTTGGAAACGACTGGTCACCTATTTAACATTCAAATTTCTCAAGCTTTATAATCTTTTTAGATAAGCAAATCCCTAGAAGGCACCCAAGTGGAACACAACTCAAGCACAAGTGAAGAGCATTTAAGGAAGAGAAAATAAAAAGAAACACAAAAACACATCACCCCTACTTATCTCACAAAGAAAATTTATAAAAGAGCCACAAGTGGAAGCCATCAGCTTGGACAACCAAATGAAAAGAGACCTCATGCTTGAGCCTATCAATCAAATGCACCTCTTCTAAACTTATACCTATTCTTCTCCTTTGAGATACTCCATAAAAGACAAGAGTAGTTCCTAAAAAGGGAAATAGCCTGCTGTCAAATTTTAAAATATCCGCACGACATTTACACGGAACACCACAAATCCAAGAATAGCACATGTTTCTATTATTGGATCCTCATGCAGCAATATCAGAGGAAACAACAGGTACCAAAAAGGGTCGCAAGAAAGTATTACAATGCTTTTAGAGTAAAACTTGTCATGTACATATGTACATATAACTTATATTGGGGTATATCCAATTAGCTCTAAAACATAAGCAGATATATATAACCAAAAAGGATTACTTTTCCAGAAACTGCATATGCATAAGGAAACACATAACTTATGAGATTAAGAAACTTTTGCAGGGATGAGATATCATACCACAGCAACCACCAGATTTCCAGGGGATACTGCTACACCATAGCATGAACCAAATAAATATGGGAGCTGCAAAGAAAATATCATATTTTGTTGAAATAGAATAAGGATAATAGAACAAGAAGAAAAAAAACAAACAATAATTACGTCATCGGCAGGGTTCTTTACACCAGGAGTATTTGGAGGAATGGGTACTTCATCGAGGGAATTCCCACATAAACTCCAGCTACGCACAGAATTATCCTATTATCATCAAAAAAAAAAAAACATTGTCATTGAAATCCATAATACTCTGTGAGTTCAAGCTTTAAGCAGCCCTTATAATAAGAGATTGGATGCAGATAATTAATAGAAATAATTGTGTGGGTTATGTGATGGAAACTACTAATTCCTAGCCAAAATAAATATATAAAAAAATCAGATAAAATGACTACCTGGCTGCAGCTGTACAAACAACATCCATCGAAAGCCCAAGCTAAACCTGTAACCTGGTAAAATTCTTAAGCACATAAATAATCATCAATTTGAAGGTAAAGATTAATCAAGACAAGAGACTTACAACATGATCATGTGCATTATATGAGCCGATTCTATCAAATTTTCTGATAGATAAATCACATATCCATACTTCAAAAGATCCACATCCCTTGCCAACTGCTAAGAACATCTTCTGTGGTGATTGTACAGGCACAATAAGCGTGAGAACTGAAACTGGGACAGAATCAGCATTTATAACCTATTTAGAAGCAAAAATTTGGAAAAGATTAAATTAAATTCTTTATCTTATTAATTTGTATAAAACAATTGGGAGACATATTTTTAAAATATTACCTCTTTCAACAATGAGAAAGGGGGATCATTGACCTCAGATGATTTCAGCAATTTCTCACTGTATTCTAGCCAAATCTTCACACTGGAAGAAAGAACATCACAAGGAAAGTAAACCTTGACTATAGTTCATCCTTGTTTTAGCAAGAATTGCAGTAGCGTTGAATATCTCTACTCTTTATCATTAATTACAAACTCAATTAACTATGTAGTAGGGAATGATTTAATTTATCACTAAAGTTTTTTAGGTTCTCCAGTAACAAGAAAAGGACATAGTAAAAAATATACCATTTCCTAGGATCAAAGCAGCCACCTAAAATCATAACACAGACCACAGACCTAATTTTCTATATTTTGCTATAAAAAAAAATACACAATAATTAACCAAATAAGATTCAAATTTTCCCCACAAAATACTGCTACTTTAACTGGAAAAAAGAAACTGAAATAAGGTTCAAGCAAACAAACATGTACACATATACAGAAGCAAAGAGGAAAGGAACATTTTATGATAAAAAAACATAAGAATCCTCTCTCATAAATATTAACAAAAGAAATTTTCGTTCCAGAGAATAATAGTCTAAATAAATAACCCACCTCCCATCTGTACTCCCTGTAGCAAGTAAAACCTGAGGACTTGAAGCATCAGAAGTTAGTAATGCCCAACTGATTGCAGTGACCCATGTGTTATGTGCCTGATGGAATCCAGCAAGCATCACACTGATGGGAACCCTGCTGTGCTCAACAGTATAGGATAGCGGTTCATGAACTCTCCAAAAGGAAATTTTACCAGATTTCCCACCAACTGCAAGTAGAGAAAAGCAGTTGGATGAGTTATCTGGAGGAGCTGAATCGGTTTCAGGTGGTAAACACAGCACTGGCGACCAGGCAACAACCAGTGATGACAGCATTGCATTGCGAGAAGCATATTGATTCACAGTTACCAGTGGGAGAGTGCAGTCTTCTCCTATCTTCTTGAGTGATCTCGTTTTATATGTGCAATCTTCTCCTATCTTCTTGAGTGATCTCGCTTTAGATGTACGCTTATAAACAATTTGAAGTGGATTATTTCCTTCCAACTTGCCAGAATGTGGCTGAAACACCTGAAGAATATATAGAAAAAATCAGAAACAAGGTTCCAATGAAGTTTCACAGATGTGCAAGTTAGAACCACCGGAAAAGTAAAAATCATTGCATGGAAGATTAAGATGTCGAGTTACAAGCATAACTTAGCAAATGTACCAACTTATCGCAGTAGTATAAATCAGCACAGTATTTAGAACCATGTAAAGAGAATTGTAAGGTGAAAGAACTTACATCAGAAGATACAGCAGTTTCTGACTCTCCAAAACTAATATTTGCAAGATAATCATAGAGCATGTCTGTTATATCCACAACCTATGGAAGTTTGTTACAATAGATAGTTGTCAATATAATCAATACAAATAGAAGGGAAATTACAAATTAAAGCTCCTGACGAGGATGACAAATCCAGCATGATGACCATGATATAGCAGCAGATTTTTCTAATAATTATTAGCATTTAGACAAGCAAAACTATGCATTTAGATCAAATTCTCTATGATGAACCACTGGACAATAAATTGTAAACAAAGGAAAATGCTTATTAGTAGATAAAATTGGCTTGAAAGAGCATTTAGAAACCACATAAATGAAAAACATTCCATCATCTTTTTGGTAGTTTTGGTGAGGACTCTATTCACATGAAGAACTCGTGTACTCAACATGAGTTCATTTGTTGTTCTATGGTTCTGAAGCATCCCTTTGGTAACAAAACGATCTATCATCAGTCCTAAATATGGGGCATCAATAAGTCCTTCCCATACGTACCTCTACCCACTCAACTTGGAACTCACAAAATGGTGCACGATACAGCTTCACACGTCCTTCTATGGTGCAAATAGCAAGCAAGCATCTGTACCACACTAAATTTCAATTGAAATTAAACCCACAAGATGACTTAGTCATCCATATAATTATGGATGCCTTACTGCAGCAATTAACAATGGGAAAGACAAAAATGATAAAATGGTAAATATATGAGGTTCATACCCTGCATTAGGAGCCAATCCTATATGTGACCATGAAATTGATCTAACACATGGTCGGATGTCTCGTGATAAACAAGTGCTCAACAAGCAGCCTGAGTATAAATCTGCAAAACACTCCAAATTAAAATAAATTTCGGATGAAACTGAACCATGGACAACTGATGCAAATTACTAATTACGATAGTGTAGGACTCATGGGGAGATTTTTGACACTGTGCAAATGCAAAAAAGGGAAATTCTGGTCACCTATTAAAAGTAACTGGCAAGAGAGTTGTAAAACACAAATTAAGGCATATTCCCATCACTCACATGCAAATATAAACACTTCAAGCAATCAGCCACACTAACATGGAACTCGAAGAAAAACATGAATTTGGTTTCTATAATGAGAATGTCCATCGAAAGAAATCTAATCTGCTCTACAATTAACATATAGACAATTCAAACAGCACTATATTTTGATCATATAGTTGCATGTACAATCTAATCTGCTCTATAATAATTTACCTTGTCTTTCTATCACCCCAATCGGAAAGGGCTTGTTGGCCGGAATCGTTATCAAACCTCGCGGTCCAAATGGCAATGCCGGATTCTACCACAAAATAAAACTAATAAATAAAAAAAACAGAAATTCCCGTTTGCTTACTGAGAAAAAAAAAAGACAACTAATCCGAGAAGTGTAAAAATCAAACTTTGCTAGCTCAATTTGACAGCGGATGATCAGTACAAGTAAAGAGAATCACCAGTATGGTGACGAGGTGGCCGGTGGCGACGGCGATGAGGTTCTCGTCGGACCAGGCGACGGCATTGGGGTACGACGGCGAAGCCACGAGCGAAGCGGCTTGGAAACGGGAGGCCATTGGCGGAGGCCTGTGGACGGAGGTGGTTAGAACTGAATGGGAATTTGGAGGGAAAAATCAAAGATTTTGCGGAAGATCCAGGGATCAAGTCCGGTGTACAACCGATTTTGAGAGGCGGCCTTTATTTTTTTATATTATTTTTTGATTGGGTGGTAGTGGGTAGTGGAGAGAGAAAGGAGGTAAAACCCTAGTTCGAATCCCATTGAGATTGTGGAATGGAGATTAATTTAAGAAAATTTTAGATTTTATAGTATGTTATTATTTTTTCTTCCTCTTCTTCTTCTTTTTCTAATTTTGACTTTATTTTAAATACCGCTGTTTGGATATATTTTTTATTTTTAAAATTTTATTTGGTAATTTAAGAAAATACCGTTGTTTGGTTATATTTTTTATTTTTAAAATTTTAAAATAAATAATAATAACTGTGGTGCGAAATATAATGATTTTTAAAAAATCAAGGTATTAATTTATTTTACTATTTTAAAATTTTAAAATACAAGATAATTTGTATTCTATTTTTAAAGTTTAAAAATAATAATAAAATTTATTTAAAATTTTATTATAAAAAATATTAATATTTTTCTAATTTTAAAAATAAAAAACAAAAAGTGCATCAAAATCAATATTGTAGAGCCTTTTTAATAATAATTTTAAAACGTGTTTTTAACTTTAAAAATATTTTTAATTATTTGAAAAAAAATTTAAGAAACACCTTTCAAAATATAAAAAATCATTTATAGCTTTGAAAAATTTGTTTTCTAAATAAATATTTAATAAGTAATTATCTTAAAAATAATTTTAGATTAAATATTTTCATTAAAAACATGTGATTACATTTAATAATAATTTTATAAAATGTTTCTGGTATTAGTTACACTTTAAATTTTTATCTCTTAAGTATTAAAATAACTAAAAATATTTTTTAAAATCATTGTTAATTATCGGTCGATTGTTATTTTAGAAAGCAGTTTTAACCTAAAAATATTTTTAAACAAAAAAAATTAATAAAATTTAAAGAAACACTTTTAAAAATTACTTGCAATATTTTTTGAATAAACACTTGATTGGTAATTATTTGAAAAATATAGAGAAAATGCTTCAATTAAAAATATTTCAAATAAAAACACTACCAAATCCTTTTTATTTTTATAATTAATAAATTTAAAAATATTTTATCAAAATAACTATATATATATATATATATATATATATATATATATATATATATATATATATATTTTTTTTCAAATTTAATAATTTCAATACTAATTCTAATTTTAGAAAAAATTAGTAATATTTACTTGGGCTGGGAAAAATTTGGGTCCAATTATTTTCACCAAGTGCCAAACCGGCGCGCCCTGGTCACCAGAATAAGACGGACCATGGTCCCTATATAGGCAACCCACCAGCCGCCACGAGCCGCGACTCACCCCGACTCAATCACCATTGGACAATTCTCCATCTCAAGCAAATCGAAACCCTAACGTATTTTTCTCTATTCTCGAAGGAGAAGGAAGGAGCTAACCCTAGCTCTCAAGCTCCAAACACCGTAGACGGCCGTGCGCTCCGTCGAAGTCTCGCATCTCTTGCTTGAATCTTCTCCTCCGGTATGATCTTAATCGAGCTCCGTTAATCTAGGGTTTTGGTATTTCCATTCTGGTAAATTATTTTGGCTTTTGCTTTACTATCTATATTATTTGAGGACCATAGAAGCGTTCGGAGATTCGTAGGCCTTGAGAGTGGTTTTTTTTGTTTCTATGGAAACGAGGGAAAATTTGTGCGAGGGAAAGTGGATTTAAGGTGTGAACTGCGAAGACACGCTACCTGTTTGCAAATTTGTTTGAGATTTTGGTGTAGGATATCAATCGAGGTGAGTGGAGCGATAAAAAAACTCTTTTTTTTTTTTTTCACGGAAAATTTCGAGGGCTTTCCCCCCGAGATAAACAGAGGATAATGGAAAAGAAAAGTCAAGTGTGGTGTGGGAGAACACGAGGAATGTTAGCGATAAGGCTTTGTTGTTTTGTTTGTAGTCGGTTTGAAGCTGGGTTAGCATGAAATTTCAATGAAAAAAAAAGGTTAGATACGAGGATGGGGTTTGATGTCAGATGGCAACAAAATTTTTCATTGGGAGTTGGAAACTGTTAAACCTATATTTTTAGTATCAGTTCTGGTACACCAACATGCTTTACGTATGGATCTCTTTTAAATTGCTAGATTTGCATTTTTAGTATCAATTTGGGTCTGTCTATCCTATTTTCTTGGTTTTTTATTTTTATTTATTTTTTGTTATTTTATATTTGTCCTTTTCCATCCCGCCTCGATCTGGTTCCTGAGAAATCATTGAGAAAATAATGAACATTGGAGTTGGAGTGGCTTCTTCAAGATTCTAAGATTTTGGATGATAGATTGGTTTAATTTTTTTTATGGTTCAAGATTTTAAGTTCTTGTAGCCTTGTAATTCCCTGTGCTTCTCCCTGTATGTATGTGCCTGTTAGCGTACATGTGTTTGTATCTTCTTTTTCTTTTTATTTTTTTTCTTCCCCTTTTTACAATTTTTGTGCGAGTATATTGTCAATCACTGTCTCTTTGGTGTGCATGTTTTAACATCAGAAAAGTAGGCATTTGTGTCGGGTGCCATTTAACTGAAAAATATATTGCATATTTTTCAGGATCATTTTCTTCAATTGCAGTTAAAAGAAATCTGAGTAAGGTAAATGCATAGATATATGTCAAAATCTCACATCATCTCATGACACAGATGCTTTCTTTATGATAGATGACCGGCGCTTGGACAAATATGAGCTTTGCTGTCATACATAGGGATGTAGAGAGGGAATGGGAGAAATCAGGGTGGAGTTTTGGGTCTTTGTTTTTAATTGGAAGTTGTTGCTCACTCTCAGAAGATCTATACATCTGCAAAATTTTGAGAGGGGATGAGGAGAGCAAATTTTATTTCAAATTTATTATAGCTGTGGAGCATCTTGGAGCATATGAGCAATGGAGCTTGTGGAGCACCGCTCACCTCGAGGATTGCTCTCTTGGTTTGCTTCATAGTTTTGGTTTTGCTTTAATTCCATTACTGTTGAACTAAGTACATGATGATAAGTGCAATGGATAACACAATAGCCTGAGTCCTTGCAAAAAAAAATGAGCAATTGTTTCTTCATTTACATGATTGTATTTTCTTAATGCAGCAAAACTCGTTCACTGAGCCCTTGCCGGTATAAAAAATGAGTGGCCGATTTTCTCGCACAATCTATGTTGGCAATCTGCCTTCGGATATAAGAGAATATGAAATTGAAGATCTATTCTACAAGGTTTGAGTTCTAAAGTTTTTCATCCATGTCTATTTTTAGCAATGGTTCTATATATGCTTCCCAATTTCTCAGTGAAGTGATTGCTCAGTGCAATTATGTCTTTCTAATGGTGAACCTCAGTATTAACTAAGCTAATCCTCACACACTGAAGTAGATTCTCAGCTAAACACATCATTTCTGCACTTTTATTGTTGTGTTATTCAGGTTTATGAACTCCCATGTTTTAGCTAGTAGCTGTTAACATGATAAGTTTTAGCATTTAAATTACTGAGTATGCTTCTGGACCAACATTATTTCAGTTGAGGGGTGCCTTCAGTGATATTCTTGTTTATCTACAAATTTTCTCAATGCTAATCATTTTCATCTTGTACCTTGATGTAAAAGCTGTTTAGCACTTGTATTAGTACTGGATACCACATTATAGGGCCTGCCATTTCTTTCAATTGAATCCATAAAAATTGTATGTGTATGACAAATATAAAATTTTGCTCTTTTCAGTATGGTCGCATATTGGACGTTGAGTTGAAGATCCCACCTCGTCCCCCTTGTTATTGTTTTGTGGAGGTATTTTTTAGCCTTTGGTTTTTTCTTAGATGTATGTGGTATGATAATGAGTTTAATCGATTATTTTTGTGTAATTGGCAGTTTGAGAATTCTCGGGATGCGGAAGATGCAATTAGGGGTCGTGATGGCTATAATTTTGATGGTTGTCGTCTGAGGGTAATAAGACTTTCCAACTATTTTCTTGTGTATTTCATTTTATTTTCCCTTAATTGATTCTTCTTTGACGGCTAATGCAGGTTGAACTTGCCCATGGTGGTAGAGGGCAATCATCTTCAAGCGATCGTCGTGGTGGCCATGGTAGCGGGGGTGGGGGCCGCTTTGGTGTTTCACGCCATTCTGAGTATCGAGGTGCATATGAGATTGGGAGATACTGTTGGAATCTTGTATCAGAATTTCTGTCAACTGTTTGTCTATCTTTCATACACTTTTGTTTAAATATCTTTATATGGTTCTGAGTACATGGCTGATTTTGGTGTACAGTTATTGTTCGTGGGCTTCCAAGTTCTGCTTCCTGGCAAGATTTAAAGGTGGGAGAATGTATTACATTCACAAACAACTTAAAACTTTTGTTCACAATGCCATATTGTCACCTTGGTGGTAAATGGATTTCAGGATCACATGCGAAAAGCTGGTGATGTGTGTTTTGCTGAAGTTTCCCGTGATGCTGATGGTATGATTTGTAATACTTATTGCTATTAGCATTTTTCTAAACATCAAATATTAATACCAGCTTTTTATTCTGATGATCATTTTCTTCTACTGTTACGGGGCGGGGGGGTGGTTAAAAATTACATTTACATGTGCCTAGAAAGGATGGGGACTTTTGAAGCCGCAACAGGTGTTTAAATTTTTGTAAGCAGGATGATACCGTTTTAGTTGTTCAATGTAGACAACCTTTCTCAATGTTAATGGAGTTAATGAATTGTATTGATGACTATATCCCACCTAGCAAAACAATTGAAAGATATAACTATACCATGTTAGCAATAATGCTTTAGTATATATGCTGCATTTGACCTCAAATAAGGTCTGATTTAAGCATTATAAGCAGTGAGATTTCTGTCCTGTTGAATTATCATAATTATTATTCCTTGAGATTTTGAAAAAACAGTTGCAAGTAAGTTATTTGTGTATTTTCAGGAACCTTTGGTCTTGTTGATTATACCAATCATGAAGACATGAAATACGCTGTAAGTTATCAAGGGAAACCACTTGTTGCATCTTATTATGTTTTTCCTTGATTCATTATAACTTCATTCGAATGCAGCAGCTGACATGTTCTTCTCTTTCTCAGATTCGGAAACTTGATGACACTGAATTTAGAAATCCTTGGGCAAGGGCTTATATTCGGGTAACCTTCCTCTTTTTAATCTTTTTAATCTTATTAATTTGGTTGGGACCTTAATTACTTAGGGTAAATATATATGAATTTGTTCAATTATTTATGATACGTGGCAACGGATCATTTTCCCCTTATAAGTTATAATATATGGAGAGGCTTGCTTCTAACTTCAATTCGACTAGGTAGAGCATCTATTTTTACACATCTTGGATCTGATGTAGTTTTTCTCATGCAAAAGGAGAGTCCATAAATGAGTGGTCATGCAGCAAAAACATGACTTTCTTTAACCTTTTTTTTTTCCTTGATGACTGGTTTTAACCTACCCTTTGTTACATCATTTTTGCAATAATAATGTTTTGACACCAAGCTTTTGTGGTGTGGGATCAATTACCATTTTTTACATCAAAGCAACCAATAACACTATGGCATGAATTTGTGATGGTATTTCTTTGCTCATGAACTGGAGCAGGTGAAGAGGTATGATGTCAGTCCAAGAAGCCGAAGCCGAAGCCATAGTCCCAGTAGAAGCAGGAGCCTAAAAAGGAACCGGAGGTATACTCTCTCTCTCTCCCCCTCGTCTTTCTCTGTCTCTATGGCCCACATTTTATGGCTTTTCTACATTCTTTGAGTTTCTTTTCTTTCTGCAGCAAATCATTGGAACGATCTGTATCAAGATCAGCTTCAAAATCTAGATCTCCATCTCCTGTCAGGCGATCAAGGTCCAGATCAGCATCTCCCCGTCCGGTGAGCCCTTGGTTTGAATAATGATAAAATACTTCACATGCATATACATAATATATATAACATTCTTAGACAGATGTACACTGTCCTAGTACAACTTAGAGGATGTTGAACGATCTAAACCGGAGGACGATCATCTGTAAATAAGCTGGGTGTTGGAAGAAATCAAGTTGGAATAACTTTGAGAGTGCATTTGACACTGCTTCTATTCAGAAACGTTTTTTTATAGTAGAAGTGTTTTCTAAAAGCAATGTCTAATGAACCCTTTTAGAGTTTGAATGGTGATTTTGATTAAAGTGTTTTTAATTTGTAGGACTTTTCAAAAGTGATTTTTGGAAGAATCACTCACCAAGTGATTTTCAAGTATTAGCCAAACTCAAATTTCTGCTAGGAAGTGCTTCCAAGCATTAGAAAGCGCTTCCAAGTGTTAGAAAGGGCGTCTTACCTCTTTCAAAATCACTCTCTAATGGGCTCTTAGTTAAGTTGCAATAGTCTAGTAGCATTGAGTAGATAACAGCTACAAAAAGAAAATGCTTTTTTGATCTTGGTGTTAATCGATTCTCCTCCTATCCATTGAGCATGAGCATGATTAGAGCTCCCATTACTCAAACCAGAATAGTTTATCAACTAGTGATTTGCTTCAAATGAGAATTTCTAACGTGTCTTATAACAAGCTTGATTTCTTTTCAGGCCAGATCAGGTAGCGCCTGAATCCTGACTCCTCGACAGCCGAAGTTGGAAATATGCTTGTTGTAGCCCTGCTTTGATAGACAGAGACAGTTGGGAGTGCAAGTATTGTTAGTCGATATATGAGACATGAGTGGACTAGTTACTTGAAGAAAAAAAAAATATCCTAAAACTAGGCTATTTTAGAACTAATATCTATCATCATTTTGTGGTTCTTGTGGAAGACACTAAATCTTTACAGTTCAGTTGTTTTGTTCCTTTTCTATTCCTAAATCTGAAGTTACTGCTTACCTATACATTTTTTTTTTGCTGATGTTTTGACAATTATTCATTTCTGCCTTTTGAATTGATGAGTTGGCCTTAGGGTACTTTGAATGAAGGATGAAAATATAAGTAATTATGGATATATAGGTATTTTGATTTTACGGATATATCAGATATTTAAAACTATTGATACGTTTAAAATTAATTAAAATTTATAAAAATATAAAAAAAATTTCATAAAAATATAATTAGAAGTATAATAGATATTTTAAAGTTGTTTTATTAAAGAATTTGATATATATATATATATAATATGATTTATTATATTTGATAATAATATTGTATAAATGGATAAAAACATGAATTTTATAAGTGTGTATTTATTAATAAATTATATTAAATATTATTTCATAATAATATTATGATCTTTGATTATAATGTCTAATTTTAAAATAAATATTAATATTAAAATTATGATTAATTTAATTCAATTGTATTAAATGATATAAATTAAATTGTGATATATGTACAATCTTTTAATATTTAATTAATTTATTAATGATACTAAAAATACTATGAATATATATGTTGAATGCATCATATTTAACAAGGGGCAAACTTGCCCTAGTGGTAAGGTGAGCTGAACCCTAAATCATTTGAGTCCCCTTAACGGTAAAAATTGGCATTTTTTAGGTGGCATTTGTAGTGGGGGCACTATTGTGCGTTTGACCACCATTTTGACCCACGTTGATCATCTGATATATCAAGGAAAATTGACGATTTATCGTCATATCGTTGATTTTTGGGATTTTTTCTTGAAATTTCACTAGAATAATATTTCTCCATCAAATATCATTTCTATAACAGAGATACACTATATATCAACGATATATCACTGATATTTCTCGACATTTTCATCCATGCTTTGAATTGTGTTTTTAATCTGAATGTAATTTACTTTAGGCTTCAAATGATATTTTTTTAAGTTGGGCTTAACCTAAGTTTAATTTGATTGTTTTCAAAAGTAGTTTTTAAAAAAATGAGATAGTATGATCGTGTTTTCTAAAACTTGTTTTTAAAAATTATTTTCAAGCTAAAGATCAATAATACTAAAATTAAGAGTGTTTGACAAGTTTTTAAAAAGCGGTTTTAAATTCAAATTGTTTTTAAAAATACTAGGTTTGTTTGCCAAATTTAATGCCACCTTAATAAGAAAATAAAGGAAAATGTAATTATGCATGAAGAATGAGCAACAAGTCATGTTGGAAAGTAAGAAAATGTAGTGCTACGCAAAATATGAACAATAGAGGCATTGTTGACCATTTTCTATACCTTTTTTTTTGTATTAATTAAATTAATATTTGAGTTTCAAAATTATTAAATTCATAGAGTGAATTTAACAAATCATGATTTGTTTGATTTGAAGTCTATTTACATGTTTTATAGTATTAATTGAATCGGGTTTGGAACTTAACGACTTTTTAGTATTACTTGAATTAATTTTTTGCCTTTTAGCTTTCAATTATTTTTAAAAAATTAGTAAATAATATGTAATAAGTTTTATTTGATTTGAAATCTATTTATCTAACGATAAAATTTAGAAAAATTTAACAAAAAATAGAAAAATACTTCAAGTTCAAAAAGATCGTATTTACAGTTTTAGAAATTAGGTGGTGTAGTGAGAATGAAAAAAGAAAAAGTTGTTCTATTTTATTTATTTTTTATGATTTTTTTTAAATTTATTTTATTTCTTCTTATTTTTCTCATATTTTCTAAAATTTGTTTGCTCAAAACAATAGCTAAAACTATAGCTCACTGATCCGTCAGAGGTCCAAGAAGATACGGGCCACAAAAACAGGCCCAAAGTTAGAGCTAGGGCTTCCTTAGCCGGACGTTGTCTGATCAAAACCCTAGACTCAATGAACTCTATAAAAGCCTTGGGCGTTTCGCCATTTCCTCTCTGCTGCGTCTCGTCGTCTCGCTTGCTCTCTCGGCCTTCTTTGTGCTCTGCTCCAAAATGTCGATCGGCGAGATAGCTTGCACTTACGCCACTCTCATCCTCCATGATGACGGAATCTCAGTCACAGTAAGCCAATCTCTATCGCTCTTTCTCTCGTTTCCGATGATTACTTGTTCGATTCGTTTTGTTGCGGTTTTGATGGATTTGTGGACTTGGTCGTTGATTGATGGTTAGCCGGAGAAGATCAATACTTTGGTGAAAGCTGCGAAGGTGGAGGTTGAGTCTTACTGGCCGGCTCTATTCGCTAAGCTAGTCGAGAAGAGAAACGTTGAAGATCTCATTGCCAACGTTGGTTCCGGTGGAGGCGGTGCTCCCGTCTCTGCTGCCGCTCCAGCTGCTGGTGGTGCTTCGGCTGCTGCCGCCGCTCCTGTAGTTGAGGAGAAGAAGGTATGCTGTTTTTAATCTAGTTTTTGGTACAGCTTAGAAATTTATTGGTCACTGGATTTGGTTGTAGTGGATTTAATATAGCCTTGGAATCGAGATTTGATACGAGTGATTTGGAATTGGATCTGAACTACGCTATAATCAATTCCATGGTGGGAATCCCACTGTAAGTGCAAGAGGATAAGCTCTATAGGTTTAGAACTCCAAATGGAGTTCAACGGTGCATCTGTGCACTAGTTTGAATTTGGTTATGTTTCCAAAAACATGAAAAAAAATTCACATAAAGTCTAAGCTAATTAGTAGTAGTTGTGTTGGTTTAGTTTTCAGCTGTTTCAAATAATGAAATGATTATAAGAGAGGGAAATGATTTATATTATTGCTCTCTAAGCAACATTTATTTTTCATAGTTACTGTGATGAGTTTTTTTCATATTTCTAATGACATTGAGTTTTTCTTGTTTGATTTGCTTATTACTTGTTTTTGAATGTGATACAGGAAGAACCAAAGGAAGAAAGTGACGACGACATGGGATTCAGCTTGTTTGACTAGGAGCTCCTTTCGGCTTTCAGTATGATATTGTTCTTTTTGCAAATTAGGACATGCTGGAGTGGCAACTCATTAAAGTTTTTGTTTTACGATTCTATGAATTTGGTTGTATCTTGACATCACTCTAGATTCTTAGAAGAAATTTTCAGACTTACAGGTAGTTGAAATTTTCCAAATTCTATTATGTTTGGCTCTAGTTGAAACTTGAGATGAACTCTATTGATTTAGATTTGGCATGGATTGTTGAATATCTAAGGCATTTGGCTCTCATTTAATATTTTTGGGTGGGATTTGGTTTTTGAGTGTCTAGGCTATAGAGAAGGTGAGGGGCCGGGAGGTGGGGAAGAGGAGGAAGAATACATTCTCCTCAAACTTGAAAGGAATTCAAAGAAGTTGGATTGTTTTGTTTTTACATGGGGGCAGGAGGTAGTCGTGTCACGTAGTGGCTAGAAGTGGAATTTGTTGATGCTCAAATTTTGGGCGGTATGAAGGCTTTGGCCAGATGGCAGGCTGCGGCCTGGGTTTGCCTGTGAATAGGTCAAATATATTGGGTTTACCTGAAAATAAAGTATGCAATCTTGTCTTTCCTTCACAGTTGAATATATGAATTTTGCTTAGATGTTTAATGGTTTTGTTTATAGTTCTTTACATTCATTGCCCCTTAATTAAACCCTTTTGGTGTTTTGTATTTCTTTTTTCTTGAACCTTGAAATTAGGTGCCCAACCCCTAGTGAGAAATAATCCCATTAGTGCTACAATTGACCTTAGTCCCTGTTGTCATTATATGGATTTTATAAAGCAGAACTAGGTTTTAAACTGTTTAAAGCTGATTTTCTAGGTAGTTTCTGGTGTTGATTTAAGCTCAGATAGTTCTACACTTGATGGTGTTAGACTACATGCAAGATTATCCCTTGCATTGATGCAAGTAGATAGTAACACAACACATCGGAAATATTAGTGACACTAGATGCCCTTATATGCAAGGGTCATTCTATTACTCAACCTGATTGGATGGGTATTCTTGGTTCTAAATCTAATGTCATTACCATTACACCAGTATGGTGCTTGTCACCATGTCCAATTGAACCTTTTCAGCTGTTATATTAAGGACCTCTACTCCTTCATTCTGTAGCTGAGAACATTTAAACACACCAGCAGCCTGCTATTATTAGTTTTTTGAAGTTTATGGGGGCATTGACTAGCTACAAAGCTGAACAGGTGCTATGTTTCTCAAGTCCACAGGGAGTAGTAACTATTTCCTTTAGCAAGAGGGGAAAATAAATTCCAGAAACCTTAACTTATTAGTCATGGGAAAACTCGATATCTATATCGTGTTAAGTTTTTTCTTAGTAGGTAGTGTGCCCATCCTATTCTCTTCTTAAGCTTGTCCACCTGATGAGAAGCCATTTCGCCCGGCTATAATGTCTTCAGCTTGACTTGATTCTGCCAGGTTTTTCACTTGACTTGATGAGCGAAAATAGGTTTTCTGGTCTGGCCTTAAGAACTAGTTGATATATCCTTCCTAGCCTTCTACCTTCAGATATTGGAGATGTGTGCCAACTTCTTACCTTGTTAACATCGAACGAACTGAACCCTCATTCCTTACTTTGAGTTAATCCAATGCACAAAGTCTATTATGATCATATACTGTCTTACCCATTCCAAAAATGCAGCTCATAAAGAGAGGTTAATTGTGTGTTCTTATAGTTTTGAGTCTTCCAATGTCTACATGTTTTTCCCTTTCACAACGTCCAAAATAGATACAATGGAGCGGTCTTCCAAGCTTTTTTGTTCGGTTCTTGTTCATAAAAGTTCCATATCAGCTTAACCAAACCAAGAGAATATGAATTGCCATGGGATACTTGCTGTAGGATAGTGAAGGAGCAGGTATTTAGTCCATCTGCACATATTGCATTTGTTTGAAATAATCCTTCCCCTCCTTTTAAATTTATTGGTTGTCAAAATTTTATCCCACAAAGCTTCGTAAGCCAAAAAACCACACCTTCACAGGAGCCCAGGCATTCCAAACACCTTTTGTAGGAAATGGCTAGCTTCTTCCTTGGATTAGTGATGGTAGGAGGATTTGAGGGATAACCTGCCACCTTCGCATTCCTGTTACTCCTAACTGTCATCCTTCCATTTCCTAATTAAGCATGCCTGGAGTTTCTAGAAAAAGGATGCCACTCCATATTCTCAATCATAAATTGTCTTTGGGAAATGAGGGTTCCCCCAACCTCTTTCCCCAAATTGTTCCCATACCATCGCTACTTGTACATCTATAGTGTTGGCCAGAGAGAAAAATGATCAAAAGGATTCTTTATGGATCACTACACCATCCATCTCACCAAAATTTGGACATTTGTCCTTGATATGGACTCCTTTTGATCGCCTTCCAAACATACCCTATAACCATCGCCCACTGCCGTTGAGCACCAACCCCCCTTTTTCTTGCTTAAATTTAAGAATAATAACTTGCTCCCAAAGAGAGTGGCATTTAGCTGCAAATCTCCAACACCGCCTGCAAATCTCTGGTCACCTTCCCCGAATTTAGGTGCTCGATCTTGGGCCCAACAATTCTTATTCATCTCTTTGCTAATACAAGGGTACCATAGCTTGATAGGCACCTTCTCATGGTGGTTGTCACCCGCCATTGCATCCATAGAATTAACCTCGTATCAAGAGGGAAATTAGCCTAGCAGAGGTTCATTGCTAACTGATAAAACGGGTTAAGATTGATTGAGAGTTGGGATTGGAGAACATTTCCTCACTGTGGCAGCCACCCGTCTAGAATTCCTTGAGTGGGCTTTGGGCCTGAGGTTTCTAGAATACTGATTTGAATTGGGCCGTGGGTTAGGTGGTCCATGTATCCACTCCAACCATCTCCTCCAACACGTGCACCATTTGATGATGTGTGAAAGGTTAGTTTACAGGTTTTACAAGTTTTCTTCGGTCAATGTAGTTTCCCCGTGGAGTCAAACGTGGCATCCCCACGCCACGTCAACCACGACCTCTTCTATTCAATTGACTCTCCAATCTCCCTTCTCTCCACCTTGCGTGACCCACACACTCTTGGATCTTCTCCCACAACGCGGAGCAGGTGGGTTCATGCGATGGTGTGCACGCGTGGGCATGGCTGACGGGTAAGTACCGGGTCCATCCAGAAGCCACCGCCACACACCCACTATGGCCTTCTACGACTCTTCGAGGCCACGCGTCAGACCCCACCCTATCAGCTCACCGTCTTACCAGAAATTTCTGAGCACTCCCCTAATTCTCAACCCTTTATAAACCTACGGTGGTCTCCTCCAAAAAATCACACAATTCTCCTTCTTCCAAGTCTCTCTCTAACCCTCATAACCAATCTGTTTTTTGTTTCTTCCCTCACAATATCATTATGATGACGTCGATGATCAGCGCCTTCGATGCTCTCAGCTTCGAACCCTTCTGCCAGAAATTGAAGCTCTCCTTGGTTCCATCTCTCAGGGAAAAGACGGCTCCGAAAGAGGCGATGGTGATAAAGAAGGAAGAGAAGGAAAGGAGCAATACTTTGCCGCCGCCGCCGCAGTCGCCGCCGTCGCAGCAGAAGCAGCGGCGGCCGGAGGAGAAAAGGTCTAGGTTCGCGCCGGAGTTGGATGGATTGCACTGTTTTGAAACGATTGTGCGTTATTGAGTAGAGAAATTGTAAAGAAAAACGATCCGCAGATAAATTTTGGAATCATTTCGTAGAAATGATATTAAATTAACATTCTTTTTATTACTATGTGATTTGTTTATATTATTTCATCATCTTTCATCTTCCTCTCATCGCCATATTCCGACCTCACTAATTACATTAAATTTAAAAATGTTGCAATAATGAAATATATACATATAAGAAAAAAAATTCAAAATTTCACTCAAGAAAAAATAGAAAGATTTTTGTTTTTGATTTTTTTAAAATAAAATTAATCTATTTCTAAACTCAAATATTATCATACGAATCAAGAACACTAGAAAAGAAGTGGTTGTTGTAAATTACATGGTTCTTGTAATGATTTATAAACTACATGGTTCTTGTAATGATTTTATAAACTTTTTCCCTATGTGCGATGTCACAAACCCCCATCCCAAGCTTTAGACCTAAAGGAGTCCTTACGGTTTTAACACGCGTTTATTTGGTTAAGATGAACCTCTACATATATAGTGTTGGAAGCTTTCTCTCCTATTTGATGTGAGATATTACAAACACTTCATCATATAGACATAATGTCCTTGTTGTGTCCCATGGGATTATGGGGTCAAACATACAAACACCCCATTTAGGTTCAAAACGGACAATATTTACACGATTGGAAGTGAGTCGTTACAAATGGCATCAGAGTCGATCTTCGACTTCGGTGTGGGGGTTTATTTGGCCCCGTAAGAGTGTTCGTCTATTTGGCCGCAATCCCGTGAGACACAATGAGGATGTTGTGTCTATATAGTGGGGTATTTGTAATATCCCACATCGGATGAAGGGAAAATTTCTGATATTATATAAGTATGAACTTTTTTTAATCCTATAGACACGTTTTAAATTCGTGAGAGCCCCTTTAAATTCAAAGTGAATAATATTTTTCTCGAGGCTTACGACCATGTCAACAAAATTTTCACCTTCATGAAACGTGTTTATTGAAAAAGAGCATCAATGGGGGTGTGGTGTCCACCTCCAAGGGTATAATAGCAAGACAAAATAAAATAAAGTGGGAGATGGCTTAACAAAAATTTCACCTTCATGATACGTGTTTATTGAAACAAAGCATAACGGGGGTGAGGTGTCCACCTCCAAGGATATAATAGTAAGACAAAATAAAATAAAGTGGGAGATGGCTTAAAGTGACGGTGTGACGTGTCCTAGTTTTGATGTTCCACGTCATCCACTTCAAATCCAATGGATTTTTTTATATATATATTTAGAGGATAGATAGGGCTATCCTGTTCTTCTTCATCCGATCATTGATTCATATCCATTCCTATCTCTTTATCTACCATGTCAATGTCACCACCTTTAAATAGCCTAACATCCAATATAAATTACAAACATTATGTTACTCTAACTCGTGGCTTAATTTAGTTGGTTGGTATAGTGTCGGTTAGGTGATGGCTTCTATTTTTATTTTTAAAATGAGAAGATTTTTTATAAAAGTAAAAAAAAAATAAAAAATTAAATTACGTCTTTAAATATTTTTTAAAAACTTATTATTATTTTCAATGAGTCATTATTATTATTATTTATTAATATATATATATATAAAATAAAAGTATTATTATTTTTATTTTAATATAAATTATTTATAATTCTAAAATTTAGAGTGTGTTTGATAATAATTTTAAAAAATATTTTTAATATTTATATAATAAAAACTTTTCAATGTTAAAAAAAATAAATTAAAAATTCTTTATAAAATCATTGCCTCAAACAAACAGATACTTCTTTTTTTCGTTTGCTTTCTCAAAGAAGATACGCTACCTTTAATTCCTATAAATTATTAATTGAAATAAGAAAATACCCTTTTTTATAATCAGAATTCTTCTCAATTAATGAATTTAATGACTATAAATACATATGATATTTCCTTTTACAGGTCAGAAGCAATTTTGGTACGTGTCACCTACCCACCTCGATTTCATGGAAAATCCATAAGAGGGGAGGTGAGAATATCAGAGAACCCAATTATAAAATTCTCCCCCCCTCTCTCTCTCTCTCTCCATCTCCCTCTCCCTCTCCCTTCAATTTCTTCCCATTCCATTCCTTTTCTTCTCCACCAAGACATCCCATATTCCTTTGCTTTACTCCCTCAATCTCTTCCACAATACCCGTACTTAAAAGAGCTGAATTGTCTCTTCTTCTTTGCTCTCTCTCTCTCTCTCTCTCTCTCTCTCCAATGGGTTTAGGTTCTGTATGTGTGACAGTACCAGCTGTGGCTGCTGCTGTTGGGTTTTTCTTCTTTGATAGGAGCCATTCCAGAGCTAATCAGGTGATAAAATAGCTTGTTTTTTATTTTTTTTTGCTACAGACTTGTAAACAAATCTGATCTTTCTCTTTCCCTTTTCTTTATACTGAATTTGGATTCAGGGTTTTGGAGGATCCATGGAGGATTTGGTGGTGAGAATGAAGGAGAAGGTGAAGGGTGGACAGGTGGCCAAGGTGGCAGTGGCGCCACAGCTTGATGGGCTGCATTGTTTTGAAACCCTGGTGGAGGTGGTGGGCCGTTAGTCCCTCTTTATTTTCATGAAATACTGAAGGGTTTTCTTGTATTTTTATTTGTATTTTTATTTTTATTTTTATTTTTTGTTGAAGAGCAAAAATGTTGGAATGGAAAGAAAAAAAGAAAAAGAAAAGAAATATTTACAAGGAGTAAAAAAAAAAATATTTGGGTGTGAGATGTGGGTGAAGGGTATTTTTGCCTTCAAAATTTTTTTTTAACATTTTTAGGAGTGGGAGATTATCCTCATAATTAAATGACTTGATTGATATATCTTGACCTATGACAACTTTGGCTTGCATTGATGTTGATTCTTCTTTTTCTCACTTTAATGGGTCATGTGGGAAAATTGGAAAGTGGAAAGAGGGATGAAGCATCTTAGAGTCTATTTTGATAATTATTTTCGATATCGGTTTTCTGTTTCTCGAATAAAAATTAGGAAAATATATTTGTCAATAAAAAACTTTTTCTTTTGTTCTTAATAATAAAAAATAGAGTATTTTTAGATGGTATTATTTATTTATTTATTTATTATTATTATTATTTAGGGTTGCTTTAAAAAATAACTATACGGAATGATTAAAAATAAGATATTATATATAAAAATATTTTTAAAATATATTTAAAAATAAGTTAAAAATATTTTAAGTTTTCAAATAGACTTTATTTTTATAAAATATAAAAAAAAAATAGTTTTTAAAAACTGTTCTAAAAAATTGTTTTTTAAAATTATTTTTGAAAAAAGCTGCCAAACAAGTCCTCATTATTTTTTATAAATTTTGGAATATAAATAATCAAAAGAAAGTTTTCCATACAATAAGATACGAGAGTTTTAACAATAAATAAAAATAAAAAAAATAAATTTTTTTTTCATTGGCATGAGATTTGATTGGATGGATGCATTGTCATTCTACAAAACAATAATGCATTCAAATGAGTGGGGTGACAACTGCTTGAGGCAACATTATCTTTTTGTTTTAAGGGTGGTAGAGAATGACACCAATTCAATTATAACCAAAAAAACCATTCATAACAAAGGTTGAATAAAATTCCAATTAGCTTTTGGTGGGTGGCATGGCATCCATCCATGACCCTAGATAGTGAATTCCACCTCAAAATTAAACCAATCACATTTTGCCACTTGGATATTGATCAAGTGATAATAATTTAATAAATGTGTATATCATGGAAAATTTTCTAATACCAAATGATATTTTGGTTTACTGAAAATATCGAGGAAAAAGAAAAAAAATGTTACAGAAAATAATTTTGTATGTTTGTGTGTGAGAAATGATATGAAAAAAAAACCAGATATAATTAAAATTATTTGAAAACTTATTTATTTTTAAATTTATATAAAAAACTTAAAATAAGTAAAATGAGTTTCAAGTAACATATAAAAATAATTTATTGAATTTAATTTTTCTTATTTTTATCAATATTTTTGAAAACCAAATATAATCTAATGAAAATGATTTTATTACTGTAAACCATAAATCAAATGCAGTTAAAATTAGTTAGAAATATATGTATTTTAAAATTATTTAATTTTTATACAAAAAAATGAAATGAAATGAATTTGAAACAAATATACAAAAAATAATTTATTTTATAATTCTTTTTTTTTTTTTCCCTTTCCTTCGTATTTTCCTCTCTATTTTATTTATCTTTCTATTTTCCTTCAAATCATCCAAGAACCAATTGTGTAAAAAGAATTATAAATTTTGGAATTTTATAGCTAAATTATAGGGGAAATTATTTTGTGTTTTGATGAAATTTTTATTTTTATTTTTTATAATTATGATTTTGATACCAACTTCAACTTCTAATTAAAGAAAAAGCCCAAAGATTTAATCAGCCAGCTAAATTATTAGGTTGGGCTAAATGGACCCACCACGTTCTTTTTCTAGGTGGGCCTGGGCCCAGCCCAACTGGTGGCCAGCCCTTAGCGGGCAACCACCAAAAAGTCCTTAAATCCAAGGGCTATTGTAATCCAGTAAAGTCGAATCTGGACCATTGAAATAAATCCAGAACGAGCAAATGGTCTTCGGGGTCGTCCACGTGTCTCAGATCTGGAAGACGAGCAGCTAGGCGTATCGCGCACCCACGCGCACAATAGCATTCTTCTCTTAACTGCGAATGCGCTTCCCCCTCTCGTCTTTGTCGCCTCTCTGCAGTTCCGGTAGCAACAATCTGAGCAATGCTCTGTTCGATCTCCACCGGAAAATCCGGTTCCAAGTGGCTCGACCGCCTCCGGTCGGCCAAAGGTTTTCCGACCGGCAACGACGATGATCTCGAGCACTTCCTCACCCACCGAGACCCTAACCTGTCCAATTCTCCAATCACCAAACCCTCCGATCCCAAATCCATATCCGATTCCACTTGCTCCGATGAAAAGCCGGTTCAAGATCGGAGCCAGCCGCCGGAGACCGGAGAAAAGGAATGGTTTGGTATAATGAGCAATGTTCTAGCGGAGCTTTTTAACATGGGAGACTCCAACCAAATCCCCAAGCTTTCCGGGAAGAAGAGTTCCAGGAAACAAACAAACCCTAAAATCTGCCTTCTCTCGAGTGTGCGGCAGGAGGATGAGGTTCCGGCGACGGCGCCGTCCAGCGGCGATAACAGTTTGACGGAGATGAAGGATTCGAACGGCGAGGTGAAGACGGTAAATCAAGGGAAGGTTGATTGTTTGGATGCTGAGGAAGAGAAGTGCAATCAGGATCTTTCGGCGTACTCGCGGAGTGAAGTGACGGTGATTGATACGAGCTGTGCGGTGTGGAAGTTTGAGAAGTTGTTGTTTAGGAAGAAGAATGTGTGGAAGGTTCGAGATAAGAAAGGGAAGTCGAGGAGTATTGGGAGAAAGAAGAGGAAAGCGAGTGAATGCGATGAGCAGTTGGAAGCGAGGAAAAAGATGAAACTTTCTGTAGAATCATTCAAGGAAAGAAATGAAGAAGAGTCTGCAATGCCATCAAATGAAGTAAGATTATCTGTTGCATTTAATGATGTTTTTTTTTTGTTCAATTACCTTCCTTTGATTACAAACAAAGTTGCAGCTTTAGTTTTCCAGTATTGCATGCTTACGAGAAGCTGATTTCTTCATATTTTCTGCTAGTTTTGGCGATGATTCTATCTGCAATATAGCCACCATAAAAAGTTAGCGATGATTGAACATGGGTGTTTGCTTAGATCAATCAATAATTGTTTAAGCTGCCAATTATCGTCTAGCTGTAAAGTGATGTTCAATTATTGTTCATTAAGATGCCACTGTCCTATACTTAGTTCTAATATTTGAATATGGCTTCAACCACAATGGGTTTTATGCAGATTTTACTTGCTCATGGTCTTGTATCTCTTCTTTTCAGCTTGTAATTGCATGTGTTCATTTTCACATTCATCTTGATACCATGGGTCAAGCTCGAAAATCGCTGGTGTCTCTTTTTTTTTAGCATTTCATGTGTATTTTACCGTCATGTTCTTTGATTTTGGGTGCACTTGGGAGTTCATTGAATTACAGGCCTTCTACCTGCCCTTCAATCATGGCTGGTGAATTCCTAGTTTTCCTTGATCCTAAGCTCCATCCATCTAAAGTTTCTTTCTCTTTTGATGCATAATCAAATTCCAATCTATTTGGAACTGGAGATAGGTGTTCCATTGCACTAAGATGGCCAAACCCGTGAGACAGACTATATACACAAAGTCTAATTCAAAGCATTACAAGTGTGAAGAACTTTTATGTATTATAACATTAACCAGTTGGGAAAATTTATGCATTTCCTCATCTCCCAGGTTTTCTAGCATCGATGCTCCACTGAGAGCTCATTTCTTTATAGAAAAGTATAAAAAATTGTAGCAAAACAGGGGTTGAAATACTGAAATATCCCAGTTTTTCTATGAAATGAAGGTAGTGCCTTTCTTTCTAGGACGTATCATGCTTTGAGCTGTGATTTGGTTGGAACTGCAGAGGTTCTGTGCATGGCTTTGTGGGTCGTGGATGTGTATGCATGTTTGGTTTTCCTATTTATTGAGCTTCATTGTGGCTTAATTTCCTACTCTATGCAGGAACAAAATCCTCACAATGCCAAAAAGGAAGAGTGCAAAGAGACTTCAGATGGTCTCAGCCAAGTTCCTAAAAAGAGGCAAGTCATCTTGTTTGCGAGATGTAGTTTCTACCATTATTTGTTTTCTACTCAAATTTGCTCGCATAAAATTAGAGATATATTTCATCCTGAGTGTGTACATTGCAGGTCGCCTTTCTCTAGATTACCCAGGAAATCAAGGGAGGGAGGCTCACCTGTTATCCTTGTAAGAGGCAGCAAGAAAACTGGGGCAAACCTTCCTAAAATCACTCTCAAGGATACTTCAAGACGGCACAAGGCTTGATCAATCTGCTATTTCAAAGGTCTGAAGCAAAACCGGCAGTCATCCCCAGTACAATCAGCTATCTGCCATTTCTCCCCTTGGTGCCACCAGAGATTCAACCACAGCTATTTGACATCTCCCCTTGTGAGGGCACAAGCCATCCAATATGGGCATTTTGTTCCATTTACTAATCTACTTCCCTTTTGGAAAAAGTTAAAGAGGAGTTCATGATAAACTTTGGATTACATCTAAAACAACTTCATACCCGACCTTATGATTCTGCATTTTCCTCACCAATCAACCATGGTGTGACCTTAATTTATCTTTATTTTGTATCCCATTGCAGCAATCCATTAATAATTTTCAGTTCTTTTTCAATTTTCCTTGTGTAACCTGTTGGTTGGAAATACCCAGATGTAGTTCGTGACTGTTGATGTTGTTCTCGGTGGTCATTAGGTAATTGGAAACCCTAGAATATTGGCAGGTGATGGGGAGTTGCCTAACAAAAACACCCAACTATTGGAAAAATCTTTTTCAGTAATGGATTAACCAAACCCCATTCAAATTATCCACCATTTACTGGTTTTTTGATGCCAGTTCTGAATCGAATGAGTGATTTCTTAAATGATTTTTCCTGCAAGATGTGTTTGGTTGAGGAGAAACTGAAAGAAATCCAATTCTCACTGGTGGGTGCTGAGGGAGGCATGCTAGCAAGGCAACAGGCATGAAGCACCAGTATAAAACGACGTCGTTTAAGGAGTTGGCTTTGATTTCATTCCATTGAGAGAAAAACCTGTCAACCGGAGAAACAACCATTTGCAGCGATGGCCGCTCTACTCTCTTTGCTTCCGAATCCATTCTCTTCTTCTTCTTCTTCATCTTCTCCGTCGCTCCCTTCGGTACCCATCAATACTCCGGCAACACCTCAGTTCTCAGTTGCTTTATCTGCAACTAGTCATCTTCATAATTGGGTTTCTGTGATCAATGCTAGTATAACCAGAACCAGTCAACTGAAGACGCTGTTGCTGCCCAAATGCTTCGCCATTAACAGCACCATCTCCTCCTCCGATGTCTTCAATGACACGGGCGAGTAACTCTCTGAGTCCATTTTTCAAACACGTAGCGCCCTCTAAAATTGGTTTTCCTTTGTTGCAGGATCACTCTTCTCGCTCTTCCAAGGACTTGGAGTCGATGAAAGGGAGGTGGAATTACTTTTAAACAAGAACCCGGCTCTCCGGCTTGCGTCTTTTGATTGTGTACATGAACGGGTTTGTTCTTTAGAGTCACTTGGAATCAATGGGGTTGCGCTGTATAGCTTGATTACCAAATGTCCAGATGTGTTAACTGCTCCTGAAATTGATCCATTAATTAGTTTCATTCGGGACGATTTAGAGGGGAAGATAGAGCCCGCCCAGATTTGCCGTCTTTTGAAGGCCGCAGAACCAAGATTCTTGGTGGGTTTTGATGGGAAGGTTAGACTGCTCGTTCATCATGGAATCCCCCAGGAGAGGATTGCTCATGTTCTCAACAATGTTAATTTAACCAGGGCAATATGCCTTAAGTCAGCTGAAGAAATTGAAAAAACATTCACCTTCTTGAGTCGTTTTGGCGCTGTTGATATAATCATTAAGCGCCCGGCAATTCTCAATTATGACTTGGAGAGTCAACTGATTCCTAGGGTTAGGGTTCTTGTAGAGCTCAGTGGGGGAGATGATGCTGCCACAGGAGTGGTTTTGCGTAAGCTCCCGGCAATTTTGAGATATAGTGAGGAGCATTTGGGTGGTCATGTGGAGTTCTTGAGGTCATTTGCCGGTCTTAGTGACCAGGAAATTTTCAAGATTGTATGTGTGTTCCCTAATGTTTTCAGTGCAAGCAAGGAGAGGAAATTGAATCCCAGGATTGATTTTCTCAAGCAATGTGGGTTGAATTCCTATGATATCTTCAGGTTCTTGATAAAAGCGCCTCTGTTTCTAGGGTTGTCCTTTGAAGAGAACCTCGTGCACAAACTCAGTTTATTGGTGAAGATCGGATATCAATATAGGACAAGGGAATTGGCCATCGCCATGGGAGCTGTGACAAGAACAAGCTGCGAGAATTTACAGAAGGTGATTGGGCTATTTTTGAGTTATGGATTATCTTGTGAGGACATTGTTGCCATGAGCAATAAGCATCCCCAGATACTACAATACAATCCCACTTCTTTGAAGGAGAAGATTGAATACTTGATTGAGGACATGGGTCGTGAAGTTGATGAGCTGTTGGCTTTTCCTGCGTTTCTCGGTTACAAACTTGATGACAGAATCAAGCATAGGTATGAAGTAAAGAAGAAGATTATAGGAGAAGGAATGTCTCTCAACAAGCTTTTGAGTGTGTCTACAGAGAGATTCTCAAGGAGGAAGAAGAAGGATCCAGCACATACAACTGAGAATCCGAGTGGAAGTAAAGGTTAGATGAATTGGATGCAACACATATGTTTCTGTTTTTTAGTCTTCATGGATTGTTTTCAGCCCCAAGTTACCCCATTGCTTTATTCAAAGCTTGCTTGTAGCTTTCTCCTTGTTTGCGTCATATGTAGGGGAATATTGGTTCTCCCTAGTGGCTGGAGCTCAAACACTTGAGAATGACACTATTTTATTAGTGCATACAACTTGAAATTATTTCTTCAAATAGCGATATTTTGGCTTTTGTAATTGTGCAATTAATTTTGAAATCTGCTTAGGGATCGGCTTTGCTGAAATGGGCTTTGTGCCTATGTTTGTTTGTCTGAAGCATTAATGGCAGGATTAAATCTTCTTGAAAATGCTTCCATGTTTTGTTTTCCTTGGTTGATATTACTGTCTGTTCTCTCCTTGGCGGGAAGTTGTCCCAAGATCTTAGATTCCACTGCTTGCTTCCAAAAATGCCCGAAAATAAGTGTCCAGAACATAAAAATTACTTTAGTTGATTCTGAATAAGATTGAGAGCAACGACGAAGAATGAGTAATTGTATTTTGTGAAGCACTTCCTCCATGGAGATGCTTCCAAAAGCACATCTTCAGCCACTTAGGGTTTACTACTAGGTTCATCCATTGTGTTTGTATATGAGAAGACCAATTAGCATGTATAGGGCTAGGCATAAGATAACAAACATCGATATTGACAAAAATGTCTAGTACACGTTTATAGCATTTAGGTTGAAAAGTGGATGCCATCAGCAAGCTACTGTAATGGAAGCACAATAATTATAATGCAGACAAATGAGGAGGGCCATGAGAGGATAAGCAGGTAGGAGTTATATGGAAGTAGACAAAATTTTATCTTCAACAGTGGCCCTTAATGGGTGATGCAGAGCAGGGGAGAGGTTGAAAGGAAAACGATTTCAATGTGTCACCTCTCGGGTCACAGCAGCATCCAGTTATTAGATCATGGTTAGACAACAGCAAAGAAGAACCAGGATGTAAAAATTGAACTAGTGTTTGTATACCTCGTACAACCTGATTCACAAGGTGAAATAGCTAAGCCTTCCTCTTCCCATGGGTGATTTGATCACTTCCCTTAACCGAATTATTGGTGACAGACAACCTTGGTCCAGAGATGGTCCATGATTAACCTTTGAATAATTCTCGATATCATATTACATGTGGATCTGCCTTCTGCAAATGATTGAGCTTTTGAGTCCTTATAAATAGCCTCTGAGAACTCAAGGTTTCAGCTGCAGCACTCAAATTGTTCTTCATCATCTTCCATTTAGAGAGTGGTGATTACAGTACCGTGGTTTCTTAAACTTCAACTCACCACATTAATCTTTTTCTCTATTTGAGAGTAGTTCTCCTTTCTTGGCATACCAACACACGCAGAGACACAATGAGCTCGCTTTCACTTCAAAAGAAAAGCTCCAGTGCTCTTTGGTTTGTTATAGTTTCTGTGCTCTTGATTCTACATGACCAGGTGTTCTTCCCTGCTGCTGTTGATGCCAAAAGCAATGTGAGTAGTCCCTGCCCATCTTGCTACATTTTCTCTTCTTCTTCATAATGCAACCAAGTAAAACTTTTATGAAAAACTGGCAGGTTTATATAGTCTATATGGGAGAAAGGCAACATGGCAACCTAGATCTTATAACGGATGGTCATCACAGAATGCTCTCTGAAGTCCTTGGAAGGTATTGCACAAGAAAGAGAACTGTTTTGATGTTTTTTTTTTCTTTCTTTGATTGACATTAGCCAGAATTAGCTGTTGGTTCACTATATGCTTCTCATGGTGCAGCGATGAAGCATCAGTTGAATCCATGGTCTACAGCTATAAACATGGCTTCTCTGGGTTCGCAGCCAAACTGACGGAGGCTCAAGCGCAAATGTTTGCAGGTAAATTCAATAGTTATTCTTCTTATTGATTTTGCTCGCAGATGTAATGGGGTATCACGACTAAGGTCTGTACCAGTTGGCTTCCGTGTCCATGCTCAGGAACCCACTAGGGAACACACTGGTTCAATTACAGCAAGTTTGCACATGCATTGGATTTTATGTTTGTGATACATTTTAACTCCACACATGTGATCTCCTTTGCAATTCAGCCATTTTCTGGTTGAATTGCTGTGCTGGTTCAATTTTTGAAAGTGGCTACCTAATGTAGAAATGTATGTAGGTGGTTAGGCCTTAGGACCATATCCTACTAAGCCTTCCCAGAACTATCTGTTTGGAGGCAAATACTGGGTAAAGGCCTTTGAGAGACCATGAAAAATTCTGGAAACCTTCGCCCCTCAAGCATTCTGATATGTTAATTTTCATGTATTTGAAGCTTATCCTTGAATTATCGGTTGCTTGTAGAGTTACCAGATGTTGTTCAAGTCATACCCAATCGTTTACATAAGCTGCAAACAACGAGAAGCTGGGATTATCTTGGACTCCCTTTGGATTCACCAACCAGTCTTCTGCATGAAACCAAGATGGGTGATGGCACCATCATTGGCCTTCTTGATACGGGAATATGGCCAGAATCAGAAGTTTTCAGTGAGAAAGGTCTAGGGCCCATCCCCTCTCGATGGAATGGTGTTTGTGAATCGGGAGAGCTCTTCCACGGAGCAAAAGCCTGTAATAGAAAACTAATTGGAGCTCGTTATTTAATTAAGGGACTTGAAGCTGAGATTGGACAGCCATTCAACACCACTGAAAACCCCGACTACTTGTCCCCCAGAGACTGGCTTGGACATGGTACACACACATCTACAATTGCGGTGGATCCTCTGTGCATAATGTGAGTTACAATGGCCTTGGTCTTGGAACAGTGAGGGGTGGTGCACCCCGGGCCAGGCTGGCAATGTACAAAGTGTGCTGGAATTTATATGGTGGTGTATGTGCAGATGCTGATATATTCAAGGGCATTGATGAAGCCATACATGATGGGGTTGATGTATTATCACTGTCCATCAGCTCAGATATTCCCTTGTTTTCCCATGTTGACCAGCATGATGGGATTTCCATAGCTTCATTCCATGCTGTGGTGAGGGGGATCCCTGTTGTTAGTGCAGCAGGTAATAGCGGTCCAAGTGCTGAAACAGTATCAAACACAGCACCATGGATTATAACTGTTGCAGCTAGCACCATGGATAGATTGTTTGCCACCCATATAACACTTGGAAACAACCAGACCATAACAGTAACATCTCTGCAACCTTGATTATTCATTTGGTTACAGGGAAAAAAAATTGATTTCGGTTCCATTAGTCTAATGATTGGTCCATCAATTGTAGGGTGAAGCTGTGTATTTAGGTAAGGATACAGGGTTCACCAACTTGGCGTATCCAGAAGTCTCAGACCTCCTAGCTCCACGGTATTAGCCCATTGATGCTTAATTGTTAGCATTCATAGTCTTGCAAGTTGCAACACAGCTTAAATTCCCAATTGGCATAATCCAAAATCCAGCTAGTGGGTGTGGCTGATTCCTTGGATTTGGTTGTGCTTGGCATAGACCGAAAGGAATGAAGCATATTCTGTGTTGTTTGCTGCAGTTTTCTTTTCTCTGGTGACTATTAACCAGGGTGTTTATGCAGCTATTGTGAATCTCTCTTGCCAAACGACACTTTTGCAGCTGGAAATGTGGTGCTTTGCTTCACTTCAGATTCCAGTCACATTGCTGCAGAGTCTGTCAAAAAGGCTGGTGGTCTGGGGGTGATTGTTGCCAGTAACGTAAAAAATGACCTGAGTTCATGCAGCCAAAACTTCCCATGTATCCAAGTAAGCAATGAAATTGGAGCCAGGATTCTTGACTACATTCGCTCTACCAGGTACCATAACCATTCTTGCTAAAACAGATAATTGTAAATTGTAATCATCATCTTCATGATCGTATGACCATCTGAGAACCTTGCAGGCATCCCCAAGTGAGGCTAAGCCCTTCCAGAACACATCTGGGCAACCCTGTGCCAACCAAAGTGGCATCCTTCTCATCTAGAGGACCTAGCTCCATTGCCCCGGCAATACTCAAGGTATTTCTCCCCTAGTCATCATGGCTAAGTGATGAAACCAGTCACTAGAATCCGATAATCCTGTTTACTCAGCTTGCCATCCCTGAATTGTACAGCCAGATATAGCAGGCCCCGGGTTCCAAATATTGGGAGCAGAACCTTCTTTTGTTCCAACGAGTACAAAATATTATCTCATGTCAGGAACATCAATGGCAACCCCTCATGTATCTGGGGCAGTTGCCCTGCTCAGGGCACTGAACAGGGAATGGTCCCCAGCAGCTATAAAATCGGCAATTGTCACAACAGGTACTTCATTTTTATAACATGTTTGCAGCATTGCGGAGTATCTGATTCCAACCATGGATGGTGTGATTGCAGCATGGACAACTGACCCTTCTGGAGAACCGGTTTTTGCCGAGGGACAGCCAATGAAGCTTGCTGATCCATTTGATTTTGGAGGTGGAATTCTGAACCCCAATGGTGCAGGAAACCCCGGTCTGGTGTATGATATGGGCAAAGACGATTGCATTCTGTACCTCTGCGCTATGGGTTACAACAACTCTGCTATTGCTAAGGTCACTGGACGACCCACATCATGCCCCTGCAACCGACCTTCAATTCTGGACGTAAACCTTCCTTCCATAACCATCCCAAACCTCCAATACTCGGTCTCTCTCACCAGAAGTGTCACAAATGTTGGAGCTGTTGACTCAGAGTACAACGCTGTTATCGACCCTCCACCAGGAGTCACCATAAAGTTAGAACCTGATAGGCTCGTCTTCAACTCCAAAATCAGAACCATCACTTTCAGAGTCATGGTTTCCTCAGCTCGCCGAGTGAGCACGGGATTCTCTTTCGGAAGCTTGGCTTGGTCTGATGGAGAGCATGCTGTAAGAATTCCCATATCAGTTAGAAGTGATTTCGCCATTCCATAGCTGGAGGATCTACAGGAACATCAGATTTGTGCATGAAGACCTGCTTTTTATCAAATATGAACCATGACTAAAACAAACATCAGATTTGTGCATGTAGACTTGCTTTTTATCAAATATGAACTATGAATAAAACAAAATATCAGATTTGTGCATGTAGACTCGCATTTTATGATGATTCCATTCCATAGCTGGAGGGTCAACGAAACATCAGATTTGTGCATGAACTATGAATAAAACATTGATGATGATGATGGTCCTTCTAACTCAGATGTTTTCAGGGCTGTTCATGGTGGAAAGGATGACATAAAATTATCCTTCACCTTTGTCCTCGTATTTTTCTTTAAATTTTTTGAGAACTGAACATAAGATTAGTTATTTTTAATGTGGAAATTAAGCTTCATAATCACAAGGCATATTAATGGATGCCCAATTTGTTTTTCCCCCTAAGTTTTTAGATGTTTTAATATCGTTGGTCTCTTAAGAAAGACACAGAATTCTTTTACTCCACTTTCTTTTTCATAGCTTTCTACTCTTATTTCATACAAATTCAGATTTATGCAGACTTCAGACCAAAATATCAACCCAAATTCAGAGTGGTCTCCAGAATCCGGACAGGGCCTGCTCTCCTTCAATCAGGGTCGTCACCGGCGGTGGGTTCAGTTAACCACCAGTGGGTCGCTGTCCCTGATGGAAGGAAACTTCCTCTTAACCCAAGAGGAAACTTCCTCTTAACCCAGGAGGAAGCTTCCTCTTACCCAAGACTGGAAGACTCTAATACAAACTTGGGCGGTGGTCTCCTCCCGCAATTTCCGTTAATAGGCATCTCCACATCACCTGTGGGTCTCCCCAGATGGAAAATTTCGCCCTGAAAGGCTGATCAATGATTAAAGAAGACTGGAAAAACTAAATCATCTCACCAAGCCTTTTTCCCCACCTTAAGCATCTCGTTGTTTCATGGAATCCACCTCAATTTCCAAAAGCTTTTTCCCCGAGACCTTCAATCAGTCTAAATGGGGCGTTCCCATTGCTTGATCGATCAAAACATCACCTGTGGGTCTCCCTAATGAAAAATCTGTTGCATAATTCAACGGAAGTTACCTCCGTGAATAATCAAAGACGAGGGAAATTCTGCTCATAATTCCAGGAAAGCGACCTCGGTGCATAATCGAAGTCTTCAGAAGACTGGATATGCACCAAGTCTTCGTCGTCTTGGTTGGTGCACTCATCCTTTTTCTTCCATTTAAGGAGCCATTGGACCCCCTTGTTGTATAGCATAAGCCACAAGCCCCATTAGCACACACAATGAGTTCGCTCCATCATGGAAGTCTCATGCTAATTTTCTTAGCTTCTTCCATCTTGATTCTAAACGAGAAAGTTAGCTCGGTATCTCCGGCACAAGCCAAAAGCAAGGTAGGTGATCGAATCATTGTAATCAGTATATCCCTTCTAACTTCACCACCTTCTATATCACTAAATTCTCCATGGAAAACCGCAGGTCCACATCGTTTATTTGGGAAAGAGGCAGCACCATGATCCAGAATTCATCACCAACACTCATCATGAAATGCTCACTACAGTTCTTGGAAGGTAAACCGGGAAGAAAGAAAGAGTCAAAATCTCTATGTTTTTGTTTGGAATTCTAGACTGAGATAGTCCAGTGTCATAACAATTGGTTCACCATGTTCTCATGATGCAGCAAAGAAGCATCTGTAGATTCCATGCTCTACAGTTACAGACATGGCTTCTCTGGATTTGCAGCCAAGTTGACAGAAGCTCAAGCACAAGCAGTTTCAGGTAATCTTCCATGTCACAAAGATTACAAATTCTACTGGTGAATGCTTTAGACTCTAGGTTTATTGTCATGCCCCAAAACATACTCCATGGGCATGACAGTGAAACAATACAAACATTCATATTGTAATTGAAAATTACTAATTACCAAATTCTTATTGAAAGTAGTAAAATAAATAAATTCTATAATCCTCAATTCTCAATTATAAAAATTAACACATCAACTAAAGTGTTTTTGTCCAAATAACTCAAAACTCAAATAATTCAAATAGTAATTAAATTTTAATATCTAAATAATGTTTATAATAAAGTTTGAACCAAAATCCCAATAAAGAAAAATTTCCCAGCCTAGCCATCACTCATCGTCTAAACTGAGAGTACCTAAAATATTATCAACGAAGGGGCATGGCCTCAAAGCCTAATAAGGAACATTAATATAGTTTTGTGAATCAAACATTTTCAATTATAATTATAAACATGAGATATAACGTATATTCATTTTCATAAAAACTTTTGAGTTAAACATGCTAATACATTTAAAACTTTTTAACAAAACTTTCTAATATCCATTTCAAAACAATTTCTCTTTAAAACCCAATCAAATACATTTAAAATATCTTCACTCTGGTTATCGAATAACAAATAGTGTCCAATTAGGTGGTACTTTACAAATGAGTGATTGGTTTTAAATTTGTTTCATTTAAAGTGAACAAAACCAAATGTTAACAATTATAACCCGTTGATTAGGGTCACAAGATCAATTATTATAACCTGTTGACTAGGCCATAGAAATCAGAGTCAAACACTTCATTTCATTAATTCAAACTTACAAAACAAAATATTATATCTATACAATTTTCATCTTTCATAAACAAAGAAAATATTCAAATATATTTTCTATACAAAACATATATTTGATTCATGCATAAAAATAAAAATATTATTTTTATACATTTCAAATCAAAATGCAATATAAAAAGAAACTATTGCATTTTATAAAACTTACATTAATTTCTCTTACTTCAAAGAAACACTAAAAAACCTTTAAGTATTTAATCCCGAAGAATTTTGCCTTAAAGAATCTATTTCAAACCTAACAAAAAAAGACACAACTATTACTATTAATTATTTATCTAAATTTATAGGTTTGAGAACCTAATAATTTTCTATATTATGTCACTTATTATTTTTAACTTCTTAATCAATAATAATTTAACACATGGGTTTTTAAATTCTTCTAAAAAAATTGAGTTCTTTCCAAAATTTATCCCCCAAATTCCATTAGTTTATTGTTATTATTTTTAAACTAAATTTCTTAATAATATATTGTTTTTCTATTTATTGCATTAAACTATTATTATTACTAATATTTCCTTTGTTAGCTTAAAACTAAATATTATTATTTTTATTAATTTTCAAATTCAATTTATAACCAACATATTATCCTTCTATCTTCATTACACGTACAAAGCCCTAAGATAAAACACTAAGCCTTCTGTTTCTTCTCATTATTTATTATTATAATAATATATTTGCATATGCAATATTTTTCAATGCCTAAGCAAACACCTTGGAAACACACGTGTTCTCTAATTTATTTATTTATTTATTTTTATTATTAATTTTCACATGGTACATATATCTACACGTTTTTTTTTCCAATCTAAAGGCTCCACAAACCATTTATTTATTTATTTTCTAAATCTATTTTTTTTCCTTCCATTGATTTTTTTTTTCTATTCAATTGAAATTTTCTAAATTTTCCTATTTTCCATCATAAATTAATCCCCATTCAAAAATTTCTTATCTTTTGATCTAAAAATTAATTTAACAAATCCTAATCTAGATTGAGATCTTCCAAAGAATATCTAAAGTGTTTAAAACTAATTAATGAATAGAAAATATTAATTTAAATGTTAAAATCTTACTTGAAATTTGATCTTCAACCCTAAATCTCTAATTTGCCCTATGCTATTTGATATTTCTGATCTTTGTGTAAAAGGCTTTTCTGAGTAGAGAAGATAAGAAAGATCTAATTAATACTTAGGGATTTTAAATATGAAAATATATTTTTACCCTTATTAAATAAATAAATTATTTTTTAAATTACAATTTTACCCTGAATTGGGTTTGGGGCATTACATCTATGATATGGCATGCATGGTACACCTCGTATGCAACGGCCTTCATCCACTGCATGCACAACCACCACTGAATGAGGATTTGTGTTTCACATCAGAATGGCAGCCTGAAAAAAGGCATATAGCAGTAAGTAAGGTGGCTGCCTTTGGTCCTCTGAGGGCCATTTCTACTGAAGGCAAGTAAAGGGTAAAAAGGGTCCATAGTGGTATTTGGAAACAGGCATAATATGAAAAGCCCATCGGTCATCTTACAAGCAATTTATGTTGTTCCATATAATGTATTTACGGTTTTTCCCTCTTTGTCCTGGTTTTAGAGTTACCTGATGTGGTTCAAGTCATGCCCTCCCGCCTTCATAAGCTGAAGACAACAAGGAGCTGGGATTACCTTGGCCTCTCCTCTTCACACTCTTCCACCAATCTCCTGCATGAAACCAACATGGGTGATGGAATCATCATTGGTCTTCTTGACTCAGGTTCTCTACCTCTCCCCTGTGTCTGCGCGTCTCTATGTCTGAATAAAACTGAATTGCCTCCACTTGAATTGTGAGCAGGGATCTGGCCTGAATCAAAAGTTTTCAGCGATAAAGGTCTGGGGCCAATCCCGTCTAGATGGAAAGGTGGCTGCAGCTCAGGGCAGAGCTTCAATGCAACAAAGCACTGCAACAGAAAACTTATTGGAGCTCGTTATTTCTTAAAGGGACTTGAAGCAGAGATTGGAGAGCCATTGAATACCACTAAATACCTAGAATACTTGTCCCCGAGAGACGCACTTGGACATGGTACACATACATCTTCTATTGCTGGTGGTTCTCCTGTGGTCAATGCCAGCTACTATGGGCTTGGTTTTGGAACAGTGAGGGGTGGCGCACCTGGGGCTCGGCTGGCCATGTATAAAGCGTGCTGGAATTTGGGCGGGGGATTCTGCTCAGATGCTGATATACTGAAAGCTTTTGACAAAGCCATCCACGACGGAGTAGATGTGTTATCAGTCTCACTCGGTTCCGACGACATCCTGTTCACTGAAATTATCAAACCTGATAGCATCCTCATTGGTTCATTCCATGCTGTGGCACAGGGGATTTCGGTTGTTTGTGCAGCAGGAAATGGGGGCCCAAGTGCTCAAACAGTAGAGAATACAGCACCGTGGATATTAACTGTAGCAGCTAGCAGCATTGATCGGTCCTTCCCTACACCCATCACACTAGGCAACAACCGCACCGTCATGGTAATTCTCCATAATCTGGATTTTGCACTGCATAACAACATAAAATAAAATTTTATGTTAATGACTCACTCATACAGCTCTTTCTGTTGCATTATTGAACAACTTGGTTACTTGCAGGGTCAAGCCATGCTCATTGGAAACCATACAGGCTTCGCCAGCTTAGTGTACCCAGATGACCCACATCTCCAGAGTCCTAGGTAAATATCTTCCAAGGACAGCAACCTTCTGTTCTAGCTTGGTGTTTCACTATTTCTGTTCAGGGCCCTGTTTATCCCTTGTCCTGCACTGTCACTTCGGATCCCACCTCTTGGAAGGCCTACATTTAAAATCGAGTCCATAAAAATTATTAGACATCAAAATAAATGACTCACTTGTCTGTGTAGCACATTCTATCTATTTACTACGACTCACCTGTTGCAGCAATTGTCTATCTATATCACCGAATGACACTTCAGTGGCTGGAAAAGTGGCGCTCTGCTTCACTTCAGGTACAGTTGAGACAGAATTTTCTGCATCTTTCGTGAAAGCAGCTCTTGGCCTGGGGGTAATTATTGCTGAGAATTCTGGAAACACCCAGGCATCATGCATCAGTGACTTCCCATGTATTAAAGTAAGCTACGAAACTGGAAGCCAGATACTCCACTACATCAGTTCGACCAGGTACCATTATCAAAATTATCACAAAAAATATCATCATCATCATCATCACCATCATTATCCTCATATGGCTTTGTTGTTGAGAGGCTTTTGCAGGCATCCCCATGTAAGGCTGAGCCCTTCTAAAACACATGTTGGGAAACCCGTGCCAACCAATGTGGCCTACTTCTCATCTCGAGGGCCAAGTTTCCCCAGTCCAGCAGTATTGAAGGTATTTCTCCACTAGCCATGCCTAATTAAGATAACCATGTCAGGATTTTGAGAAATTTTCTCTTTTTAGAATTTCACTGACAGCCATGTTGGGCACTGAATGGCACAGCCAGATATAGCAGGTCCAGGTGCCCAAATACTTGGGGCAGTTCCACCTTCTGATCTGAAAAAGAACACCGAATTTGCTTTCCATTCTGGAACATCCATGGCAACTCCTCATATTGCAGGCATTGTTGCACTACTCAAATCCCTGCACCCACATTGGTCCCCAGCTGCAATTAAATCAGCAATTGTCACAACAGGTATATGTCCCTTCCATTGAACTGCTAATTTCTTCACAAACACCCCCCATCCACTGTCTCTGGATGCTTAAAAACATCTTATTGCAGGATGGACAACTGATCCGTCTGGAGAACCAATCTTTGCCGAGGGAGATCCAACAAAGCTCGCTGATCCATTTGATTTTGGAGGCGGAATTGTGAATCCGAATAGAGCAGCGGATCCTGGTCTAGTTTATGACATGGGTACAGCGGATTATATTCATTATCTCTGTACCTTGGGCTACAACAACTCTGCCATTTTTCAGTTCACAGAACAATCCATACGCTGCCCCACTCGAGAGCATTCTATTCTTGACTTGAATCTTCCTTCCATAACCATCCCAAGCCTCCAAAATTCAACCTCCCTCACCAGAAATGTCACAAATGTTGGAGCTGTCAACTCCACGTACAAAGCCTCTATCATATCCCCAGCAGGCACAACCATAACAGTAAAACCTGATACTTTGATTTTTGACTCTACCATCAAAACTGTTACCTTCAGTGTCACAGTTTCCTCAATTCAACAGGTGAACACAGGATACTCTTTTGGGAGCTTGACTTGGATTGATGGGGTGCATGCAGTGAGAAGCCCCATATCTGTGAGAACTATGATCAAAGAATCTTATGCTAATGACAGCTAAAAGTAATTCGGCTGCTGCGATTATGTCCAGCTTTTGGCTGAAAATTAAAATATAGAACTCTAGTAATGAGCAAACTGCTACTATGATAATCAAAATCAGATAAGGAAATAAAATTGTTTCTTCTTTTGCTCCATGCTGTACGTCATCAATGATTGTGTTGTTTATTAGAAGAGAAAAATCCACAGAAGTTTTCTGTTCTGTTATTTTCTCAAATGAGGCACAGAGAAGATATATATGGGAAGCTGGGAACAGAACGTGAAACCGTGCAAACTAAATGCCAGCTCATCCCTCATAACCAAAACAACTAAAATGCAACTAATCAACTCTAATTAGTAAAGTAACCTATCTTAATACTCCCCTTCAAGATGGAGAGTGTATGTTGTGAACTCCCATCTTGCTTAGTAAGTGAGCAAACTGAGCCGGGAAAAGAGCCTCTGTAAGCAAGTTTGCAATTTGATGCTGCGATGGTATGTGAAGTGTCTTCAGAATGCCTTTTTGAATCTGTTCACGCACTAGATGACAGTCTATCTCAATATGCTTCGTGCGCTCATGAAACACGGGATTTGCTGCAATTTGTAGTGCTGCTTGATTATCACAGAACGGCAAGGCTGGTTGAGGGTGTTCAATATACATATCCTTGAGTAGAGAGAGCAACCACATTAACTCACAAGTAACATTAGCCAAGGCCCGATATTCTGCTTTGGCAGAAGAGCGTGATATGGTGTGTTGTTTCTTGGATTTCCAGGAAACTAGAGACTCTCCTATGAAAACGCAAAATCCACTAATTGATCGATGTGTGTTTGGGCAAGCAGCCTAGTCCGCATCAGCAAAGGCCCTAAGCTGAACACAAGACGTTGTGCTGAAAAATAAGCCTTGACCAACTGTTGACTTGATATACTCTAGAACATGATAGGCAGCTTGAAGGTGAGGAACACGTGGATTAGCTAGGAACTGACTTAAATGATTCATTGAATAAGATAAATCTGGTCTTGTGATTGTAAGATACAAAAGTTTTCTAATCATCCTTCTGTATCTAAGAGAATCATCAAGTAAATCATCATATTCTTGAGACAACTTTAAGTTTGGATCCATTAGTCTTTCGAGTTTTGCATCTAAGATATCTGGCCTCAGATAAAAGTTTCAAAGCATAGTGACGCTGACTGATTGGAGCGAAAATATGTGCTCTAATGATACATATTCAATATGATTTGAGCATCAAAGGACACTCAAATCACCCAACTTAACCTAAATCGATGCTAAGACCCTAGCCATGAGTTTAACTTGTATTTTGGAGATTTATCTAAGGCTCAAGAGAAAAAAAATGATGCAAATTGAATTACTTTAGATTTTGAAAAAAATAAGCGAGTCAAGACTCATGGACCAAGAGAAAAGGTAAGACGAGGATATCATGAGTTTGGGAGATGAGAAATGACCATTATGGAGTAAGAAAGAAGGCAAGAAAACATGGGAAATGAGGCATGAAGCAAGATTCAGTTGCATAGAAATTTAGAACTCAAAATATGGTGGCAACATATATTTTGACTTTGAGGAAAAATTTTGAGTACTTCCCAAAGTCCATTTTAGGCATATTGTATATTGTTTTGAAGCTCAGGAAGTCAAAAGTCCAACGCTTCAAACAGTGTATAAATCGAAGCTAAAATGAAGAAGTTATGGTCATTCGAACAATTGTGCAAAACTAAAGGGCATTTTGAAATTCAACTCATGAATTCGAAATCCAATTCAAAATGACCCCAATTTCGAATTCATCCACTGCCACTTTGATGTTTCACCTCCTTTATCTTGGGAATTGCATCTAGGGCACTCCATCCACCCGAAGTGGACCCCACATGACTAGAAATCATCATTTGATTATTTTTTAATCATTTTTTAGATAATTATTTTTGTAGTAAGTGATCAATGAGAGTGTGTCACATGTTAGGTAATTAATGATATTATATAAACTCTCTTAGTTCTAGGTTTTAGGGATCTTGAATTTTTTTTCGAGAAAGTTAGACATTTAAGGTGGAAGAAGATGAGAACTTTGATTTGTTTTCTTTTTCTTCTTTATTAAATATATTGTTTTTAGTTTCTTTTTATTCAAATTATAGATTCTTACCTTATTATGAATTGTGAATGTGACATCACTCCCATGAGAAGCTAGGAAGTCAACTTGGGGCTTGAAACATGAAAACCTAGGGGTTAGGAAACCTATAGGGATAATGGATAAATTATTATAACAATGAGATTAATTATTGATTGAGTAACAATTTATCAATTTTTTTTATCCTATCCTTGTGAGTTAGTTTAGGGAATGATACAGTAAGTTATTACTCAATACTAGTGATTCTTAAAAATTCTTGATCATTAGTTATCCATGTCTTCTCTATCGTTGTTTGCCCCAAAACAAAGCTATAAAGAGTAGGAGGGGTTAAAAAAAGCCAAATTTTAAACTAGTAATCAATCTCATTCATTTCATGGTTTTAGAAATCTGTTTTAAAAAGAAAAAATTAGGTTTCAGATGCAATTTTGAGTTATAGAACTCAAGTTGATTGCAAGTGGCCAATGATCCCAAAACCCTAAGATCACTTTACTTAAGAAACCCTTGTTCTCTCTATTTCTATACCTTAAGTTGAACTGTGGAAAGCCCCAAACTTGAATTGATTGAATTAAATCAATATTCGTTTTGTTATTAATTTAGTTTTATTCACTTAATCTCATTTCATAAAAGATAATTCACAAGTTGTTTTTCACTTTAGGATTTAAACAAAAGCAATTAATTTATTCTAGTATTGACAATTTCCATAAGTCAGTCCCTGAGGACAATGCCCAAAGTACTACAAAAGCGGTAGTGACTCTTTCTCTAGTTTTTTTTTTTACTAGAGTTGCAACGTAAAAAGACTAAATATTTTGGAATAATAGAGAAGTTTGGTCACTGACTAACTGAAATTCCTTTAGAAGACCAGACAACTTCAAGACCCAAAAAGTATTTCAGATTTCCCAAGTTTTTGAGTTTAAAATGATTATCCAAAAAAACCTTTAAATTGTCCACTTCTTGTTGATTGTTATTGACAATGACAATGTCATCATTGTATACAAGCAGAGTTAAGAAATATGAGTCAGCCTTCTTGATAAATAATAACTATCAGAGACAGATTGCTTGAAACCTGTGGCAAGGAGTACACCAAAAAACTTAGAAAACCATTGTCGTGATGCTTGTTTCAGACCATACGGTGATTTGTGCAAATGACAAACAACATTTGGAGGTAAAGGCTCGCCCTCATGGTGATAACTAGGAAGAAGAGACATACAAACTTCCTCATGCAAATCACCGTGTAAAAAGGCGTTATTAACGTCGAGTTGAGTGGGAGACTAGCTATGAATTGCAACAAAGCTAAGCAAGACTTTGACAGTAACAAGCTTGGCAACTGGGGAAAAGTTGTCCAAGTAGTCCACTCCTTGTTGAGTGTAGCCTTTTGCTACTAAATGAGCCTTATAACAATTTATAGAACCATCAGCAAGGTATTTGATTTTGTACACCCATTTACAGCCCACCGGGTGCTTACCATGAAGAAGAGAAACCACAAACCAGGTTTTGTTACTTTTTAGAGCTCGCAATTCATCAGCCATAGCAATCTGCCACTCTAGAATGTCTATAGCATGAGCATAACTTGCGGGTTCGACATGGGAAGAAAGAGCACAAACAAAGGTTGTGTGTGTGGAGGACAATTTGTGGTAACTAAGTACTTGAGATAAGAGATGAGAAGTAGAAGAGGACTCAACTATTGTGGAATAGCAATGATAATCCTGAAGATAAGGAGGGTGACGAATATGAGTGGAATCGACTTGTAGTGATGGGGAAGTGGAAGAAATAGAGATTTTTGGTGAGGATGAGGAAACTAGAGTAGGAAGAATGCAGCCAGAGAATATGTCATGTGTTACACTTGGTGAGGGTGTGTTGTGAAAAAGAAATTTAGATTCATGGAAAACAACATTACGAGAAATGAATTGGGTGTTAGTATCCAAATCAAGCAACTTATATCCCTTGTAACCAGGTGGATATCTAAGAAATATACAAGGAGAAACACGAGGAGAGAATTTGTGGCGAGGACTATCTAAAGTTGAAGCATAACAAAGACAACTAAAAATTCAGAGATGAGAATATGAAGGTTTCTTTTTCCAAAGCAGTTCAAAGGGTGTTTTGTTTGAGAGAATGGGAGATGGTGTCCTATTAATGAGATAAACTGAAGTAGCAACACAATCATTCCAATAACAGAGGGGAACGTGGGACTGAAAAAACAAGGCTCGAGCTACGTTCAAAATATGTTGGTGTTTACGCTCAACAACAGAATTCTATGTGTACGATAAAAATCTGTAAATGTGAGTTCAGGAGCATTATCGGATCGGACAGATTTGATTTTAGCTCCAAATTGAGTCAAAATTAGAAGAAAAAAAAATCAGATTTGGCACATAAGAAGTACACCCAAGTAAAACGAGTATAGTCATCAACAATGGTGAGAAAATATTGAAAACCTTCTATAAACATTGTGTGAAAAGGTCCCCAGATATCAAGATGTATCAAATTAAATGGTTCAGATGACAAATGATTTGAAGAAATAAAAGGCAAACGTATTTGTTTAGCTAAAGGACAGATAGAGCAATGATTGGAAGGTTCAAAATCTGAAGAAATTCTCAATTCATTACTCATCATATTCAGTTTTACATAAGGGGGATGTCCCAACCGATAATGCCAAAGTCTAGTTGAAGACAAGGAGACGTTATTACAATGAACTGAAATTTGAGAAACAAGAGAAACAGATTTGCTAGACTCCAAGAAATAAAGGTTCCCTTCTTGTCTACTCTCCCCAATTGTCACTCCCTGAGTAAGGTCCTGAATAAAGCAAAAATCAGGAAGAAAATTAACTGAATATTTGTGGCTTTGTGTAAGCCAGCTAATTGAAGGAAGATTGAATTGAAATTGAGGAATAAATAGGACATTGTCAAGAATGATGTGAGGTGAGAGTGACACTGAACCAACACGACTGATAGGAACAGAATTACCATTAGGAAGCATGACAACAAAATTTGTAATGGGAGTAGAGGAAATAAAAGTTTCTGAAGTGCAAGAGATGTGATGTGTGTCACCCATATCTAACACCCAGCAAGAATGAGAAAATTAATGTGAATTAGAAATAGATGACAGGGCTAATATACCATGAATACTGGAAAAAGAAGCAATAGGCCGCACAATTTCAGAAGAGACAGTCGCTTGCATGAAGCTGAGAGCTCAGAAGAGCAATCAATTGTTGGACCTGAGATAGAGTTAGATTCTGAGATGGTGAATAGGTAGAAACAGCAGCTGCGGCTTGATTTGCTTGAACATTCAAATTGTTCTTGGGGGATAACCATGTATTTTATAGCATTTGTGAATTGTGTGCCCCTGGACACCACAATGTGAACAAATAGGCTTCTCACGCCTTTGTTTAGCTGGTGCAGAAACTGCATTGGCCACAGGAGCAATTTCGGAAAGAGAAGGAATTCCATGGGTAATAGTACGTTATCTTTCTTCTTGCACTACCAATGCAAAAACTTTTGACAAGGAGGGAGAGGTTGAAAATCTTTATATTCATCCCAAAGAATCTTCAATCGGGTAAAATAGCTATTCACACCCATGGCTCCTTGATTCAGAGCAATGGGGTGTTTCTTGATCTGGAAAATACGCGGCCCATTGCTCTGGTGAAACCTGTCACGAAGATCTTGCCAAATTTTCGAAACAGTTTCAATGTAAAGAAGACTATCGACTATTTCTTTGCTAACAGAATTTAAGATCCAAGACGTTACCATTGAATTGTAGCGAATCCAAGCATTATAAAGTAGATGTCCTGAATCTGGTCGTGGAAGAGTGCCATCGATGAACGCGATTTTGTTCATCGCAGTAAGAGCCGTCGTCATAGATCGACTCCATGTGTTGAAATTTGGCCCAGTCAAAGAATGAGAAACCAAAATCATCCTTGGATGATCGCCATTGGGAGAAAATAGGGACTGCCAGAATCTTCCATTATCGTCGAGGGGCCGATAATCTTAGAAGTATTCATAGTGGAACGCTGGTTGGAAGCTACCTGAGAGCTGCCTCGAGCCATAGAAGGGAGAAGATCAGAACGAAGAGTACAACAGAAGGGGAACTGAGATGGTAATTTGTATACAAATGCATAGTAATTACATAATGATCCTTCTCGTCTCAGTAAGTTGGGCACCAGATGGTGCATCTCATCTTTACAAAAATCATCATCTCGACAAAAAAACATGTTTCAAACATTTCAAAAGCTCTCTTCACTTGATCTAAAACCCTAAACAGGTAGTCTATATATGCCCTGGCATAAGCACATTTCTCAGGTCACTGGACGACCCACATCGTGTCCCAGCAACCGACCTTCCATTCTGGACGTAAACCTTCCTTCCATAACCATCCCAAACGGCCGGTACTCTGTCTCTCTCTCCAGAAGTGTCACAAATGTTGGAGCTGTTGACTCAGAGTACAAAGCTGTTATCGACCCTCCACCAGGAAATGCCATAAAAGTAGAACCTGATAGACTCGTCTTCTTTCAGAGTCATGGTTTCCTAGCTCGCCGGGTGAGCACGGGATTCTCTTTCGGAAGCTTGACTTGGTCTGATGGAGAGCATGCTGTAAGAATTCCCATATCAGTGAGACGTGATTTCACCATTCCATAGCTGGAGGGTCTACAGAAACATCAAATTTGTGGATGTAAACTTGCTTTTAATCAAATATGAACTATGAACAAAACATTGATGATGGTGATGATATGTCCTTTTAACTCAGATGTTTCAGGGCTGTTCATGGTGGAATGGATGGCATGATATTGTCCTTCACCCTTGTACTAATATTTTTCTTTAAATTTTTTATAACGGAGTAACCTTTTATAGCCACACCCTTAGGACTTTCGATTCGGACCAAACCTCAGATAAATTCGGAGTATCATGACAGGATTCGAACTCAAAACCATATGCGACTTTTGAGAATTAAAACATAAGATTAGTTATTTTTAATGTGGAAATTAAGCTTCATGATTACAAGGCATATTAATACACGTCTAATTTTATTTTTAGATGTTTTAATCGTCTTGTCTCTTAAAAAACATAAAATTCTTTTACTTCACTTTCTTTTGCATGGCTTTCTACTCCTATTTCATACAAATTCAGATTTATTCAAACTTCAGACCGAACTATCAACCGAAATTCAGAGTGGTCTCCAGAATCCGGACAGGGTTTACTCTCCTACCATCAGGGCGGTCACCCGATGGTGGTTTCCGTTAACCAACAGTGGGTCGCAGTCCCTGATGGAAGGAAACTTCCTCTTACCCAGGACTGGAAGACTAATACAAGTTACAAGGTGGTCTACACCCGAAATTTCTGTTACTGGGTAAGGCATCTCCACATCACCTGTGGGTCTCCCCAGTTGGAAAATCTCTCCCTAAAAGGCTAATCAATGAGTAGTCTTTAGACGGCACCTTAGGCTAGCTTCACATGTGGTTTCATGGAATCCACCTCAATTTCCAAAAGATTTTTCCCCAAGACCCCTTCAGTCGGTGCCACGTAACATGGTTCAAAATATCGGTCGAGGACAAGTCGTGCTCGTATCCGCCTCGGCCTTTTCACACCGAGTCCGACACCCGATACCATCTGAAACTCAAACTTCTCAAGAATCATTTAAATTCGATTGAGTCAATAAAAAAATTTCGAGTTGACTCGATTGAGATATCCGAGTTAAAAAAAAAAATTATTTTTTTCATTTTCAAATCACAACATATCAATAATAGACAAATCAAAGCTTGTCTTCAAGGAAAAAGCTTTTCAACAGCCAAAAACCATGACCCATGATGAGTAGGAAGAAGCACATCAATGACTATCATAGGTCTAACTTGCATTAATTTGGTAATATTATATTAACAGATTTTATAATCTATTATTTTATATGATAATAATTTATTATTTTATATAAAAAATGGTAGCATTATATTAATTTACTATTAATAATATATAAAAACCATTTAATTTATTATTATATTAATATATTAAAATAATTTAACTAAGAATATGTTATTTAATAAAAATTTAAAATGAAGTTGATGATTGAATTATATGTCTTTTAATAAAAATATCATTATATTTAAAATAAAATAATTCCATTTATTATCATAAATTACTTTCGGTCAACATTTTGTAATTATTGAAATAATGTTCAATGTGAAAAATCTTATTTTATTATTTTTTTTAACCTTTCTTAATTATATTTATTTATTTTTCAAATTTTCATAAGGAAAAAAAAAAACAAAAGAAGATGGAATGTAAGGGCCGGAAAACTAAATCGATTTTGAATAGGGTCCCTCCCTTAAGAAGGGAGTCACAAAGAATCACAAAGAAATATTATGGATGATCATCACAAGTCACCATAGTGGTATATAATATTATACTTTATAATATTTTTATAAATTTTTTTGAATCTTTTAATTATCTTATTTTGCATATCAACCAACACCGAGTTGAGATGTTGAGACCGATGCGACGACTTAGAACCATCTGAGTCAATGATCTATACTGCCACTTAGAAACATCGATCTCATTTCTCGACCAATCAAAACATTACCTGTGGGCCTCCCAATGGAAAAATCTGTCACATAATTCCAGGAAAGTGACCTCTGTGCATAATAAAAATCTTCCGAAGACTGGAAATGTACCATGTCTTCGCCGTCGAGGTCCGTGCACTCATCCTTTTTCAACCTTTTAAGGAGTTATTGGACTCCCTTGTTGTATAGCATGAGCCACAAGCTCCATTAGCACACACAATGAGTTCACTCCATCATGGAAGTCTCATACTAATTTTCTTAGCTTCTTTCATCTTGATTCTAAACGAGAAAGTTAGCTCGGTATCTCCTGCACAACCTAAAAGCAAGGTAAGTAATCGAATCATTCTAATCACTGTCTGTTCTAACTTCATCACTTTCCATATCACTAAATTCTCCATGGAAACCCGCAGGTCCACATTGTTTATTTGGGAAAGAGGCAGCACCATGATCCAGAACTCATCACCAACATTCATCATGAAATGCTAACTACAGTTCTTGGAAGGTAAACCGGGAAGAAAGAAAGAGTCAAAATCTATATGTTTTTGTTTGGAATTCTAGACTGAGATAGTCCAGTGTCATAACTATTGGTTCACCATGTTCTCATGATGCAGCAAAGAAGCATCTGTAGATTCCATGATCTACAGTTACAGACATGGCTTCTCTGGATTTGCAGCCAAGTTGACAGAAGCTCAAGCACAAGCAGTTTCAGGTAATCTTCCATGTCACAAAGATTACAAATTCTACTGGTGAATGCTTTAGATTCTAGGTTTATGATATACCTTTGACATCAAATGGTATGCATGGTACACATCGTATGCAATGGCCTGAATCCACTGCATGCACAGCCACCACTGAATGAGGGTTTGTGTTTCACATCAGAATGGCAGCCTGAACAAAAGGCATATAGCAGTAAGCAAGGTGGCTGCCTTTGGTCCTCTGAGGGCCATTTCTACTGAAGGCAAGTAAAGGGTAAAAAGGGTCCATAGTGGTATTTGGAAACAGGCATAATATGAAAAGCCCATCGGTCATCTTACAAGCAATTTATGTTGTTCCATATAATGTATTTACAGTCTTTCCCTTTTTGTCTTGGTTTTAGAGTTACCTGGTGTGGTTCAAGTCATGTCCTCTCGCCTTCATAAGCTGAAGACAACAAGGAGCTGGGATTACCTTGGCCTCTCCTCTTCACATTCTTCCACCAATCTCCTGTATGAAACCAACAACGGTGATGGAATCATCATTGGCCTTCTTGACACAGGTTCTCTACCTCTCCCCTGCATGTGTCTGCATGTCTGTATGTGTGAATAAAACTGAATTGCCTCCACTTGAATTGTGAGTAGGGATATGGCCCGAATCAGAAGTTTTCAGCGATAAAGGTCTGGGGCCAATCCCGTCTAGATGGAAAGGTGGCTGCAGCTCAGGACAGAGCTTCAATGCAACAAAGCACTGCAACAGAAAACTTATTGGAGCTCGTTATTTCTTCAAGGGACTTGAAGCAGAGATTGGAGAGCCATTGAATACCACTGAATACCTAGAATACCTGTCCCCGAGAGACGCACTTGGACATGGTACACATACATCTTCTATTGCTGGTGGTTCTCCTGTGGTCAATGCCAGCTACTATGGGCTTGGTTTTGGAACAGTGAGGGGTGGCGCACCTGGGGCTCGGCTGGCCATGTATAAAGTGTGCTGGAATTTGGAGGGGGGATTCTGCTCAGATGCTGATATACTGAAAGCTTTTGACAAAGCCATCCACGACGGAGTAGATGTGTTATCAGTCTCACTCGGTTCCGACGACATCCCGTTCACTGAAATTATCAAACCTGATAGCATCCTCATTGGTTCATTCCATGCTGTGGCACAGGGGATTTCAGTTGTTTGTGCAGCAGGAAATGGAGGCCCAAGTGCTCAAACAGTAGAGAATACAGCACCGTGGATATTAACTGTAGCAGCTAGCAGCATTGATCGGTCCTTCCCTACACCCATCACACTAGGCAACAACCGCACCGTCATGGTAATTCTCCATAATCTGGATTTTGCACTGCATAACAACATAAAATAAAATTTATATTAATCACTCACTCCTACAGCTCTTTCTGTTGCATTATTGAACAACTTGGTTACTTGCAGGGTCAAGCCATGCTCATTGGAAACCTTACAGGCTTCGCTAGCTTAGTGTACCCAGATGACCCACATCTCCAGAGTCCTAGGTAAATATCTTCCAAGGACAGCAACCTTCTGTTCTAACTCGGTGTTTCACTATTTCTGTTTAGGGCCCTATTGATCCCTTGTCCTGCACTGTCACTTCGGATCCCACCTCTTGGAAGGCCTACATTTAAAATCGAGTCCATAAAAATTATTAGACGTCAAAATAAATGACTCACTTGTCTGTGTAGCCCATTCTATATATTTACTACCACTCACCTGTTGCAGCAGTTGTCTATATATGTCACCGAATGACACTTCAGTGGCTGGAAAAGTGGCGCTCTGCTTCACTTCAGGTACATTTGAGACACAATTTGCTGCATCTTTCGTGAAAGAAGCTCGTGGCCTGGGGGTAATTATTGCTGAGAATTCTGGAAACACCCAGGCGTCATGCATCAGTGACTTCCCATGTATTAAAGTAAGCTACGAAACTGGAAGCCAGATACTCTACTACATCAGTTCGACCAGGTACCATTATCAACATTATCACAAAAAATATCATCATCCTCATCATCATTATCCTCATATAGCTTGGTTGTTGAGAGGCTTGTGCAGGCATCCCCATGTAAGGCTGAGCCCTTCTAAAACACATGTTGGGAAACCCGTGCCAACCAATGTGGCCTACTTCTCATCTCGAGGGCCAAGTTTCCCTAGTCCAGCAGTATTGAAGGTATTCTCCGCTAGCCCTGCCTAATTAATTAAGATAACCATGTCAGGATTTTGAGAAATTTTCTCTTTTTAGAATTTCACTGACAGCCATGTTGGGCACTGAATGGCACAGCCAGATATAGCAGGTCCAGGTGCCCAAATACTTGGGGCAGTTCTACCTTCTGATCTGAAAAAGAACACCGAATTTGCTTTCCATTCTGGAACATCCATGGCAACTCCTCACATTGCAGGCATTGTTGCACTACTCAAATCCCTGCACCCACATTGGTCCCCAGCTGCAATTAAATCAGCAATTGTCACAACAGGTATATGTCCCTTCCATTGAACTGCTAATTTCTTCACAAACACCCCCCATCCACTGTCTCTGGATGCTTAAAAACATCTTATTGCAGGATGGACAACCGATCCGTCTGGAGAACCAATCTTTGCCGAGGGAGATCCAACAAAGCTTGCTGATCCATTTGATTTTGGAGGTGGAATTGTGAATCCGAATAGAGCAGCGGATCCTGGTCTAGTGTATGACATGGGTACAGCGGATTATATTCATTATCTCTGTACCTTGGGCTACAACAACTCTGCCATTTTTCAGTTCACAGAACAATCCATACGCTGCCCCACTCGAGAGCATTCTATTCTTGACTTGAATCTTCCTTCCATAACCATCCCAAGCCTCCAAAATTCAACCTCTCTCACCAGAAACGTCACAAATGTTGGAGCTGTCAACTCCACATACAAAGCCTCTATCATATCCCCAGCAGGCATAACCATAACAGTAAAACCTGATACTTTGATTTTCAACTCCACCATCAAAACTGTTACCTTCAGTGTCACAGTTTCCTCAATTCACCAGGTGAACACAGAATACTCTTTTGGGAGCTTGACTTGGGTTGATGGGGTGCATGCAGTGAAAAGTCCCATATCTGTGAGAACTATGATCGAAGAATCTTATGCTAATGACAGCTAAAAGTAATTCAGCCGCTGCGATTATGTCCAGCTTTTGGCTGAAAATTAAAATATAGAACTCTGGTAATAAGGAAACTGCTACTCTATGGTAATCAAAATCAGATGAATAAAATGGTTTCTTCTTTTGCTCTATGCTGTATTTCATCAATGATTGTGTTGTTCTGAATCATTTTGTTAGATCCTATAAATGCGGTTGTCCCTTGGTACCCTGCACCAACCAATTGGTAACCAAGGATAGAGACAAAATAAAGCAAAAAAAAAAAAATTAACCTACAAAAATAGAAATGACAACTTAACAGACACATTGTTGCATGACAAATTTCACAATGAGCAAAACACTAGTTGAGAGAGAGGGATAGTAATGACTAAGATGGTGATTTGTCTATAATGCACTGTGACTATATAATGATACTAGAGAAAGAGAGGAGTAATAACTGAGATGGTAATTTGTACACAAATGCATTGTAATTACATAATGATCCTTCTCGTCTCAGTAAGTTGGGCACCAGATGGTGCATCTCATCTTTACAAAAATCATCGTCTTGACAAAAAAATGTTTCAAACATTTCAAAAGCTCTCTTCACTTGATCTGAAACCCTAAACAGGTAGTCTATATATGCCCTGGCACAAGCATATGACAATGCCATGGAGAAGAGTCAGATGATTTCAAAATATAACTTCTTCAAGTTATCTTACAAAAGGATCGCCCTTTGTTTGTCTCTTCTATTCTGCCAAGGAAGGTTCCCTATCTGACTTTACCACCACAGGCTCTAATTCCTCAGTTTTGCCATTTTCTTTAGGAATAATAAGCCCATATCCACCAGCTTTTCTTTTGTACAAAATATTAATCTCACCTGGAACGAAGGCGTAAGAAATTCAATCATCAGATAGCACAAAATCGAATTATGAAATATGAAGACAATAGAAAGATGTGAGATCTTCCATACCAGTTTCTTCATTTCGAAAACCAAAGAAGTCATGATCAACATTTTCCAGCTGCTCAACGGCTTCAGGTACAGTCAAAGGTGGCATGTCAAAGTATTTTGTCCGAACAATCTGAAAGGTGAGTTCACAGAGTGATTATGAGCTCAAGACAGAAGATATAGGTTCACAATCAATAACAGACATAATAAAAGCCCTAAATTTCAGTAAGGACTGCTGTGGTGATCCTCAGGTGTGAAGAAAACCATCACCAAGATCACCAAACAATTTTCCACCCAGCAATATCGTATGGCATTCAGCTAAATTACACACAAATTAGGCACAAAAACTATCTTCATGCTTTGATGCACCTCAATCAACTATGGATTGTGCTTCTGAATAGGATATAAAATATTCATGCAAATGATGATGATGATGATGATGAACTCAGAATGAATATGAAAATGTGAAATCGACCCTATGAAGCTAGATAAATAAGAAAATATATTAAGCAATACACGAAGAGACAACCTCATTGATTAGGTCCCCATCCTCTTTTTGAGGAACTACATCAGCTTCCTCCTCCACTAATGGAGTCTCTGGATCCCTCACTTTAAGTCTGTTGAACCCCTTCATATGTCGACCATGGTCTGAATCCTTCTCCTTAATCTTCCTCAATTTCCTCTGTATAATAGAAGACACCATATCAATACTCCCATAGAGTGTCTCAGCATGTTCCTCGGCCCGAACCACTCCATGCTTCTTCGTAAACAAAGTCACCTAAGAAACCAAATCCAAACACAATAACCCTCTCAATACAACCCCAAAAACCCGAAAAATCGAATGGAACTGGGAATACTAAGACATTGCTATTTGAAGGCACCTCACATCTCCGAATCTTGGGGCCTTTCCCAAGCTCTCCGCCTCGAATAGACAACCTAACATCCACTTCCCTCACAAGATGGCTATGCTTCTGAACTGCCTTCCCCACTTTCTCTTCCACATGGCTCCTAACTGTATCAGTTAACTGTCGAATTCACGCAAACATTTTTTCTTGAATTGAGTTTAGAATATTTGAAAACATAAATACAGCAAGAGAATTAAGCTCTGTTTGGTTGCTGAGAAAAATGCAGGAAAAGAAAAAAAAAATCTTCCTATCTCGAACATTTTCCTCCGTTTTCTCAGCAACCAAACATGGGACTAGGGTAAAGTAACTCACCTCCAAATTTTTGCCCTGGAGGATCAGTTTAACCGACGAGAGCGGACCGTCCCAGGACATTCGAACAGCCAGTGGCTTGGTCTGGCGAGTGGTTGCATTGAGTTTGAGAATGGAGGAGCCGCCAGAAGATGAGGAGAGATTGGACAGCGAGCGGAGAGACTTGGATGAAGCTAAAAAGGAAGAAGAATACGGAGATGGAGAGGGCGGATACTGGCGATGGAAGGAAGCAGTTTGCAGAGCAGCTGAAGGGAAAGGAGCCGCCATTGTTGGGTGAAGTCGGGAGCGTTTGGATGGATGGAAAAAAGAAAGGGAAAGTGGGCGAAAATTTTGAGAAAGGCGAAGAAGATATGATGTCAGACGTGGCTCAGCTTATCCAAACAGGATAAACTTGCAGAGAAACCTATGGCACGTGACAGTTGTCGATTTGTCTGCCCCTAATTATTTATATAATTAAATAAAAAATAATTTAAGGAAAATAATTTTATTTAGTATTTTTTTTCCTTTTCTTATCCTTTTGCGAAAACAAAATATAATCTAAAATAAATAAATAAAAAGTTTAAATAATAAGAACAAAAATGAGATGAGAGTAACCAGTCTCGACGAATTGGATTAATAGATAATCCAATTTTATATCCTTATTAACTATACTTACAATTAAATATTTTTTATATCTTAATTTTTATTTTAAATAATGAATATAAAGTTGGGATGAAGGTGCCATGTCTTAAACAAGTTTGATTCCATTCCTACATTCAAATTTGATATGAGTGATTGAGTTTTAAAATATAATTTGAAAAAAAAAATCTTATAAGTGTTTTGGCAAAATATTTTTCATATATATATATATATATATATATATATATATATATATATATTTGAAATTTGGACTAGGATGTTTGGTAGTTGGTATGGAACCATAAGGTGGTGTTGTTACCCAAATGGGTAATTTTGACTTTCCGGCGACACCATAGATATTTTTATGATTCTTATCTTCCACAAAAATTTGAAGCTTTACTAATTCATTTCCAAGACTTTCATGGTTATGATTCATGGTTTATTTCATTTGAGTTTTGATGTCATTGTTTTTTGAAAACAAAATTTTTATTATAAATAAGTGTGGACTTTATTATAAATAAGTGTGGACCCTACATTCTGCACGCATGCGTACGACTCGTTTTTTTTATTTTGAAAAATAATTTTTGAAACTTTTTTAGAGTAGCCACTTATTTTTGTTTTATTTTTAAAGGGAAAAATAATTGATTTACAGTGATAGACCGTAGCACCCTTCTAAGCTTTAAAAATTAGATCTCTTCTAATTAAGTTAAAGTAAGTGTGACAATTAATTGATTAAACATGATACCAGAAGAATATCAATTTAGAAATAATCAAATGAACAAGAAAGACAAGGTGTATACCTAAGTAGTGAGTTGATTGCTTCATGGAAAATGAAGGTTAGTAAACAAATACAAAATAATCACATGTGTCACAAAACAAAGCAAGTCAATCAAGCATAGCAATCAATCGACGAATGAGAAAATCTCATATGTTGGATCCCACTAAAGCCCAATTTATTTTAGCATGAATTAACTCCATAAATTTCATTATTTGAAATTATACAATTATTCATGCTTATAAAAAAAATGAAAATCAGAAAATTATTAAAAATTAAGGAGAATAGAACCTAATGTCTTGATTGATAGCTTCAAAAACATAGAACCCATAGCCTTTCAGCCATTGAAGCTTTCACACTTTGCATGAGCCGAGACTAAAAATGGAGATACAAAGTAAGAGAGCAAGAGATTGAGGCGAATGCCAATCTACATTGATACGAGGCCTGGTTTCAGAGCTTGGCTACATGGTAGACTATGACGTTTAGAATGCAAATGATTGATCCCATGAGCCATTATGATCAATGTACTCATTGCTCTCTACACCTCAAAATAGCATAACTTGGTAGTGGTGATGGCTCACTGGAATCCAACAAGTGATGATATTTAGATTCTTACCGGGCCATGTTCAAAAGCTCCATAAGACCCATTTATGTGCAGAAGATTCCCTATCTCAGGAAACCTACTCCATAAAACCATTTTCTCATCCCAAGCTTAGATTTAGCTCTTGAAGCTGAATGCAATTCCTTGAAGAAATATTGATGACTCCAAAGCATGATTTAAGTGTAGTGACTTTCATTCCCTCTCCAGCCTCACACAACTCAACAGGTGATTCACAAATTTAAAGAAAAAAAAAAACGTGTATGGAAAAAGAAAAAATAGAGGTTAAAACAAGGTAAATCCCAAGAAACAAACGGGAAATACCAAATAGCAAACATATTGAGCCTCATTTCAGATGTGAATCCATGGGCTATGAATAGGGGAATGACAGAGAACATTAACATGATTCAGATGAACCCATACGCATGATATCCTCAAGTGAAATAAAAGAAAATGAGAGAATAACAGAGTAGTCGCATCCAAGCAGCGAATGAAAGTTAAAAACAACAAGAAAAATGCATGAAGAACAATGTAATGAGAAATATGAACATAAAATCCATAATGCTTGCACCTAGGAGAGCTCCTTTCTAGCAAAAATGAGCCAGGAAACTTATGAGTTCATCTCCTTCTCTGCTCTGCTCTTTTTCTTCTTTAAGCTGATTTTCCTTTTCTTCAAGCTATCTCTAAAAAACCTTTCTTCTCCGTTGTCTCATGCTCAGCTCAACATTTTTTTCTCACCGAAAAAACGATCTATTCCCACATTTCCAGCTCTCTCTTTCCCTTATAGCTCTCCTCTAACGGCTTGCAGAATATTCCCATGCCACCTGTCACATGCTGGTTGCTTCCAGAAAAGGTCACTATTCCCAACCCACTATTGTTGGACTTCTATATTCTCTATTAACACCAAACACACAGATACAGGATATATATATATATATATATATATATATATATATATATATATATATATATATATATATATATATATATACATCAAGCATTCAACATGATGTCTTAATCACTAGATAGGGAACCAACCTTAATCATCAGATAGGGAACCAACCTGAATCACCAGAGAAGGAACCAACCTGAATCCATTACGCGCTTGATGAAGAGGTATGGATCTTCTTAGGCTATAGAGGGGTATCCACCTATCTTAGTCTCTTTAACGATGGGTGGGGGGGGGGGGGAGCGGGTTCTGTTCTTAAAAAGATGTGATCTTAAGAATAGACACTTAGCCTTATATTTATACCCTCTATGTCTTAGGGACCATACCCTTTAGACTATTGGGCCTCGCGAGTCTTAGGCCCATCATCTAAGACCCGTTATGGCTCTGGGCTCTACACATGAGGTGATCCATACTCTAGATCAAATAGAAATTATATAAATATATATATATATATATATATATATATATATATATATATATATATATATATATATATATGGATAGCTAAATCCTGAACAATGGTTAATATGATGTGGGTCCACATTTATTCTAACAATCTCCCACTTGGACCACATATATTAGCCAACAATGTTCATGATAATACTTCATTGAGCTCATCTTTGCTATCCTATTCAAATATCCTTAAACAATCCGGTCTACTAATTATGCTAACATAGGATCAAAGCGGCCTTCGTTAATCATAATTATAACTAGACCCATCAATGATCACAACATTAACAAAATTAGCAACATAGATCAAATATGGATGTGTAACATGGAAATTACATAGAATGTGATCTTTAATATGTCTATTTCTAATTGGTCCTACTTTATGACTAAAAATAGTCAAATTCTACTTTCAACACTTGATGCTAAACTGCTTTTGAAAGTCATCATTTCAATTTAGAGTATTCAAATACAATAGTCTTTTAAAATTAAGGTATGTACAGATAACACAAACATAATATCACATCAAGAAAACAAATACAAAATCTAAATACAAACTCCCACTATACTAGCACATCATCAATGTGTACAACACCCATATATGTGACATGCTCATTATATACTTTGGGTGGCAAACCCTTGGTGAGCGGATCCGCAATCATGGAGTTTGTGCTTATGTGTTCAATTGATACTTGAAGACTCTGAACTCTTTCTTTTACAACCAAGAACTTGATGTCAATGTGTTTGGACTTTGACGAACTTCGGTTGTTCTTAGAATATAATTTTGCGGCCTTATTATCACAATTGATTCTCAATGGTTTCTCAATCCATCAACAATCAGTCACAAAATATCATACATATATGAATAAATAAAAATTTTAACATATATATGTATACGCGATGTGGGCCTATTACAAGATACCTAGCATAAACATTGATATTCAGTCTTTGGACAAAAATATCAACTTGTAATTGATATCTTTTTCAAAATTAATTCATAAATATTGACAATAAAACCGAAACAATATGTCTATCTTTGGACTAACATACATCATGTAAGATAAACTTTATATGTCACATATTTATGATTACTTTATTTATTATTATATTAAAATAATATTCTTTTGGGTCGATTGTTTTATATAATAATAACATGCTTACATATTTAAAAAATAAATAAAATTACGTAACACAAGTTACTTTGACAACAAATATACATAACTTATTTATTTTGAAATGTTAAACACAAATTCAGTAAGAAACAATTTATTTATTCAAATGAATTGCCCATCAAGTAAACTCAATAAATTGGGCCTTCATTTAATAGTGCAGCCAAAGTGATTTTTGGGCTTATCGTTCAACCCTTGATTAAGGGCCCATTATCTAAAAAAAAAATTTTGAACTGCTTCTTGAGGCCCCAGAAGTTTCATCATTAAATGGTAAAGTGGGCCAAAGATGGCCCAAAACGCTTACAAATTCAAGCTCATACTTTATCACTTAAGTGCCTTTGAGCCATATGGCTCACTGCATGATGTAGTGGCCCAATTTGCAAAAGAAATGGTTGAATGTTGGGCCATGGAGAGAAGCCCATTTTGTTAAAAGAAATAAGTGGGCAATTCAACATTGGCCTTTGAGATAGATTTGGCCCATTTTAACCATTCAGAGGCTCCATTTGAATCCAACTATGAAGAGGGTTACACTCGTGCCAAATGACGCCATAGGACGCTGGAAGTGACGTTCCGATTGCCAAAGGACACCGGTAGTGGCGTTGCAAGCTGTAATGGAGAGCCGACGCCGACAACGGCTTCTCTAGGCAACATTGCATCGGTGCCTTAGTGGAGCCAAAACGGCGTTGTCGACTGGGAACGACGCCAAAACGATGTCTTTTCGATTGCCTAAATCGGTGTTCTCCCATCACCAAACGATGTCAGCACTAGAACCAACATCGCAACAACGGCGGCAGTGGCGCCCACAGCGAAGCGGAACTGACAACGGCTTTAAATCGATCTTCTGTGACCTCCGAATGACGCCAAGATGACGTCATCTTCTCTGAACATTAGCAACGCCGAGAGCGGCGCCGCAAGGATGCCTGCAACAACGCCAAAACGGAGCTCCTCACCGGCATTTGGAATGCTTGAAAACGACGCATGGAACGCCCTAAAACGGTGCCAAATGACGCCTTTTCCAACCACCAGACTACGTCAAAACGACACCCCTCATCGGCGCCTGAGAATGTTGCTAAACGGCGTCATCAATGGCATCAAAATGGAACGATGGGAAAACGACACCCGAACTGTGCCTGAACCGCATATGGAGTGCGCTTGAAATGGCGTCTGAACAACGCCTATAATGGCGCCCTGAGTGGTGTCTCTTGCAGGTGCTAAATGATGCCTAAACGACGTCTGTAGCGGCATTCCCAACCCTCCTCTTGCTTTGGACCTTTTGTTTGTGTTTATTAAAAAAAAAGGTTTTGGTGAAAATGGGAAATGCAACCAGGCTTTGATACCAATTGTTGGACTTCTATATTCTCCATTAACACCAAACACACAAATTATATATATATCTCAAGCATTCAACAACATGCCTTAATCACCAGATAGGGAACCAACCTAAATCCATTATGTGCTTGATGAAGAGGTATGAATCTTCTTAGGTTGTAGAGGGGTATCCATCTTTCTTAGTCTCTCTGACAATGGGAGCGGGAGAGAGCGGGTTCTATTCTTAAAAAGATGTGATCTTAAGAACATACACTTAACCTTATATTTATACGGCATAGAGACCATACCTTATGGATTATTGGGCCTCGCGAGTCTTAAGCTCATCATCTAATACCCGTTATGGCTTTAGGCTCTACACATGAGGTAGTCCATACTCTAGATCAAATAGAAATCATATATATATATATATGGATAGCTAAATCCTGAACAATGGTTAATATGATGTGGGTCCACATTTATTCTAATAACTATCTCCTACACCTGCTGCCAAAACCTCCTAAAATGTGGTAAAAATGTGCTCCAAAAATGAAAAAAACCTCGACAAAAAATGAGGGTCTACAATAAGATTTTTGAAATTTATCTTAAAAACATTTTTTTTAAGGGGGATTTCAAGGATTTTTCATTGAAGTTCTCAACTACAATTTTGTTCTTAAAAAAATAAAAATTATCTTTTAAGAATTATGCTTATAAATTGTTTGTTTAGAATTGCTTTCTAATAATTTTAATAGACTCTCCCCATGAATTATTCTTAAAAATAATTTTCTATTTATTAGAATTAGAATTTTGATCATCGGTTTGATTTTTGAAAAACACTAAGATTATGTTTGATTTTCATAAAATACTAAGAAAAAAAAATGCTAAGTTTTGGTTCTCGAAGAGCATTAGGGAAATGTTTGGTTTTGCCACGAAAAATACCAAAAAAGTCAAATATAATTGAAATTATTAAGAAATTTATATATATTTAAATTATTTAATATTTAGATATAAGATTTAAATAAGTATAATAAATTATTGACTTTAAATCTATTTTTATTTTCCTTTACTTTTTATTTCCTTCTACTTTTTCTCTCTAATTTTTTTTTCTCTTTCATTTTTTCCTCAATTTTTTTGATAACTAAACATAGGCTAAGAAGAGAAAATTATTTTCTTATATTCGATTTTTTTTTCTATTAAATTTTTCTTGCATTTTTTTGCCGATGCAATGTGAATGGATCTCTTGCGAGTTGTCTAATAGGAGACAACTTGTTTTGACATTTTGATCATCATGTGAAAACATTATTTGTTACTTTTTTTTTTTTAGGATATTTGGAAAGATCTTGTTTGATAGTCATGAGGAAAAGTTGTATGTCAAACAATTTTGTTGAGATGTCCTAATAGTTGGAAACTTCTTGTCATGGTCATGACTAACAATGAGTTGCAACTTGTGAATGATATGTAGAAAAATTTAGGCATGTGAATCTCATCAATACCTAACATGTTGTCGGTTTTTTTTTATTATTTTTTTATAATAAGAAATTAATAAAAAAAAAAGGAAAACATTTTTTTATAATAAGAAACTAATAAATAATTTTTTATTTATAAAAAAAAAAAATTATGGTCTATTTGACAACTGTTTTGGAGAACAATATTTTATTTTTTAGAATAAAAAATAAGAAAACACATTTAACAACTATAAATTGTATTTTCTTTTTTATTTTTAAGAAAAAAAAACAAAATGTTTTTAGAAAACATGTTTTTATTGTTTTTTAAAGGTTATTTTAGAAAATAATTATACAAACATGTAAAATGATTAAAAATAAAATACTAAATATAAAATTTATTTTTAAAACATATTTAAAAATATTAAAAATAAGTTAAAAACATTTTATGTTTTCAAACAAACTTTTATTTTACAAAACATTATAGAACAATTTTCAAAAATTATTTTTTAGAACAATATATCAAAATAAGTTAAGAACATTTCAAGTTCTTAAATGGACTTTTATTTTACAAAACATTGTGAAACAAATTTTAAAAACTTATATCAAAAATTGGTTTTCAAAATTGTTTAAAAAAAACTTCATAAACATAGCCCATATTTCCATTATTAAAATACAAAAAATAGGGCCTCGAAACTGTTTTTTTAAAACAAAGTTCTACTCTCCCAAATAAAAAATAAAAAAACCATGAAAGTAGAAAATAGTTTTTTATTGTTAAAAACAAAAAATAAAATGGTATTTTTAGAGAATAACTTTGAATTGTTTTTAGTTATTTTAACTTATTTTTTAAGGGATTTTAAAAAAAATAATTATATAAATATTGAGAATAATTAAAAATAAAATATGACAAATAAAAGTCATTTTTATAACATATTTAAAAACATAAAAAAAAAAAAAACAAATTAAGAATACTTAGGCTTGTTTGGTTCCTATTTTCAAGAACTGTTTTCTGTTTTTATAAACAAAAAACAAAAACCTTGTTTGGGGAAGGGAGTGTGTTTTTGTTTTTGTTTTTTTTGTGTTTTCCGTGTTCTCAAAAACCATTTTTTTTTTAGAATAATAAAAAGATGTTTTCATTGTTTTTTCACTGTTAAAACAATAGATTTTTTTTTTTTGTATTTTCTTAATTGTTTTTTGTGTTTCCACAAATGTGAGCCCTACCCAACCACCACACCCCCACCTGGCCAAGCCCTTTATTTTTCCTTAAATTATTGAAATTAATATACTTACACATGGTTACAAAGTCATCATTTGTTTAAAAATATTATAACTGTTGTAAAAATTTTTAAATGGAATAATTTTTTTTAATTTAAATGAATTGTGTATATGAAAATGATTTATATATTTATAATATCAAGTTAATGGAAGAAAACACTTTATTAATTAAAAAAATAACTTTCAAACATATTTTTTGTTTTACTTATTTTATTTTTTTTATTAACTCAATCAAACATGTTTTTTTTTTAGAACAAAAACTGTTTTCCGGAATTCAGTTCCCAAACACAATTTTTTTTTTCTTTTTTTTGAAGACACAAAAAACTCTTCTTAAAAATTGTTTTTCACAACAGTTTTAAAAAACAGCAACCAAACAGACCCTTAATGTTTCAAAATAGACTTTTGTTCTACAAATATTATAGAATAGTTTTTAGAAATGTTTTCAAAAATACTTCTCAAACAGTTTAGTTGTTTTAAACTATTTTCTCATAATTATATAAATGCGAAGAATTTAACAAAATTTAAAATGTTTTCTCAAAAGAATTATTAGTTTGAAATTTCATTAAATACTTATCTCATTTTGAATAAAAAAGATATGAAAGAAGTTAACAAATAAAAATAATAAAGAAGGAATTTAACAAAATTTTAAATCAATAGTTACTATGTATATTTAGCTCAAACGTTTAGGTTATCTTTGATTCCTGAAAATTATTAAGAAAAGAAAATAATGTTAAGGAAAATGATTTTTTCTGAAAAAAAATACAAAAGAAATAAAATATAAAATATAATTAAAATTTATCAAAAATTTATATATTTTTAAATTATTTAATTTTTATATAATAAAAAAATAAATAAAATGAATTTAAAGAAACATATAAAAATAATTTATCGAGTTTAAACTTATTTTCTATTTTCTTTCACTTTTTTTTTCCTCTTTATTTTTTTTCTCTCCTATTTTTCCTCAAATTTTCTGAATTAAACATAACCCGGAACCTATGCAAAATTAACTTTTTTTTACCAACAATAATATTTTGTTTTAAAAAATTTCCTAGTATACTTTTTGGAAGATATTTTCCAAAGCATTATTTCCTACTTTTTAAGATATTTTGGAAACATCCGATTGACACTAAACCAAGAAAAATTGTAGACCACTTCATTTCGTTGAAGTGGTCCTTACCAAAAACCATTAACAATGAATTATGATTTTTGAATGACATGTGAAAAAAAAATATAAGCTTAGTGTGGACCCCGCATTTCGGCTCATGCTCGAATGCGTTTCCCACTCGATGGCGAGCTCGATTTTTATTTAGAAAAATGATTTTTATTGATTATTTGAAAATGACTTGAAGTCGCCACTTATTTTTGTTTTATTTTTAAAGGGTAAACAAAATAAGAAAGAAAAACCCTAAGTGTGACTCCTTATTTTGGAAAAGGTGATCTACGAAAAACCGGATCGGGTTCGGGGGTCAGGTTACTTATCGGGAAGGTACGGTAAAGACCGTAGCACCCCTCTAAGTCCCTAAAGTCGGGTCTCTACTAATGAGATGAAGTTGACATGGCAATCAATGAGAAAATCAAGGAATACTCGAATCGATCATGCACATATGAGTATCAGGATATGCAATAGAAAATAACCGAAGTGGAAGTGGATGCGTACCTGATCAGCGAATGGCAACGCGCTATCACAAACATGGTTAGTGAACAAACACAGAAGGATAATGTGTATATCAAGGAACAGAGTAAATCAATCATGCATGACAAATAAATCAATCAATCAATCATGGAATCTCATATGTAGGGCCTCCACCAAGACCCAATTCATTTTTGCATGAATTAATTCCATAAATTCCCTTGCTTGGAATTACGGAATTTTATTCTAGCTTATTTTAAAACATTTTGAAAATCTGAGGAGTTGTGAAAATTGCTTGTAAGGGAGAAAAGTGACAGCAAATTTTTATTAGAAAGTGGAAACTTTTGGAACCTAAAGATTCCAATGAGGAAGCATGAGAGAATTGGAATTATTTGAAAACCAGATTTTTGAGAAAATGCTTGCAAAATGGGATTAGGAACAGTTATTAAAACAGAGAATGAGGAAGTAAAAGGTGGTGGCACATGGTCAAAGGCTGCATGTCCTAGGTGGCCATGCAAAGAGTGCGGTCTCCTGTAGCTTTTGTAGGATCCATTCTCTCCCCACTTCTCATCCCATGAGTTCTTTACGATCCAGTAAGGCCTACCCTTCATCCGGATGGGATCATGGCCTGTTGAACTATGCCCCACCAGTAACACTCCATGAGCCATCCTCTCAAAGCATATGTATGGGCGTGACACTTCCCCAATATGTGTCTGCATGAACACTGTATTGATGCCCACTACCATTTGACCATTTTTCACAAGATTAGCAGCAATCTGATCTTCATCAAGGAATAAACCAAAAGCTTTGGCTGCATTGGGCTTCTGGAGAAGAACTGTTTTGATTGCATTCAATATCTCATCCACGGATCTTCCTGTGCTAATGTATTTTGAAATAACCTCCCATCTTCAAGACGTTCCTTTGGGATATTTCAGCATCCCTTTTATCAAGAGCCCAACTTCTTCTCTATCCCAAGGTTTCTCATTGTTCTCATACTTGGCTAATGGGATATTTCCATTAACTTCCACAAAACCATTCTGCTGTAGATTCTTCTCACTTTGTTTCTTACCTGTCGAATCATTATTGCTTCCACGTTGACATGCTGAAACCTGAGTTGAAGTCCAAATGAAGATTCCTATTGGAATGGTGAACAAGTCTATCATGGCATCCATAATATGAATAAGGTCAGTCTCCTTGTTCTGTTCCTCCCTCCAATTAAACCAAACACAGTGTCTGAGGTACCATAACCTAGATGGGTGCAGTGCTCATGAAAGCTACTGATGGGCCTGACCAGGCGTGCATCCCACCTGTCACTCTCTAGCATCGTCTAGTAGACTATTCAAGGCTAGGAACTAGCCCAAAGCTGGTAGCATGCACACCGAAGTGGGCCTGCATGTGGATTCTGGTACCAGGTAGCCAAAAGCCACTATTCGGATCCAAATACTTGCCCCCATTTTTTTGTAATTCTTAAACAGTTTCTTCATCACTTCTGTCGGTGCAGGTTCATCCAATTTGGGCTTAATATGATTATGTCTGCATCAGATCCAGCAAGTATTGCTCATTTCCTTGGATACATGTTGAAGATTCTAGCACATTCAGTGCTTGTTATCCGGACATAATCAGTGACTGAGATTTGGCCAGACTCCACCATTGTGTCTCAAACCAGATACATCATCTCCTCAATACCATTAACACCACTAGGAATTTTTCGGAAATCATTTATTCCAAAAGCTTTCTGTGTGGAATTGAAGGCACAATGATCAGTCCCTACAAGCTGCAGATTTCCAGTTGAAAAAGCAGCTTGACGGGCCTAGTCATGTCCCGAGTCATGCCTGAGAAAGTTGCTACAGCGCCTGCCTTGCTCCTCAATGTATTAGCTGACTTGTATATCTCATGTTCCATGGACAAACCAACTGGAAAATTCAGCCATCCTCGTGTACATGTCCAGTCCATCACATCATGCTTTGCAATCAGTACAGGGTATATTTTTCCATTCGTTTCCTCACTGAGACGCAATCTGATCTCGGTTCCACTTCCAAGTGATTCATTCCATGCATCCTCAGAAGTTGCAAAGGCCCTATCTGCTTGAGGCTCCTACACTGTCTCATCATGCTCACATCAACACCAACAACCCAAGCTTCTATGCATCCCTTATGAAAAGGTAAGTGCTGGTAAAATAGGGGCGTGATGAGTATAGTGATGGGCAAAATGAATTGGAGATATGAGCGGTACAGATTAGTGGGAGGAAGAGGTATGAACAATGGCTATGTATGTTACAAGAAATGGGTATCAAAAGGTGGGGATATGGTGGTGAGGTAGAGGACGGGTATGATAGGCATGAACAATGAGTGGGATGGCTGACGAATGATTTAACAAATGAATGGGTATTAATTAATGGGATGAGTGATAGAATATGGAGATATAAGGGGCATGAGGGATGGAAGGTGATGAGAGAAGCATGGGTATGGATTAGTTGGATGAGTGGAACAGAATCAGCCACAGTTAAAGGCGTCATAGCCTCACAGAGCACCCAGTTTTCATGGCCTGACATGGCTCCAATCAGACTCTTTCCCTCAGCATCATGCGTGTGCGCATGGCCATCATATATACACAGCCTGCTAGTTCATCAGATGTGTCGACACCAAGACAGTCAATGACATAGACAATTTGAATTTCAGTCGGCATCATCACATCCCTGCACCAATGAGCGATGGATTCCACTTCCGACGAACCAAGTAGAAATGAAAGAATGAGGTAATGGGGAATCTAGCAATCACAACTTCAAAAGGAGTCTTCAGGGAATTCTTTCCAGATTTCTTATTCCACTACCTCGGCTGAATTTGTTATCACAGGTAGCTTTCCTCGGTTCTGCTCTTCGTGGGATTTATTGGTGTCCGTGGTGCAATTGAAGGTGCCATCAAGACGGGTCTCATTTGAGAGAACTGTGCATGCAACCTGGAATGACCACTATTCAGAGACTGACTAGCAATTGCTCTCGACATAGATGCTCCATGGTAATTTCCAGGGATTTCTCTTAGGTTATTAGCATGCATGTGCTTCAATTGTCTTGGACTGACATCTTCAGAAATCAAGTTCCTACCAGAACAACTGCAATTCCCTTCTTCTCAACAAGGATGTGGCATGTATCAGCACTTTGAGGAATTGTTTCAAGAGGACGAGCAACATTGTTTATGCATTCTGGAAGGAAAGATTCAATATTAGCCAATGAAGCATCGGATGAGGACTCTATGTACTGCTCAGAGCTTTCCATCTTGGATGATTCCTTATCATCTGATGCAACTAAATTCCTGTCTTCAGCATCAGTTTCCAGCTAGGTACTGCATGTATCACCAACACCACTATCGAGGTCCAGATTATCACAAGTGTTTTCCTCTGGTCGTGCATGGGATGAATGATGGGTGGTGGGTATGGGTATGAAAGATTTTGATGGGTATGAAGGGTATTAAAGAGGATGAGTGTGCATGTAGAGCAACGGGCGATATTTGGTGGGAAAGAGCGTACTGAGCACTTGGAGTTTGTTTCCTCGATGGGTTTCCGGATGGTCATGAAGATGATAGGCCATTTGAACTGCATCCTGATTGCTTTTTGGAATTGAAAGAATGAGAACCATTGCAGGCACATTAATTCCCCACTGGATATCAGTGATAGGAGTATCTCAATCACTGACACTGAGACCACCAAGTGTTGTGGCTCGCTCTGTGGTTATATGCAGCGTGGTTGCTGTAGCTAAGGTGAGAGGAGGATAACACAAGAACCTCGAATCGGTAATGACAGAGAAGAGAAGGCGCTCACACCTCCCCAGAAATTCCCAATGCAAGCGGGTCTTCAATCCAAGCCTTCTTATAATGTGATAAGAAAAACGGAGTTGGGGCCACTGGATTCATCTTCCACTGAAGAGCAGAAAGCACCAGAAGTTCCATCCTCAGAATCGTCTTCACTTCAGCACATATTTTGTCTCCTCCACCTGCAGGTCCAAGAGAAGAGGAACATCGGTTTTACTGGAGCTTGACTTTCTCTTCTCACGGGCATTTTCCTCATGGGGACTCTCTATCTGATCTGTTGATGCAGCTGCACTTTCTCTTCCTCTCATCCCCAGATGACATCTCTTCTTTCAAAGGTATCTCTTCTCTCAAAACCCGTATAATGAACAAGATCCAGGAACAGAGGTGGCCTCAACCATGAAAAGAAATGCATGAAAACAGAGCACAAAGGGAAACAAATAAAAAGGTCCTCAAAGGAAGATTCACATCATGAGTCATCAGTGAACCTTCCTATTAGGTGGGGAAAAACAGCATCAAATGCCAATATTGGTGGGATTCTCGGGCATTTCATAGTCACAAATAGAAACATAACATGTTAAGATTGACAATGGCAGGTATGAATTCAAGATTATATCTCAACAAGCAACAAGTGGCCTTCATTATCCACCCCAAGCAAAACAACAAATATCCAAATATCAACAAGCAATGCAGAGAAATAGCAAGGATCCAAAATAAAACAATGTACCTGCTGCATTCATACCTGAGAGTGCCCTTCTCCGGTAAGGTTCTGTTCCCTTCAAACGCCTCAAAATCTCTGTTAAAAAGCCATGAAAAACCTCATCCTCTGCAGCCTCCAACTTCTCTCATCCGGTTCCCCTCTCAAGCTAAGCAATGCCCTCAAAAATATCTTCAACCGCCGTCCTCCCCTGCAGCCAAAAACGCTCCTCCTCCTCCTTGGCAATGGAAATCTCTCCCCTCGCTCCCAAAAACAACCAAACAAAAGCTCTCTCCCTCTAAAGATTTCTGCAGCCTTCTCTAAAAGCCACCACCACCTGCAGGAGACGCTCCCCCATAACAGAAACGTACCTCTTCTGCAGCTCCCCTCCAGGTGTCAATCCCTGATTGCTCCTCCAACTCCACTATTGTGATTCTCTAGCAGCTAGTCAAAATGTGACACGTGGCTTCCCCCAGATGGTGACACTTGGCTAAAAGCAAGCTGCAGAAAATGAGCCCCAAATGGGGGTCTACACTTAGGATTCTCTTTGATTGATAACATGTTTGCTCATTTCTTAATACTCTTCACACTCATAGTTTATAATTCACCTCAATATCAATAAATTTAAATTTGCTTTTAGGAATAAATAAATAAAAATAAGAAAAAAATGTTAAGAAAAATATTTTTTAATATTTAATTTAATATAAAACATATGAAAAATAATCAAATATAATTAAAAGAAGGAAAAAGTGAAATGTATTTGAAAAAACATTTAGAAATAATTTTGATATCATATTTGGTTTCAAATAAGTACTAAGAAAAGAAAAAAGTTTTAAAATTATTTTCTTATTTTGTTTTTTCATGGAAAATTTTGATATAAATAAAAATAAAGTAAATTTAAATAAATAGATAAAATAAATGTTAGCCCAAGGGTTGCTCTAATAATTTTTTTTATGATAATAAAATATGGATAGAGTACTAATAATTTAAAATCAAGAAAAGTTTAAAGTATTAATTAAAAGATTTAAATGAGAAATTAAGTTAATCATCAAAGGATCCAAGAAATGCAGGATTAAGAGAGTATAGGACTTTTCAAGTATAGGATCTTAATGTAAGATGAATATTTGGGTGCATTTAGAAATTTTGTTTCATTCATGTGTCATTCTCATAAATGGGTTAAACATTAAAAATTTATTTTATTTAAGCTCAAGTATTTATTTAAAAAAATTTGGTAAATTCACTCAAAATTAGTTTATAAACTTACATAAAAACCTTGTTTAAGTGTTAGAATAAATTTGAATCGAAAAAGATGGGTTTTTTTTTTATAGCTAAAAACGTCTAATTGAACAAAGATGGGTTCAACCAATTAAGGAACTAGGTGACTAATTACCTTTTCCCAATTGAGGATTGATGGGTGCAAAAGTTTTTTCTCTCTTCTAGAATGGTTATTCTCCCAAAATGAGGAAAATCCATTTTTTGGTTAAGGGTACCTTTTCCCATTAAACCTTCTAATGATTATTTGTCAAGCATTAAATGTCCAATAATTAGTCAATTGCTCGATTGAACCTTGATGAGGAAAAGCCTATTGGTATATTTTTTTCATGTCCTATATTGAGAACCTATAAATAGAAAATTTTTATTCATTTATTACAATATAACACTTACATGAAACTCCGTATTTATTTATTTCTCATTGTCAAAGCTCTCGTTCTCTTGTTGGTTTATTAAACTCTCACTTGCAATTCATTTTCCGTGCATCCATATGTTCATCTTAACCTTCTTTGTATGTGTTTATTAATTGTGTTAGGTTTAAATATTTTATTTTAAAAGAACTTGTGGAGGGTAGACGTAAGTTGAATTGATCGAACCAATATAAAATTAATGTTTACAATATTTCTAACTCTCTTTTCAATTCAATTTTTTCTTAATTATTGCTTGAAATTCTTTTTTTAGAAAAATTTTAAAAACCTAACTCATTCCTTTTTTTACTTGGGTTCGTTAGCCTTAATTTCAATTTTAAACTTATTATTATTATTTTTCATATTATTTTTACGTTGTTTTTTTTTTTAAATATTTCAAAAACCAAACACAAGATGAATTTATTTTTCATTTTTTTATTGTCCACTCACGTCTCAAATCAATTCAAGTCATATCAATTTAGGTTGACTTTGTCCCATTGAGAATAAATCCACGCCATTGAATTTAAAAAATTGCCTAGAAAATAATATAATAATACTCTGACTTAGAATTTAAGATTTGAAGCAACCACCCACCACGGCGGCCAACAAGGAGGAGAGTAGATGTTACCTTATCATACTCGCAGGTCTTATATCTCCAATGTGGCAGCGAGTAGCAAACCACTTTCAGAACCTCGGCGAGTGGGGAATCTGATTAAATATAAAGGATGGCGGTGGGAGAACTTCGAAGCCACAAACCAAGCACTCCTGATATTCTTCCACGTGTCACAATTCTGTCCACGAGATCCAATACCGGGTGAGGACGGCGCAGTAAATATTATAAAAAAAGGCAAAAATATCTTCCAAAGTAGGACCCACGCCCACACACAAAATATCCTAAAAAAACAGGCAGTTGAATGAAGGCCTTACAAATGCGCCAACGACGAGAGGCCAATGGCACCTTTCCTTTTGATCTGGCTAGATTTTACGCTGACGTGGCACACCCGGGCCCACCCAACACTCCTTTGAGATATTTTGTGCCTTCTCGGTTTGAGGCGGTCATCGGTGAGCTTTGCGTCTCCACCGTCCGATCGTTCAATCTGCGCCGTCAAATTCACTGCGGCATAGATATTTTTGTATTTTAGTTCTAGTTTCTGGGGCAGACGCTGTACCGGTGTAGGTTTTGTGGGCGTTAGGGTTTTTGATGGGTGAGGTTGTGGTGAGCAGTGAGGCAGGAGGAGGAGGCATGGAGGGTGAGGTGGAGAAGAAGGAGGTGGGCAGTGGGGTTGTGAGGTGGGAGAGGTTTCTTCCCAGAATGGTTCTCAGGGTTTTGTTGGTTGAAGCGGACGATTCCACCAGGCAAATTATCGCTGCGCTTCTCAGGAAATGCAGTTACAAAGGTTTGTTTATGGGTTTTCTTTGCTTGCTTCAGGTTTTGATTTGTGTTTGGTTTTTGAGCATTGTTTTTCAAAATTTGAATTGGGAATTTGGGGTTTGGGGTCTTGTGATTTGGGAAGATTAGGCTTGTGAATTTGGGGTCTTTCGTAAATTGGGATGTTGAATTGCCTTTGTTGTCAATATCTTGGGAATGTTTATTTGATTTGGAGGGATAAAAAAAATGCTTCTCTTTAATTTTCATGAGCAAATGAGAGCAATGGTTTTATGAGTAGAGTTGCTTAAACAAACTTCTTCCAATTTGGTCTGTACAATTCATCTATTTCTTTCAAGGGTAAAATTTTTAAGGTTTTATCATCAATACCGTCATCTCTCATGAATACCCTCCTTGATCTTCTAACCTCCTATTTCTTGGAAACTATTTCCATTTTTTCTGGTTCATTCTAATGGAGTTGTGTTTTGGGTTAAATTTTTGTTTTTGAGTTTACGTGATATGGGAATGAAAATATTCCTTGTTCTGCTGAAACAGAGCAAGAATTAAGTGTTAAGCAAGGAGTTAAGAAAGTTGGTTTTGGCTTTTTATTTTCCCTTTTTCTTTTGAGTTTGTGTCCTTTGGGTTTTTGTTTGGCTAACTTTTTGGGAAAATCCATGTTTTTGCAATCTGATTATTAGTGAGGCATGTTGGTAATCTTTGCTCTTTAATGTTGCAACCGATGTTCCAGATCCCCTTGATTGGCAAAACTATCTTCACAGGTTGATGCTAAATACTAAGTACAAGGTTTCTTGCACTGACCTGATCATTCCTTGAACTACCCTTGAGTGTCTAATCTTTGGGTAGGAGACTTTTACCCATGGTCTTCAGGGACTTGCCAGGTTCAAAAACTGAAATCTGTATATGTGGGCTCGTATTGTTCATGTGATTTTGTTTATTTATAATCTAGTTCGTTATGGACAACATGAATCTGATTTTTTCTTTAGACATAAACAATCGAGGGAATCATTTACAAGCAGGAAAACTCTGCTTAAGTGTATAAGTCTCCGTTATTAGAAGGATGGCAGTAGGCAGGTATAAAGTCAGAAGCTTAATTTATCTCCCTGTATACTTGGATGCATTGGCAATACTTAAGACTATGTTGGGGTTTGGACAGTCTCCTTAGATGCTCCATTGACACTCCAAGGAGCATCGGCAGGGTTCCTCAGAATATATCTTTTGGCTCTGTCACTTGTATTCCCAAAAGAATAGCATCAAGTTCATGGCTCAAAATAGGCAGTTTCTATAGCCTTAGAAAAAGTGCAAACAACTTTTCTAATTTAAATTGAGTCCTGGCCATTAATACCACTTGTAGGCTTCTTTCAATTGAACTGTTTGGGTCACCTGTGTGAGAAGAATGAACGTTCTACATTTGTACACCCAAGCACTGATAATAATAATAACCAGCTGAGGTCAACTTTTCTCAGGAAGAAACTTGCCATTCTATAATTTGATTCTATTCATAATCTTGTCAATTAGATTTTCACCTTGAAGGCACATCTAGGATTAACAAAGGAGGAACAATAATTCCTAAAAGATCCTGGGCTAACAAGGAATTATCTGAAACAACCCTACCTTTGATAAAGACTGCTTGAGCTTCATGAACTGATTTAAGCAACTTTTACCCGTCTGTTAAAAACTTAAACTGTACTTTTGTGTAGAACATTGAGATTTGATGATGTTAGTAGGGAGTGCTGGATTGGTCCCTTTAAGAATAAGTGCAAGAGCAGTAGCATTCACTTGAAAAGCAGTTCACCTCTAATGAATATCTCCTTCAGGCCCAACTATTTTTCTATTGAATTCATGTAGATGTATTGTTCTTGTAACTGAAAACAATTCTTTTTCTATTTGCAGTTGCTGCTGTTCCTGATGGCTTAAAGGCATGGGAGGTACTGAAGGCTAGACCCCACAACATTGACCTCATATTGACAGAAGTGGAGTTGCCATCAATATCTGGCTTTGCTCTCCTCACCTTGGTTATGGAACATGAGATCTGCAAAAACATTCCTGTTATAAGTATGGAATAGTGAACAATAACTTCTGAATATGCATACCGCAAATTTGATTTTCACCATGTTAAATTTTATCTTAAAAATAATTTAGTGTTTCTTGTGTGATAATGCAGTGATGTCCTCACATGGTTCGATAAACACGGTTTATAAATGCATGTTGAGAGGTGCAGCTGACTTTCTTGTTAAGCCTGTTAGAAGAAATGAGCTGAAGAATTTGTGGCAACATGTCTGGAGAAGACAATCGGTATGCTTAATCCTTAAACTTGTCAGAAATATTATATGCTTCCTTTTGGTTTCTTAATAACTTATAACAAATCTTGATTTACTATATTGTACTATCAGTCAACTGTTAGCGGAAATGGCCCCCAAGATGAGAGTGTTGCACAACAGAAGGTCGAAGCCACTTCTGAAAACAACCCCACAAGTAATCACTCAAGTGATCATGTTGCTTGTATTCAGAAAAATAAGGAAGCACTCAATAAAGTGAGTGATGCTCAGGTTAGTGTTTCTCATTTTCTGGACATTCTTTTGATGGAGCAAATGTATTCCTTTTAATATATAAGGATCCATTCATAATGTTGTCCCATACAAATAGTAGAATGCAACAAAGATGTGTATTAATTGATTGGGCATTTCCTTTGACCTGTGTGAAGAGACATTTGGGGGTCCATGGAAATGCAATCATTTATTTAACCATAATATTTACATTAGAATTGGCTGTAGGATAGGTTGGGCCTTGTTCTAGAACCCTAAGACAAGCCACCTTAATGGTTTGTTTCTGATGCCATGTAAAACCATACTGGATTGGTTTCATTTTTCCATCCAGTATGCTGCCCTTTTAGCTGAATGTAGATTACTCATGGATTATTTAATTATGTTGCTGGGTATATATCATGTATACATTATCCAGGATCCATGATTATATACATTTATAAGGCTACTTATGGGTAAAAGGAATTTCCTCTCAGTTTAGGTTGGCTACATGAAATTTCACGTAGAGACTGCATGTTTGCTGTCTCTTGTGCAGAGCTCTTGTTCAAAGCCAGACTTGGAAGCTGAGAGTGCCTACATGGAAACTATGCAGGATTTCTCAAATCCGACATGGAGCAGATCTCTTGTGAGTGACACAAAAATGCAGAAGAATGAAGAATGTGCCAAATTGGGCCCGAAATTTCTTATGCACAATAAAGAAGCTGGGGGTAATACCCTTGTTTCCATTTGGCATCTTGTTGTCTGTTTGTTTAGTTCACTAGAGAAGAATCTTATATTTGCAAATGTATGAAATAGGAACACTGGAGGCTGCCTGCAGGGATGTGAACACAATGACTCAGCCTGAAGCAGTGGAACCAGAAAATGATGGGCAAGGTGCTAACGCTCCTAGTGAGGCTTGTGGTAACAATGCCATATTGGGCAGCTCATCTAGAGAAGCCATCGACTTGATTGGAGTATTTGATAATTCTAAAAAATGCACTTATGGAAATTCTTCTTCAAATAATGGCACCAAAAAGAGTGATTCTATTCCACAGTTGGACCTTTCCTTGAGAAGATCTCATCCTAGTAGCCCTGAGAATCAAGTTGCTGATGAAAGGCATACACTGAACCATTCTAATGGCTCGGCCTTTTCACGGTGAGTCTCCATTTTCTATTCCTGATTATCCTTTTATGATTAGTAAGTGGCAACTTTATTATTTCTCCATCTATTTTCTAAACAGACAGTACATGGTTTCTGTTGGGGAAATATTATGCTTTAGTGCTTAACCCATTTAAAGTTTAAAACAACTGTTATGTATTCTTCAACATTTTATGCTTTAGGCTCTTTTGGATGCTGAAAAGAATGAGGGAAAGGAAAGGAAAATGCTGAAGATTTCTTCAGAATGGCTTCCTTTTTCAAGCTATTATCATTATGTGCCTCTTCTTTGTGTCATTCTCTTAGCTCCCAGTGGAGTCTTAAGGTGCATAAAAGGCAAACATAGAAATAAGCTGAAATTATTGTAATATCAGAAGTTCTAAAGAGGAAATCTGATCTATTTGAGTCATTTTCTCTCGTTTTACTCTTTCTATTTTTCTTTTTTACTTTTTGTTGGGATGGGATGGGGCTCCTTTTCTAAAGTACACCATACTTTGAATTATCAACCAAGTTCCTATTTTCTAATCAATTCAGAGATCTTTTGTGCAGCTACATAAACAGGTCATTGCAGCCACCACATCTACCATCAACAGGTGTTTTCAATCAGCAGAAAAACTTTGGAGCTGATTCTGATAAACGTTTATCTCAGCTGGTTACTGGTTATAACTCTGATATTACTAGTCCCACACTGAGTACTCAAAGAAGTGTGATCTCTCTAGCTACTAGTCCATCTGGACGAGTTGAAATTGCACTTTGTGGCCCTCAACAGAGAGCTTTTCCTGCTCCAGTTCCAGTGAGAGGTGTAAGGTTTGATGGTCTGTGTACTGGTTATAGTTCTGTGGTTCCCCCAATATTTTCTGCACAATCAGGCCCATCACCTATGCCAAGTCCGGGTTCAGCTGGGCAGCACGAACTCTCCTTTCGAGCAAATCCATGTCACCTATCCAGACATGAAACCAGTGATTCTCAACATCTTTGTAACGCACTTGAGCAAAATGCCAACAATTCCACCAGCCAGACTAATCACAAGCCAGAGCACAAATTGGACTCACTGGAGGGTCAAGGGCACTTCTCTCCTGCCACTGATCAGAATTCAAGTAGTAGTTTTGGTAATGGTGGTGCAAGTAATCTGAATAGCTTTGGGTGTGGAAGCATTTGTGGAAGTAATGGGAATGCCAATACAGTTGCTGTTGTTCAGGCCGCTGCAGAGGGCAAGAATGAAGAAGGTATCTTCAGTCATGAAGGACACTCTCAACGATCTATCCAAAGAGAAGCTGCTCTAACCAAGTTTCGCTTGAAGCGGAAAGACAGATGCTTTGAGAAGAAGGTATGTTATTACTGCTGTTGTTTCTAAATGTCTTTTTCATAAACCATCCCACATTTTACCCCAAGTTCTGCAAGACAGGCAGTTTTCCATCCCGATGGGCATTGGTTTAAACCTATATAAAATGAACCAGAGGCTTCCCAGGATCAAACAACTACCTCAGGGAGATAACCTTAGTGTCCTTTAGATGAGCAACCTTTGGTTTTTACATGTGGATGGCAGGACATGGTCTGTTTTGCCTGTATTTTGTCTCCTGTTTGTAAACCTTGTTCCTGAAGAACATGATTGTTTCAGCTGATAACATACCTTGAAAGAGTAGGGAAGTGATGGTTTCCAATGAAACTAGTATTCTTATGGCTGTGAGGTTGGTTTGATATGTAATGAGATGTGGAAAACCAGTCTTTTTCTGGGAATCAGCCACCCTAAATTGTGGTAGGAAGTCAAGTCCTTTATTCTGAAGGATTATGTTTTCTTGCAGCTTGAAATCTCTTGAATCATTTCCAAGCTTGTTTCCTCAAATACCAAATGGAGCTGAAAATGAAAATCAAAGCAAGAATAAAGCTCATTCCCTGCTAAAACTCCCATTATCATTATAAGCATTAGTACTGTTACATTGTACTTGCGAATTACATAGATGTAGCAACAGGCTGTGCCCCATATGTATTAAGTAATCGATTTTCAGTTGCAGATCACACCCAATGTGCCCATTTGCTAAAATTTTTGAGACTCAAAACTTTGTTCACAGGTTCGTTATGAAAGCAGAAAGAAGCTTGCAGAGCAGCGACCCCGAGTAAAAGGACAGTTTGTTCGACAAGTGCATACCATCCCCCCACCTGCAGAGCCTGATACATACTATGGCAGTTCGTTTGATGGTTAGTCACTCAACTTCTTCCAGAAGGGGAAGCAGATGCACCTAACTGCATTGAAGATCTCAGATGATCTGCAAGCACGAAATTTCCACCTCTTCGATTTCTTGAAGCTTGAGGAACAGAGAGGAGGGAACACAAGGAGCATTGAAGGTACTTTCTAATTTCAGTAGCTTCTTGTCTCCCTTGTGGGTTTTGACTTGAATAGTCTTTGTATTTGTTGTGAAATGGGTTTTGTAAATTTCCAATCCCGCCTTTCTCTGCATTATGTGCAGGAGCTGTTGAGTTAATTTTTTGTTTTGTCCATATGTAGATATCTTTATTCAGTAACTCTCATACATTAAATAGTATATAATTTTTGCATTACTCATCCATATCCAAGTTTAAATGATCTTGGGTCCAAGGGCTCTGTAGATTTTTATGAAGTGAACATTGGTTACTTTTGTTCAGACAGTTCCGTGTGGTTTGCCTTTGCCCAACTCTGAGAAGGTTGGTGGTTTGGCTTTTTTTCCAAGTAAAAAATGGCTCGTTGTACTGTTTCAAGCGAGGACATGTTGATCTTTGACTACTAACCTAATAAAACTTTTTCAAATGCAACAATATTTTGATCTTACTTTTTACTGTAACTTCAGTTTGAGATGGAGCTATCAAGAACAATCTGGTAGCCGCATATGCCCATAGAGAAAAATACAAGGGCTTGAAAACAATACATTTCACGGGCACTCCTACCAATATGGTGGTAGCAGAGCTATCAGACGTTGTATCTTTCCTTCTGAAATGTTTGGTAATGCTCTTATGCTTTACCAGAAAGTAGTAAAGTACCATACCACCATAAAGTTGGGTTTAATTTAAGTGCCTTAAAACTGCTGGATTGCAATAAGGTTTTTACCAAACACGGTAGACTTAGAACCTGCAAATCACCGGGTTTTCGGGTTTTCTAGAAGACACAAACAGCCAGTAGGGTGTAGGTGATGGGATGAGAAACCCCATAATTGCATACTTCCTATTAAAATTCAATGAAATAGAAAAGGTGAAGATCTTTCTTTACCTGTTCTAATCCAAGACATATGGGGCTTGTTTTGGTCCCATTGCGAAGAAATTAAGCCAAAAATAAAAAGGAAAGAAAAGTAGAGGAGAAATCACTTAAAAAACAATGGGGTCGACCAACTTTCTCTTGATTGCAGGCGGGGCTCGATATAACTGAAAGGTTTTCAAAAGCAAAACAACTCTCCCTAATTTCAAACCCCTTTAATTCCCAGACTGTAATATTCTTTTGAAGATCCTGGCCAGGAGGGGTCCTACAGCTTTACCAAAAACATGAAGTTCCTGCTGCTAAACCATGACAATCACCATCCTACACCAGTGATCAAAAGATGGATGGTTGAGATTAAATCAGTGTCATCTCAACTAACAATTCTACTCTTTTCTTAACTCAAAAGTAACAGCCAAATGAGACGCTATAATACCCTAGGAAAATGGATGCTTCCTAGGGCCTTCCTAAAAGCCAGTTTTCAGATTCCCCATGTCTTCTTTCTTTTTGAAGTCTTTTTCCGTGCACAGCTCAATAAACAAACGATACCCATAACTTCAAAACTCTTTCATTCCATACAAATTACACATCCTTGCTTTCACTTCTCTACTTGCCAAAACTGATTTCATTTTCATGTACAAATTTTTGTCTGCCAAACAAGGCGGAAACAGTAAGAGGCCATTCAGCTATTGTATCATTTCTAACTTATCTCCAAACACTATCTCTTAGCCCTTTATAAAGCTCTACTTTGGTCTCAATCATTCTATAAGCGTGCACTTTCCCTCTGATTCGGCTCAGATAGATATCCCCGCATCACTCTCTCAATCCCATCAGTCATCATGGTGTGCATAAAAATTTGTAAAGCAAGAATAAAATATGCAACTTGTTAAGCACGGTGTCTCTCCCTTATGAGATAGCAAAGATACATGCATATTCTTGATAGGAACTGGGAAAGATGGACCTAACAGGGAAAATTGATACCTGTTGTATTTTGGGTGTCCCTACATGTATGCTATTTCAACCATCAGAGTTGTTTCAGCTGGTAATCACCATGACACCTTGCATACCAAACTTTAGCTCTGATAAACTTGATTAACATATAAACTATGTACCACATTCCTAGTGGTCTTCTATTTTCATGCTAACTACTCAATAAAACGGCGTTAAAAGGTGAATAGTTTTTGGTGCATTCAATTTTCATGGAACATGATCAACAGGGTTATGCTTGATAAAAGTATCGAAACTTGAAACTTGTCTAGTACCAAACACCTAATATAGAAATGATGGTAGAAGGAATTCATGTGTTTTTATTTGGAAAGTCAACAAATATGAACATCGAAGAAGCTTTACCTGCTTTTGAAAAAGGTTAAGCTCCTCTCACATCAATGGCTTGTTCCTAATTCAGTTGGTAGACTATGGCATGCATTATATAATCAACAATGGAAGCGTGGAGCGGGGACTACTTTTAAGGGGTAGTCGACTGATCCAACGGTTAAGAAGATGATTTTCAGATGGGGGAATCATGTAATTATTAGCCAAAGCGGTTCAGCCTAAATATAAACGTTGATTTGAGAAATCAAATGAGTAAATATCTCACAGCTACCATCCACCACCAGGAGGAGCTGCCAGTCAAAAGGTGGGAAGGGCAAAATAATTGCTGCTTTCTGTTCCCTATTGCTCCTCCCCTTTTTAAATCCACTACCTCTCATTGCTTAGCCTTGTAAACCTCCTCCCTCTCCTCCTCCACCTTCCTCTCGCCTTCTGCAAATGTCTAAAGTCGATTCAAAATCTCCCAAACACTGTGCCGACAAAGGATTGAACATTGACAAATTCTACAAGAAGCTATATTGGTCTGGCTTTACCTTTCTGTTCTCTGTTCTCTCACTCATCTTACTTGTCTGGCTTATCCTACATCCCACTAAGCCTGAGTTCAGCCTCAAAGAAGCCGATATCTATCAGCTCAACCTCTCAGGGCCTCATCTTCTCAACTCCTCTATCCAACTCACACTCCTCTCCAAGAATCCAAATACGAAGGTTGGCATTTACTATGACATGGTACAAGTTTATGCCTCTTACAAGGGCCAACAGATAACTGTTGACACCTCTCTTCCTCCCTTCTATCAAGGTCATGAAGAAAGCAATCTCTTGACGGCGTCCTTGGTTGGAACTGCCCTACCGGTGGCTCCATCTTTTGGTTATGAAGTTGGACGTGATCAGACGGCAGGAAAACTTGTTCTGAGTTTAAAGCTCGATGGCCGGGTTCGATGGAAGGTGGGGACTTGGGTTTCTGGCCGATACCGACTTAACGTTAATTGTGTTGCTGTGATGGCATTTGGACCCTCCATCCCATCTGGTCCACTGAGTTCAAAAGAAGGAACTCAGTGCTCTACTACTGTTTGAATTAAGATTTAACTATTCACATCCAGTGAGTTCTTTCTTTGTGTTTGCATTGTTACCTATTTTGCTGTCTTAAGGGTTCATGTGTTTTGCTCTTCAGTATCTGTAATTAATAAGGAAAGATAGGATTGAAAGTTACAATTATAAGTGAGAATGAAAAGCTTGTTTGGATTGTGTATCTTATCTTCTCTTTTTCCATCATTCTGACTTCATTTCGCCTCACATGTGATGAGGAAAGATAGAAAAAAGAAGTTTTCTAGTATCTTTTTTAAGCGGTTTTTTGAGAGAGTGGAACGATGAGGCGGGATTCTTTCGCCTTTCCTTCTTTGATTGTTTTCTGGGCATGGAGAAAGATGAGATTCCAGGGAGAAAAGAAAACATAAAAGGCGGGAATTCTACTGCTTTCTGGGTAAGGAATCCTAAAATTTCCATCTGAATCCCTCACCTTTAAATTATTATAGAGCTAATGGAACTCTTGGATCCCTGCACAGCCCCAACTGCTGGGTCCCTTTGTGCCTTTGGCTTTCTGTAAATTTTTCTCTTTCTTGGTGCTTTGAATCATCCCCAAGACATGGAATTTGGGTGTTTGGAAAAATGGGCATACTGAAGAATATACTCATTCAAATATATGGAAATAGGTGTGTCTTGATGGGCTTGCTTGTAGGTTTAATTCCGTCCATTCCACACTTACACTCGTACAAAGAGAATAAACTGATTCTCTTTTACTGTTCTAGTTCTGTTCTTAATACTACAGTGGCACAAACCAAGCAAGACTGGGAGGCTGAGCTCGATTCATTTACTGAGAAACAGGATGAGCTCGATTCCTTTATCAGAGAAACGATCTCACCTTCAGTCAAGGAGTTTTGATTTCCACCCTCTCCTTACTTCATCCTACCAGCCATATGTTCGAAAAACTCTAGAGACCCACTAACTTAACAACTAAGACAATTGAAAGAAGTAGCAGAAATGAGCTAAACCACTAGCCCCTGAACTGATCATATCAAGCTTCACTCACTAAAGTCCAAATGAGTGCTGACAATCTTGGGTTTTGCTTAAAAGTAAGTACTCGGAATAATTTCCTTTTTATTGGACAAATAAGGATGATTTCAATGGAGTACCTCATCAAGCCAATAGTTTGTTATACATTCCTAAATGTTTTAGATATTCAGTCAATTTTCATCCTTTACTTTTTTTTTTTTGTCTTTTTGACAGTTGGGTTGGGCTGTTGTCCCACTTCCTTGGCAGGTGGTAGCTGAGGAACCATTTCTCATAATCTAATAGTAAGATCATAGATACAGACAATAACAGTTCTATCTCTAAAGAACTGAAAAAGGAGAATGAAAGGCAGAGATTGGGTGCCACCAATTCCAAAAGTTACACTACTTTTTGAGGATTTCAAAAGCCAGTAATTTCCTACACATAAAGTCCCTACAAAAATGAAAATGAAGTGTCTAGATAGACCTCAAGAGCCTGCCAAAGTATGAAGGATTAGGTTTCAATGACTAGGGATATCGAACAGTCTCAAAGACGATTTTGAATAGGCTGCAGCAGTAGCAGCAACATGTGAATGAGTTAGTCAGGCAGTCTATATGCTCCATGCATAGTATCTCCGCACGAAAAAGTATTGACAATAGATCAACTCCAAAAAAGAGGGTGGTCATCGGTGAATAGATGTTCTCTTTGTAAAATCCAAGGGGAATCAATTGATCACATTCTTGTTCATTGAATCAAATTAAGGATTCTATTACAGCTGTTGTTCTCTTTTTTTTGGCATTAGCTTGGCTTCCTTTTTTGATCAAAGAAACTCTACTAAGTTGAGATGACTCATTTGTAGGAAAAAAAATGGAAAAAGTTTTGGAAAGCTTCTCCCCTATGCATTTTTTGGACATTGTGAAAGGAAAGAAACCAACATGAGTTTAAAAACAATGAAATGTCGGATCAAAAGTTGAAATATTTGTTCCTTAGTAACCTCTTAGCATGGGTCAGGACATACATCAGAGAAGGATCAATACCTTCAATTGATCTTGTTGATTGGTTAGGAACTCGCTGCGTGAGAGAGAGAGAGCGGGGGGGGGGGGGGTTTTGTGATCTCTTTTGTAGCTTGACCATTTCTTAGCCCATTCCATATATCTTGTGTGCCCTTTTCTTTTGCCTTATTGCCTTATATATACATTTTTAATTGCATATCAAAAAACAGAAAAAAAAGAAAAAGAAAATTATCCATGCAACATCCACTCAAACAAAGACCTCTTGTGCTATGATTAGGCAGTCCGTCGAGTTCTTTCCAATTCTTTTCCACCATTAGATTGAACTACTCCTGGTTTTTCCTTTTGGTTTGGTCCATGAACAGTGGCAAGTCCCAATCACCAAAGCGGTATGATGTGCATACTCTTATTCTGATAAAAGCCCTGGAGTCCACTCTCATCTCCGCAAAATGTAGCTAGCATCTAATATAAACTTGGCTGTTGGCTGTAGCACAGCATGTCTTCCATATCCCTCTTTCTATACACAAACAAATTCACAGATGGCACCAGAAAGTATGTTCCAAGTCCCTCTTTCTATACACAGATACTTCTCCAAAGCAAACAGCGGCCATTCTAGTGAAACATCCAACATCAACATCTACACAGTTTCCTTGCAAGACAACATTTTAGGCTTCTCAATGCCTTGAAACTTGGTTCAAGCACACGCTTGATAGAGAAGTGAGGTTGATCTTCTGCTCTGTTCTTCCAAATACTCTTTCAGTGTGAAAAGGAGCAAAATCCCAGGGACCTTAACCAATCAACCAATTCTGCTATCCCCATTTCCTTTTCCCCCTTTTTTTTTTTTTTTGATAAATAAGCACGAAAATAGTATATATATATATAATGTATATGATAGGTACTAAAAGTTGTTGCCAAAAAGAGAGAAAACACACAAAAAATAGTTACTCCCTCCCCTCAACTAGATTCCACCCAATCTACAAGATGAATTAAAGACATTGATACTTCTATGAACAAGCTAACCCATGGCACAAGTTTGCTAAGGAAAGAATTGGCTACTCCTTGCTTTTTGAATAATCTTTTTTCTTTTTTTTTTTTTTAAAAGGCAAGAGACTATTATTAATAACATTTTCAAAAGAAGTCACACTAAAGTACACAAGGACTGTACAAAGGTGCCACAAAAGTAAAAAAAAATTCAAATACTCTGACTTTTTTCCTTCCAAATTGTCCAAAAAATGCGTTTATGGACTGGCTCTCCAAACCTTCGTATGTTTTCTTTCCGCAAAGTAGTCATGCCAACTTAAAATAATCTTTCGGATCATAGAAGGAAGGACCTATATAATGTTGAACAAAGAAAACAAAAGTTGTCATAGTGTCCTTACTTAGATGCAGTGAAGGAGAATGCGATCTATTGATTCTAGTTCACTTTTGCAAAGAACAAATCTATTCACCATTGACCGCCTTCTCCTCTAAAGCTGATCCATGGACAACACTGTGCCTTTGCTAGCTTCCTAAGCCAAAAAAACTTGCTTTTGATGAGATCCATGAATTCCAAATAATGACCACAATTAAAGGAATTACATGCATTAGGTCTGTAATGGAATATATAGATTTGATAGAGAAAACCCATTCCTAGAATCCATTCATACACTCTTATCACTCTCTTCCCTCTTCAAGGACCTTTCTTGAAGCCTTGAGAAAAGAGATTTTACATTATCTAGCTCCTAATCATTGAAGTGTCCAGTTAAACAAGGATTCCAGTGGCCCCCCTCTCCCAAATCATCCTAAACATCTGCCACCAAGCCTCTTTAGATGATGCTAAGGCATACAAGGGAGGGAAAGCCAAACATAAGGGTCCTATCCTTCCAAAGCTTCACCCTTATTCCATGATCAACTTCTCAAAGGATACGCTACTGTCAGCCAAGTCCTATGTATTCCTGATGTTTTTCCAAACCCCAACCCCATACCCTTCCCTCACTTTGCAAGAACACCAAGCCCCTCATCCTCTCCATACTTTTCCTGAATGACGTTTTTCCATAAGGCTTCTCATTTTAAAGCATATCTCCAACACCATTGACACATGAGAGCCCTATTAAGCAAAGGGAGGCCTCTAATTCCTAGGCCTCGTTTTCTCTTCTTCCAACAAACAATCGGTTATTTCATTAAATGCATCTTTTTTTCTAAAGCCCCTCCTCCCCAAAGTAAGTCTCTAAATTTGCATCTTTTTTTCTAAAGCTCCTCTTCCCCATAGTAAGTCTCTAAATTTTCTCAAGCCTCAGTTGGGCATTTATTCAGGGACATGAAATAAATAGACAAATCAAGCAAGGTACTTCAAATTATGGTAAGCCTTCCCCATCTTTTCCACAACCATAGTCTTCATCCATCCTCATTTCTACAACTGTGTAGTGATAAGATGCCAGTGAAATGATAACCCATTTGTCTAATGATCAATGCAAACACAATCCAACCATCCAAGTGACCTATCTGCCTCAAAAATTCAAACACATGATTCCAGCTACATGGGATTCTCCTCGTTGTGGGTACTTTGGTGCACCCTTTTTGGCGCTTTTTGATATAAATCTCATTTACTGATATATATAAAAAAAAAAAAAAAAAAACCTACATGGGATTCTCTTGAAAAATTGAAAAACGAAAAAAAAGAAAAGAGTTGCTTATGGATCATAGTTAAGTCACTATACCATTACATTTCCCATTCCTCCTGCGATCAAACTTGAAATAAACACACAGATGCAATTCAGTGATTAAAGCAATGACCCTTCAAATTGAATGAAGCAATTCAATCATTCCCATCTCAAATGCCATTTTACTAATTGTAATCATATTACAAACTCATTCATAAACATCAGAAAAGTTTCGGTTATTACGGTGATCTGCATCAACGGACAAAATTATCTTAGACAAAGAAAAAAAGAAGTGATAAACCCTGTAAAATGTCAGAGAGAAGTAGTGACTCACCAGTCACCACCCAGATCATCAAACATCACACTGAATCAAAATCAACCCATTTCCAGTAATGCCTTTTCACAGAAACGGCCATCTCTGCAATGCCCATCCCATTCCAATCCCTATATTCTTCCTCTTCCGTACAAAATTCTCCGTCAGGTAATCCATCGACCCACGCATTCACAGAATGCAACACATAACAGGCCGGCAAACCCGGGTAGGAAGCCGAAACCCTCTCCTCCACCTTCTGCTCATACGACCCCGGCACAATCCTCACATTCCCATTGCCCTGAATTATCGATCCTAGCTCTTCCTTAACCGCCCGATGAACAGCGCATTCAAGGGTCTCGCCGGGCTTCATTTTCTCCGACAAGGGCCGGCATCGTTCCCGAATTGTGCCGTCTGACAATTCCTGGTGCGACTCGAGGAGAATTCGGTTGTCTTCGCTGATAATCCGAACCGTGACGACACGTACTGTACGGATAGGAGGAATGGAATCGGCGAGCGAGGTTTCGCCCTCGGAGAGCTCAAGCCAGAGATTGTGGACATTCTTGGTGCCGGGCTTGACCCCCCAAGAAGCGAAGGAGTCGGAGGGGAGACGATGCTTGAGCCAATCGGTGAGAGACTGCGGGGATGAGAACTGGGTGATGGGTTTAGGATTCGAGGGTGAGATCATGGTGGGGGTTTTGAGAAAGCGACGAGGGTTTTGAGGGAAAGAGAGGGAGGAGATCTTCGAAAAGAGGGTCTGGGGTTTAGGGGAGGAAGGGAAGAGGAAGAGGAGGGAGAGAGCAGTGAAGAACAGATCAGGCAGCGATGTGGGTTTGGGCAGGTGCTTACAGAGGTTGCTGTGGCAGTTGCTGATCGGCGCCTGCTGCGGTGGCTTCGGCGGAGGGGGAGGCGGGGACGGTGGAGACATATCACTGGGTGTCGTTATGGGGCGGCGGAGGAGGAGGTGGCGGCAGCTCTTGGAGTTTGAAGATGGGTTGTGTGATGTGGGTTGAAGAGTCCATGATGAGAATGGGGGCGAAAGAGAAGGAATATGAATATGTGATTGTGGATTGAGGGTTGGAAGAAGAGGTGGGTTTCCTCTACTTTCTATACTTCTGGTTTGGATTGGATTCTAACTCCTGGATTTGATTTTGCATTGGGGATCCCATTTCAGATATTCCTTTATGTCATTTGATTCGTCATTTTTCTCATCTTTTCTCCTTTCTCTCTCCTTGGGATTTTGGGCCACAAGAAGGGTTGAGTTTTCAATATGGGCGGCGAGTTGATCTGATCCAAACACTTGGCGGACTCAATACTCGGTTGGGCTAAGTTTAGACTTGGGTCAAGTTTTTGAACATGAGCTTAGTTTTGGGTACGCTTAGATCAGGCTTCAGACAAATCGAATTCAATTTAATATCTTTATAATATTTATAATTTTATATAATAATATTTATTTTATTATATATATATTTTTAAAATATCAAATTATATTATACGAGACATATTTTTTTATTTTTTTTGAAAGATATATAATTTTTTTTTTGTTACTTTTTTGTCACTATTTTGAAATTTTATCTAACTATTATTAAAATTTTAGTGAAAATACCTTGAAAAAAAGTTATTTATGGATAAATTTTGACTTGTGCAATCTAATCAACCCTCAACATTGTGTCTAATCTAATCAACCCGAACTTTAGAAAAATGAAGTTAGATTTGATTTGGGTTGAGTATCTTAAGTTCAAATTGGAGTTTGACTCAAATTAGTCATCACAAACTCTTCCAAATTATAGCCCTAGTTTTCACATTTGTTAGACCTCAATCCGAAATAATATATTTTCAATCAAAATTCTAAAAAATTTCACATCTAATCCAAAATGTTCAATTGAGTTAAGTCATTTCCAATTGTTTTCGGTTTGGGTTAAACTTAAGTTATTTGGATTCTATTACTTGAATTTGAGTTGGTTTGGATTAAACTTTTGGTCATTTTAAAATAAATGATATATAATACAATTAAATATAATATTTTTAAATTATTTGAAATAATATAAACATAATAATGTTATATATAATCATATAAATTATAAATATTACAAAATATTAAATTGGATTAGGATTTGATTCTTGTAGGACTTTATGTACTACTAATTCTCTTAAAAGTAATTGTTATTAGAAAAGGTGCGCACCATGCATACCCAAGCGCCCACGACATTCGAATACAAGGAGAGTTGATGGATGCGACTAACCCTTCGATCTGTCAACAATTTCCCCCTTCACAGACACACCTGGGTTCCAACCTATGACCTCGACTTTGATACCATTTATAGGACCTCAGATTTTACCAACTCTTTTAAAAGCAATTATTATAAGGAAAGACACACACCTTAACCTTATAGTACATTCACTCAAATGATCACGACGTTTAAATATAAGGGGAGTTGATGGACGCGACCAACCCTCAAATCTATCAACAATACTCGAGTTGTCCAAACCCTTAGGTTAAACCCAACCCCTATTGAGTTTGATTGGAGAAAATTTAACTCAAGTTCAATTCAAACATAAAAAATACTTATCCAAACCCTCCCAAACATCATATCGATTTAAGATTGGATGAAGTTAACCTGAACAAGTTATCTAGCTCCAAATTGTGGATTTGGGTCATCTAGATCAATGTGTTTTGCTTTATTGGTTGGCTCATATGCCATGCTCCTTCCTTTTTTGTTAAGATGGGGTCAAAGCATAAGCCCAATTTCTAGCCCCAAAATCTTCTCACTTGGGCTCAAGCAACGGAGGGAAGATGCATATGGAGAGGTTTAAGGGGTACTACGGTATTGAGTTGAGTTGGTAGCAAAATCAAACATTAAGCCTATTTGTTTAATTTGTTTATCAATTCGAATTCGCTTAAAAATTTGTATTTTTTTCATGATTGTCTCTTTTTATTTTTTTCCAAATAAGGTAAGGACAAAAAAGGAAAACATATATAGCTTTTGACATCATCCTTTTTGTAATTTGACAAGTTCATAGAAGATCAATAAAAAAAAGAAAAGAAATCATCTAATAGATTGTAATATTAAATAGTTGGATTATAGTTTTGCATTGACAAAAAAGAGGTTCTAATTTTTTTAGTTTGGGTTAAAATTGAATTAGACTTGGATTAATAAGTATAAACATATAAACAATTGGGTTGTATTGGGCCCTTTTGGTTTCAATTGAAGCCAAGCCCATGTTAGTTTAAAACTTTTAATTTAAGTTATTGATATATAATAAAATTTCTCGAGAAAAAGTTTATATATGAATTCCTCTAAATCTTACATATGTATTTTAAAGTTGTAAGTTCTTTGTTGAATTTAGAATGAACAATATGTATATGAGAGAGAGAGCAAGTTATTATATTTATAATTAAATTTAGATCATTACATGATATTACAAAAGTATCGTTGAACTACCAATTTTTTTAAAAGTTTAAGTCAATAGGATAGACAAACTGATAAATTGGGAAACAAATATGCAAATGGGGGAAACAAATATATATGACCTCCCATCAAACAAAAATTTGATATCATGTTGAATTATTAATTTTTTTTGTGTAAAAAAAAAAAGATTGGATATAAATCAAGTAAAAATAAATAAAACATATATCGATTTTGAATCAACCATTTTTGGTATTTGTTTCTTATTGATCAATTTTTTTTTTGGTATATATGGTAGGGAAAAGCCACTCTATGATTGGATGAAGCATAATGTGGGGACAGTAGTATTTAACTAATCTAGAAGAAAAGATAAAGACAAGAGTAGAATTATTGGAGGTAGGAGTGGAAGATGATATTGGAATGAAGACTTGCTCTCTGCAGTATGAAAAACCAGGTACAGCATCAGAGGCAGCAAACTTGGCCTCAAACAGCAACCAAATGGGGCCCAAGCCATTACCCCATCACATAATCTTCACCAAATAAGTAAATCATCCTCTCCCTCCTCCATGGACCTCCTCCATTCTTGATCATCTCGTCCCTTCCATGTTCATCTGCAGCTGTAGGTAGTAGCTTTGATCTGCACAGAGGGCAAGTTGCCTGGCCCTGATCCATCCAAACATCTATACACTCTTTGTGGAACACATGACAGCAGTTTCCAAGCTTAGGAATGGCAACGGGGCGGGTTCGGGACGGGTCGCCCCCATCCCAACTCTGCCCCGTTTATTTAAAATAAATCCCATCCCCGTCCCATTTAAAAACTTAAACGGGGCGGGGCGGGGCAGGGCGGGTACAATAAATTCTTATACCCGCCCTGCCCGCCCCGTTTAACTTTTTTTTTTTTTTTGAATTCACCATTGAAACCGGCGAGACAGGGCTTACTGCCGCAGTGCCGCCGCGATAAGGTCTCTATGGGTAAAGCCAACCACCACCCCTCCTTCGTGGACTGCCGCAACACCGCCACAATCAGATCTCTATGGGTAACGTTGCCGCCCCTCCTTCGCTTACTGTTGCAGTGCCGCCGCGATCAGATCTCCATGGGTAACGCCAGTCGCCGCCCCTCCTTCGCGTACTGTCGTAGTGCCGCTGCGATCAGATCTCTGTGGGTAACTCCAGCCGCTGCCCCTCCTTCGCGTACTGTCGTAGTGCCGCCGCGATCAGATCTCTGATTGTTGAATCTGACGACATCACAACCTGGACTGGCCAGCTTCCCCTTCCGGTTCTTCTCTTCGTGTCCTCTCCGGTGAGTCTTGGAAGTGGAGAAGAAGCTCTTTGGTTTCCGGCGACAGGAAGCTGCCATACCCAGAACGGTGGAAGAGTTCAAGGGCAAAAGTGTGATGGAGGATCGGGGCGGGGCGGGGCGGGGTGGGGCAATACCCGCCCCCGCCCCGAACCCGCTTTGGGTTTTTTAAACCATTCCCAAACCCGTCCCAAACTCGTTTAATAAAATTTAATCTTGTCCCATTAGGGGCAGGTACCCGAAAAAACCCGCCCCATTGCCATCCCTATCCAAGCTCCCTCACTTCATGCTCCTCTCCTATGATATTCAAGCACACTGCACACTGTGAATCACCTTCTTTCGTGGCTTTGGACTCGTCGAGAAGCCGGGTGTATTCCACCACCCGGAGCTGGTCTTTCAAGGACTCAATTACACAATGGACAGGAACTGGGACAAATAAAGGAGATGGGGTGTTGTAGTTCTGTGAAGAAGTTTCAGAATCTTGTGCATCTGCATGGGAGTCGGCTGAGAGAGGGGTATAAGAGAGGAGAAGCTTGAGCATGTCCTTGAAAAAATGGCCTGATGAGAAAAGGATTCGGAGGATTTGTGATATGATTATTGTGCTCTCAAAGCTAAGAGAAAAGAAATCCATGATCAGGTAAAGGGAAGAGTAGTGGAAAGGAAGGAATAAGAGAAAGAAGAAGAACAAGGAGTTTAAGCCGACCATAATCCATTTGTTGAAAAAAATGGTAAGATTAGTACCCATTTCAAAATATTTGTTAAACTAATATTTTGTATGCACGTAAACATCCACATAGATTTTTTTTTATTTTTTATTTTTAAGTATAAAAAATCACCGTTGGTAACTGTGGTTTTAAAAGTTTTAAAAATATCTTTAAAACCACAATTAGTAACTGTAGTTTCAAAATTATTTTTAATCCACACTCGTTTTAATAGTATTGTGATTTTAATATTATTTTTAAAATATTTTTTATCATAATAACCATAAAAAAATATTTTTTGTCATAATAATCATAAAACCATAGTCTATGATTGTGGTTTTAAAGTTCTTTAAAACCACGGTTAGAGGGGGACATGTAACCATAACTAAAAAAACTATATGAGATTTTAGAACTTTGTTTTTTTATTTTTAATTTTAGTATAAATTATGGATGTACCAAAATTTCTTAAGGATGTACCAAATTTCCTTAAAGTTCATTTCTTATAAATTTCCTTAAATAAATATTTTATTTAACATAAATATATAAATTTTTATGGGAATGCATGTAGGAAATGAATTGTCATGAATTGTCAAAAAAATAATTTTAAACTGACAATGGAAAATTGTAAGAAATTTTCCTCACTTATAAATGAACTTTTTTACAATGAAAAAATTTAAAACAGTTTGTGACTCTAGTTTTAAAGAAAATTGTAAAACCACTGTCTGTGACTGTGATTTTATGATTATTATGACAAAAATATTTTTTTTATGGTTATTATGATAAAGAATATTTTAAAAATAATATTAAAATCATAATACTATTAAAATGGGTGTGAATTAAAAATAATTTTGAAACCACAGTTACTAATTGTGGTTTTAAAGATATTTCTGAAACTCTTAAAATCACAGTCACCAACAATGATTTTTTACACTTAAAAAGAGAAATCTATGCGGATGCTTACATGGATATAAAAGACTAGTTTGACAAATATTTTGAGATGTGTATTATTCTTACCATTTTTTTCAACAAATGGATTATTTTGGATTTAAACTCAAGAACAAGCTAGCTCACAAGAATGACGAGGAGGAACATCATATCTAAGTGGGGTTTCCTTTTTATAGCAAGATCACGTTGATGGGTGAAAGTGGTAATAGGTGGACCTCGTTGGTTGATCTCTGGCTAAAAATAATAAATTAAGCCCAAACTTGTATAATGGGAGAGTCGTCCCATCATGACTTGTGGATTTAAAGGATAGGAATGATCAAAAGATGACATTGGTTAATAGCATTGAATGACATTTTTTTGTACTTATTTTGAGAAGTTACCATTAATTAGATGGTTCACTGATACATTTTTTGGTTCTATTGTTTGTATTATAGTCTCATTTTTTACCCTTCTACCTTGGTTTCATTCATTTGTATCATTGTTCAATGGTTTAGATCTCGTTATACATATTTTAATGGTCCATATATCTTGTTCGGTAAGTTATAGTACCTTAGCATTTTCCTCAAAATACCCATGTAGTCTCTTCCTTGGGATTTGCCCCTAATGAGATGAGAACAAGGAAATGATAATCAAGGGTTTGAATTTAAGATGGGGAAAATTGAATAAATTTGAACCGAAATGAAACGGGGTTGGGACCCTATTCCCATTAACACTTAGAATATATTATCCCTTGTTAAGTGAACCGTAGAACAATAAAAAAAATGTTTTCACCTTCAATTATAAATAAAATGTCTAGAGAAAATTCCAAGAAGTTTTGCATAAATAAAATTTGTGGTATTCTTCTTACTATTGGTTATCGAGAATTTGAATACACATTTAATAGAAAATCATTATCAACAAAAGCTGGTTCTTTTTTTCAACTTCATCAATTAATTTACTATAAAATTGCCATCAAATCTTAATTTGAAAGGACTTTTGTTATTTTTGGAACAAGGAAAAGTTGATCCAAATTCAAAAGATCAAGCAAAATTTTTAATTTTTTTTATATGATTAGAAATGACCCCAACCATCAAACAATATAAAAAAAAATCCATTGGAATAAAGAAAATCAATACAATAGTTACTCGATGGTCATACAAATTAATCAACAATTTAGAAGAAGAGGAAGGAGAAATTAAAGAAAGTCATAGCAATGGACTATAAGATTTGTTCAAGAAAATCCAAACATGTAGAGATTAATTTTTACTAATAATGTGCAGATATTGATACTTATATCGATAGTGTTAACACTAACAAAGATATTAGTAATTCTGATCAAACAAACTAGATAGCTTTGATCCATTGACCATCATGTATAATTTACTATCTAGAAAATAAAACCCTAAAATATAAATTCTAAAACGAAAAATGTGATGAAGATGTAAAACTTGTTTCCTTAGTAGGGATTTCTTGTCTCAATCCACCTAATCTAATACAAGAAATGAGACAAAAATAAGAAACATATATGTAAACAATGACAAATACAATTGATCTCTCATCTACCTTGTCCCATTTTTGTCTCTATCCATACCTACTTATTCAAATTGAAACTCTTTTGCTTTCAAAATTTACATAAATCAAAAAAACTTTCAACATACATAGATTGCATTGGTCATAAAATTTTCATCCATAAATAGAGTTTTATATCTTAGAATGAAACACTACCGATCGATTGATTTTTCGTTCTTTATTGCATCAAAACACAATTTATAACATAATTCACTATTCTAGAGTAGTTTGTATCCGATCAAAAAGTGGTTTTAGTAGAAACTACTACAGTATAGTGGTTTTTAGGTGTCGTCCATTAGGATGAATTGTTCTCGGTAATTAAGACTTGAATGAGAGGAGAAGAAATGATTGTGATCAAGTGAAATTGATTTGACAATTTATGATAAAAGTTTAAAATAACAATGATTTCAAATTGAGAGGAATAATAAAATGTGAAATAGAAGAAAATTAATAGGAAATGAAATTCTCAGAGTTAGAATTTTCTAGAAAACAATCTCTATGGTGAATAAATATTAAGATATATTTTTCATCAAGTTAGATTGAAAATCTAAATTTTCATTTAAACTGATTTTTTATTTAGCTTTAGGTCTAGATCTAATTTCTCTTTAAATTATATTATTTAATCCAAGAGACCAATTCAAATAATATATTCAATTCATTTTAAATTATCTTCAAATGATTCACACAATGCAACTATTCAATCTCATCAAATTTAGCTTTAAGAATTTAATGAATCCACCTGATTTGCATTATAGTAATCATTCAAAACAAATTGAAGAGAAAAATCCCCAAAATTCAATTAATCAATCAATTGGATCAAATTACCTTTGCAATTAAAGTTCATTTCTTTAATTCCCCATAGATTTTGCCTCTAGATCCTCCTTCATCGGAGAAAAACGGGATTTAGCCACCCATGCTTGGAGATTTGGTCTCACAAGGCATGTTTGGCTAGTGAGAAAATGAAGGAAAATAGAGAATTCTATTGAGAGAGAAAATTTAGAAAATTCTACAATTAGAAGTGTCTAAAAAGAACTTTTTTTTCATAAGAAAATCAAGTTTCTATTTATAGGCCAATGTCAAGTGGACACTTGGCATCATTTAAGAGGTCTTTTAGAAGCTTCTTCATCAAGCAATTTGGAGTTTAATAATAAAATAACCATGTTGCAAGAGCTTAAGCAATTTCGCATGATTGTTCAAAATAAAAAATGCAGTAGTAGCAATTTACATCTTCTTGAAGCATTTCGCATGATCATGTGAAATCAATTTTGAAATTCTCCTTGGCAAATCCACCTTTTGGTCCATTTCGCATAGTCATGCAAAATTTTCATATCATCATGCGAAATGGAAATATTTGATTTTTAAGTTTTTTTTTTGTCATTTTTTCAATTTTTTTTTGTTTTTCCACTTTAACTACATCCAAATCAGCTCAAATCCCGATCAAAACCAATTGCATTACTTCTTTCATTATGCATTTGGATCATTATCAACATTATTTGTTCTATTCAATTTGATTTATCTCTTTTGTCACCAATTTATTAAAATCCTATCTTGAAATAACTCCAAAACTTCATAAAACTTATTAATAACTCTTGCAAGGGAAACAACATCTGAATTGAGTGTTTTAGGCATAATTACTATTCAAAAGATGTGAAACTCATGATAATTATTATCTAAAATATGCTCTTTTTGAGTAGTAATCAATTACCCAACACAACCTAATAAAATTTTCATTAATATATATCAACTCTCCATTGATTCTCCCATTATTTTTAATGGTAATGTGAGTCATCACACAACTCAATTTAATATCATGTCTTCCAATGATTCCAATCTTTCTTAGTCTTATGCACAGCCCAACAAAATAGTTATCAAGTATGATATCATGTCTCCTATTTTCTATAATTCTCATCTCTCTAATGGTGTGAGTCATACACAACCTAATAAAATTTTCATTATAATATCATGCTATTCAATGATCCTCATTTTCTTTGTGCTGATACGAATCACACAATGTCCAACAAGCTCAAAAAATATTAGCTCTTCAAAATGCACTTGTATTTTTTTATTATTACTAAGAGATAATCTCTCTTGGATAAGAGTGGAAAAATAGGGTAAATTGATGATGAAGGAAGGGGATTGTAAGGAAAGTAGTGTAAGTGGTGAAGGTCAACGGTTCAATTCTTAATGCAAATGGTTTCTAAATGAATTTCATTTGACTCCAATCATCCAATATGATTGGAATAGTGTTTTATAAACGTGTTTTAAAATTATGGGAGTTCGTTGAGTTTAGAGCAAACAATATTTAGATAAAAGGGAATGAATCATTTAAATGGTATTTGAGTGAACCTTTTATTGGGCTGTGAGACTTTAAGTGAGTATTTTGAGTATATACCTCTCAATTTCATAAGATATAATATCCTTATTGTGTTTACATAAAGGGTAATTGTAATATGAAATATATAATGAGTTTCTCTAGTTTAATCATGCATATATATTTTAAAGTTATGAGTGACTTTAGACTAAGTGGAAAATAAGCTTTCCAGGAACAATATCGATATGAGAAATTAAAGGCTCGTTTTACATTCACTTTCATGTTAATGATAAGGCCTAGAAGGCGATGATTTGAAATAATATAGAAGGAAGGATCTTGAATCTTGAAAATCCTAAATATTGTTCAATATTAAGCTAATTGGATTACCTAGTTGATGAACCCAAATATTCTTGAATGCCAAAGATTCTCCATAAACAAAATAGAAAATTTCGAATATATAGGGGAAATTAATGGTAAAGTATTGAATGATCAGTATCTAACAAACTCTATCTAGACTATTGAATGTGTGCAATAAAATTTAGATAGTTGAATAATAATACAAATAAGACTGAGATATAAATGGTATCGTACTACAAATAAACGAGACTAAGTATTGTTAAAACAAATAAAACTCAAGTGTACAATGACATGTTTTCGGTATGGTGGTAGTAAAAAAGTATTGTTTGGTATTGTAGTATGCCCAAGTCAGTCATAAACTCCCATCTTGATCTTTTCACAATAATGAAGGTGGTTTTCTCACCATTAATTCAACCCCATGGTTGATCTATGATCATTCATCCTCCCACCTGTGAACCTACCCAACTGCACTGAGCTTCTTATTTGAATTTTTGGTAAAGTCATTGACCTCAGGCGCCTGGTAAATGGAAAAAGCAGGATATCTTACTAAGTGGGTATATCCCAATAGTAAATTACATGTATCCAAAAGAGTCCTTTCGAGTGATTTCATCAATTCAATCAAATTTTGAGTGGTAAAAGAGAAAGATTTTTAATCCTGAGATCAAATCACTGATCTCTGAAAGATGGTCTTTGGTCTTCTTATTGAGCCTATATCAAATAAACTTCCAATTAATCAATGATGAATTTTTTAAGAAGGTCAATGGTGATTGCGATGTTGCATTTCTCCCTCAACCAACCACCCAACTCAAAGTTGAATGGTTAGGTTTAACAATTCCACCTGTTGAACTCATGATTAGGGATGACACTTATCCACTCTATCCTATACCATTAATGATGGGTTTTGGAAAATGATAAACGAGTTAGAAATGAGTTTAGGGATGACACTTATCCACTCTATCCTATCATTAATGATGGATTTTGGAAAATGATAAATGAGTTAGAGATGAGTTTGAGAAATTTTTTGAAGTTTAAATCAGGTTCAGGTATTTTTCTTGTTTCAATGGGCTCGATTATATGTATACTTGATAAAAAATGACTTTCATTTAATTTTTTTTTCATTAATTTTTTCATTCTTTTAACACATATAAATCAAAATTTATTTTTCACTAAAATAAAATATAAAGGTATATGATATTTATATACTTACAAATTATGTTTATTTTTAGGTAATTAAATTTTAAAAAAGTTAAAAGAAAAAAAAAACATGCTCAAACCCGTTTTTTTATTTTTATTTTTACTTTTACTTTTTTTTTTTCTTTTGTGTGTGTGAGGATGAAATATATTTAAATAATAGGACGAGTTACAATGATATTAACCCATCTCAAACCTGTCTTATTGCCGTCACAATCCTGTCTCATTGCCATCTTTATTCATATTTCATGATCAGGTTAAATGAGGATGCAGCTGCAAATCACATCTAGTCTGAGATCCACAAAACCCGGATGCTGGTTTGATCCAATATGATCAGTGTGAGGAAATGGGTGGTAAATATGTCCAGGTTTAGTATAATCCACTCTGCCCTAAAAAATGTGCTTTCTGCTATTCATCCAGGCATATGGAGAGAGCAGCCCAAAATAAGTTTCTCCAAACTGGTTATAGCTATATATGTTCTTATAGATTCCAATGGAAAGCCAGTAGTTACATACACTTGAGAAAATTCTTGGGAAGTTGTTTGTTTAGTTGAAAAAGGTGCTCTAGGAGGTGTTTTTTCGGATAGGTTTTTTCATAAGATATAGATGAGGCTGTTTAGAGTTGTTTTCACCATTGTTTCATGATCAAGGGAAGCAAATATGGTAGATTTGGAAGTTTCACAGGAAAACCACTGATGCCATCTATCAATAAAGTTAAATGATTCATCACCTGCTTGGCATTGCTGTTTGCAGGTTTTTTTTTTTTGTGGCAAATCAACAGGCAGCAAGGTCTCAACAGCTTGTAGATTTCATGTCCCATTATTGATGAGATATTGCAACAGCTTCTTGTCTTCTTGCCTTTTCTGGGGAAAAAGGGAAATCACCCATGAGATATAAATGAGAAGTTTTCTAGAGGTCATGCATCCAAGTAACAAACCATATCATTTGATTATAAGATTGAAGGCAATATCCTACATTAAATAAGGGAAAAAATTCCTAAACCTATATATATGTATAAACTTCTCTTAACGACCGTGAATGTTTTTTTAACTCTGCAAATGATGTTTCTTTATTCGACCCCATAGTCCTATGAGATATAATGAGGATGTTGTATTTATATAGAAGGTGATTATGATATAACATATTGGACCTTATGAGACATAATGAGGACATTATATTTATATGAAGGTTAATTGTGATATTTCATATTGGATATTATGAGATACAATGAGAACATTGTGTCTACATAAAGAGAAATTGTGATATCTCATATTGAAGAAGGGAAAATCTAATTGTGATATTTCATATTGGATCTTTGGAGATACAATGAGGATGTTATGTCTACATTGAAGAAAATTATATATGTATGAGTTCTTAACTTTGTGGATATGTTTTAAAGCCGTGAATGCTTTTTAGGCTCTCTTAACCTTGTAAATATGTTTTAAAACCATGATTGCGCTTTAAGCTAAGAGTGTACAATATTTACATAATTGAAAGCGGATCCTTACATACAATGTAAGACGGTGGTAGTTACTTAGAAGGAAAGACCAAAAAATTGAAATGGATGTCCAATAAGTTGGGTCATCCCAAATGACCTCAAACTGCAAATTTATAGCCCTAACTAGTATCCATCATTTTTAATCATTCTTCATGTTTGTGTAATTATTTTTTAAAACAACCTTCAAAAAACAAGTGAAAACAATTGAAAAATGTTTTATGAAAATATCATGTTTTCCTTTTATAAGAACAAAAAACAGAAAACAGTTTTCTCGTTGACAAATGTATTTTCCCTTTTTTTTTTTTTTGAAGAACAAAAAACCATTATTGAAAACAATTGCCAAACAAGACTTAAATCATTCTTTACTTCATGGATCTCCTCCATACTTGATCTCCTTTCCTTGTTCATCAATCTGTTGTCAGTAGCTTTGATCCACACGGAGGGCAAGTTGCCTGGCCCTGATCCATCAAAACATCCATCCATTCTCTGTAACACACACGGCCACAGTTCCCTAGCTCCCTCACTTTATGCTGTTCTCCTACGCAATTCAAACACACAGCACATTTCCAATCGCCTTCTTTAGATGCTCCTGCCTTCTCAGCAGGCCACTGTATTCCACCACCCTTAATCAACTATACAATAGAAAGTAACTGGGATTAATAAAGAAAGAAACAAGATAAAGAGAGGAAAAAACTCACAAGAAAGAAGCATCTCAGTGGGTTCTTCCATAGCAAGTCTGTATGTTTGGACAGGCATGACATAGTAAAAATAGGAGATTAGAATAGGTTCAAACTTGTATACAATGGGAGAAATGGTGTTATTAGTCGCTTGCCAAGCGTGACCATGCATAGTCTATAATGCTGTGACTAAATCATTTAGTCATGGTTACAAGCAATCTTACTGTGAATCAGGTGAACAACCCAATCAAATTTTCATAATATCGTCTGTTCAATGATGCTCATCTTTTTTATGCTAATGTGAACCCAAGAAAACTAATCCTCACCCTCTTTATGCTAATCCAAACCCGAGAAAATTAATCCAACAAGCTCAATTAATAAATATCCCATCTTCAACGTGCCTGTAACTTTCATAATAAATAAGACAACTCCTCTCCTTATCCTAGTATAAGGTTTTTGTAGAAGAATAAAATGATGGGATTAAGAAATAAGAAACATACTAATCTGTTAGCCGTTGGATTATAAGTAAAGTTCCATTGGCTAAAGTCAACTTTGATTTCTGCATCTATCAATTTGAGCGGTTGCTTTCTTGAATACAGTCCCTTGATTACTGCAATTTACGACATCCATAAATGATAAAAACCATGCGGCTACTGCATAATCCTCACTGAAACTTATGTTTGAGAGGAAAGGATTAGCACAAGATTACAAACACATATTCTAACTTGAAGCCTACTTTGCTGATATTTCCCGGATTAAATCGGTTTCTTCTTCAAACAGGAGAAAGCTCAAGAAACAAAAGCACCCTTTTAAAGTCGTAGATTCTATTAGGCTTAGAGTGGATAGAATCTATAATTAGAGAGAGAATCATTCGTGGGGACAGTAGTACCTAGTAATCTAGAAGAAAAGATAAAAGACTAGTACAATTATTGGAGGTAGGAGTGAAACATGATATTGGAATGAAGACTTTCTCTCTCCAGTATGAAAAACCAGCTACAGCATCAGAGGCAGCAAACTTGGCCTCAAACAGCAACCAAATGGGGCCCAAGCCATTACCCCATCACATAATCTTCACCAAATAAGTAAATCATCCTCTCCCTCCTCCATGGATCTCCTCCATTCTTGATCAGCTCATTCCTTCCATGTTCATCATCACCTGCAGGCATTAGCTTTGATCTGCACAGAGGGCAAGTCGCCTGGCCCTGATCCATCCAAGCATCTATACACTCTTTGTGGAACACATGACAGCAGTTCCCAAGCTCCCTCACTTCATGCTGCTCTCCTATGATATTCAAGCACACTGCACACTGTGAATCACCTTCTTTTGTGGCTTTGGACTCATCAAGAAGGGGACTGTATTCCACCACCCGGAGCTGGTCTTTCATGGATTCAGTTATTGAGAGGACAGGAACTGGGACAAGTAAAGGAGATAAGGTGTTGTAGTTCTGTGAAGAAGCTTCAGCATCTTGTCCATCTGCATGGGACTTGGCTGAGAGAGAGGTATAAGAGAGGAGAAGCTTGAGCATGTCCTCGAAAAAATGGCCTGATGGGAAAAGGGTTTGTAGGATTTGTGATATGAGTATTGTGCTCTCAAAGCTAAGAGAAAAGAAATCCATGATCAGGTAAAGGGAAGAGTAGTGGTGGACATAGAAAGGAAGGAATAAGAAAAAGCCAGCTCACAAGAATGATAAGGAGCATTATATCCAAGTGGGGCTTCCTTTTTATAGCAAGATTTTATTGAAGGTTGAAAGTGGTAGTAGGTGGACCTGGTTGGTTGCTTTGAGGTTAAAACTAATGAATTAAGCTCAAACTTGTATAATGGCAGAGTCCCATCATATGACTTGTGGACTTAAAGGAATATGGGAATGACCAAAACACCGGCCATGTAGCCTCCTCCACGGGATTTGCCCCTGATGGAATGAGAATATGGAAATGATAATTAGGGTCTAGATCGAAGATCGGGAAAATCAAATAAACCTAAACTAGAAATGGAATGGGCTTGGGACCCTATTCCCTGCGAACCCCAAAAACATATGATCGTTTTTTAAGTAGATCATATCGTATAGAAATCAAAAAACTATTTTCTCCTTCAATCGTAAATGAAACTTCCAAAGAAAATTCTATATATAGAGGAGTTTGAGAAATAAGAAACATGCTAATCTGCTAGCTGTTGGATTTGAGCAGTTGCTTTCTTGAATATACAGTCCCTTGATTGCTGCAATTTACGACCGTAAGAGATAAAAACCATGCAGCTACCGCATAATCCTCGCTGAAACTTATGTTTGAGAGGAAAGGATTAACACAAGATTACAAACACATATTTTCTAACCTGAAGCCTACTTTGCTTATATTTCCCTGTTTAATCAGTTTCTTCTTCAAACAGGAGAAAGCTCAAGAAACAAAGGAGCTTTCATGAGATATACATAGCAGTTCATAGAAGGAAGGAGGAAAAAGAATTGATCAAAATGCATCATTACCCATCACATAATCTTCACCAAACAAATAAATCATCCTCTCCCTCCACACTTCAACTCCTCTCCCTGATCAGCTGGGGAGAGCTTTGATCTACACAAAGGGCAGGTTCCCTGCCCTTGATCCATCCAAATGTCTATACACTCTTTACGGAAAGCTCTCTCACTTCCTGGCTTTCTCCTATGCGGTTCAAGCACACAGCACATTGCCCATCATCTTGTCTAGGTGCTCCTGACTTCTTGAGAAGGAGGCTATATTCTACAACCTGGAGCTGCTCCTTCATGGATTCAACTAAGCAGTGGGCAGGAACTGGAACTGGGACTAATAAAGGAGATGGGCGATGATATTCCTCTGAATAAACATCAAAATCTTGAATATGTCCATGTGATTTTTTTAACGGAGGAGGATAAGAGAATACAAACAGGAGCATATCCTTGATGAAATGGAATGAGAGAAGGTTTTGAAAGATCAGTGTTATGGAAACAAAGAAGAATCCCATGATTTAATTACAAAAAGGTGTATCAGTTGGTACCCAGAAGGAAAGAATACCAGAGAGAAGGACCTTTCTGGTGTGGGGAAACAAGAGGATCATATGTGGGGTTTATTTGTAACAAGTCAGCATCTTTCAAAGGGAAAGAATACCAGAAAGAGAAGAAAAACTGTATTTGCTGAGGCTAATGAATATTAAGTTCATAACTCTTTGACTGGAGATGTCCCACTACTTGGCTTTTGCCACTGTTCCAATATAATAGTTTGATATTGGAATACAAGGAGCTCCACAAAAAGAAGGATTAAAGAAATGAGGAAAAAAAAACAAAAACTTCTCTGAATCAAGACATAAAATTTCCTCCAATAATGCACTCTCAGGTTCCCCCACAAAAAAAGAAGAAGTTGAATTTGATCTCCTGCTTTGCAATAATGTGGGGAAGGTGTTGTTTACACTCCACCTCCCATATTGTCAAATACTTACAATCTTGTGTGGCCCATTCCACTTTCCCATGCTTTCTCTGTTTTACCTGGCTAAAGAAAATCACATATCATCTGATTGATCAAGTGTATGAATTTTGGATTCTTAAACCGAAGCCTTGAAGTTGGGCTTTTTCTAGTGGCAAAAATCTGTGATAACCATTCGGTGTCATTCTGAAATTTTAATTTGATTGTTCAAGCCTATGATAAAATTTGAATGCAGTAAATAAGAATATAAACAAATGAAAGTAATATACAAATAAATGAGATTACAGTACAAATTAATGGGATCAGGTGTAATAATATAAAATAATAAGACATTAGGTACAAGACAATGACACTAAAGTGGGATTAGGGTCAACGTAATCCTTAATTAGTGATGCCTTTTCGTATTGAAAAAGAACACTTGGGCACCATGGTGAGACCTTTGGTAGTAACACATTGTTTTTAAAGCTGGAAAGATAAGATGTGATTTGAGTTGTAGTCTTGATTGAACCTAGGTGCACCTAACTCTGCTAATTTTCAATCACCAAAACAGCTTCTTCCTTCAAACTGGGTCTTCTTATTTAGAACCGTATCAAGTTGCCAATTGATTTTCTAAGCTGGCAAACATATGCTGAAGACTATGCAGAGCATTTGACATTGGGTTCAAGCAGTTTGAACAAGCCTCTCTTCTCTTGATAACTCTGCTGAAAATTGTCAAAACTTGTACGAACCATGCATCTACCAAATTCAGACGCGGCTTTCCTCAACATCACAAGTCCCTTGAATGCTGTAATTTACAACATCCTTAAACTATAAACCCCATAGACATAGCATAACCTGTTACAAACTTAGGATTATATGCTTAACAATATAGCATAAAGGAGAATTGGGTATGAACCTTTTGGTCCCAAATTGGGGGGTAGAGAATTTTAGAGGAAAAGACTAGGAGAAAGAAATGAATGCAAAACTCAAAAGTCTATTAGGTGGTATGCATGGGCCACATTGACTTTCAGATGAGAAACAAAGACTTCCACCAGTCTCATAAACTTGAATCAAATGCAAAAAGGGGTGGAAAAAAAAACTAGAAGACTTTCTCAAACCCTAACCCCTAAACCCTAACTATGTAGAAAACTGGTTGTGGTTTAAAATTAAGATTCCACTAGACATAGATGCAACATTCTTTTTTGTAAAATTAGAAAGATTTATACTGTGTGTTTGTTTGAGAACTCTTAGAACTGGGAAAAACAAAGCAAGGTAGTGGTGTTCTGCAATGGTTTAAATCACAAACGCTTAGAACTGGAATGGGAAAGCTTTCTGCCATAAAACCATTAGAGGAGGGTGAAAAGAGTAGGATTAGAGAAGACCGTGTGAACAAAGAGTCTTGTTTTCAACTTACAAGAAAAGGGGGAGATAGGATGTAAGTGGGGCGGCCCTTTGACTTGGGCTATTCAAGATCATGAAAAGCTGAAAAGTCGCTTTGTGGGACACAGAGCTTTATGATACTTAGGATTTACATGAGAAGCTATTTGGGAGAAGATCTTTAAATGTGGATATGCTAATGAATAGGGGATGATCCATGGTCAACAGAGCGCAATCTTTGTAATGACAACGAAGAATCAACTAATCACGTCTTCATTGATTGTATTAGTGCTATGGAATTTTTTGTTAGCGTTCTTTAGCTTGAAATGGGTGTTTTTGGTTTTAGCCAAAAACCTCCTCGAAATGAAAATTTAATGGGCTTGATAAAAAGAGAAGACTTGTTTGGTGCATGGTCAGATTTGCATACTTTAGTGCATTTGAAAGGAGAGTAAGAAAAGGGTGTTCGATGAAGATTAAAAATTAAAGGAGTTTTTCATTAAATGACTATTAGAGTGGTCTCATGCTTCTCTGTAATGGAAAACCCTCTATTTTGGAGTCCTATGATGCTCTTCATTGTGGATAGCTTGACTCGTTTTTGCAGGCTTACCTTGTAAATGTTTGGTGCTTGCATTGCAATGTTTTTTGTATACTACCTATGTATATAGGGTGTGTCCCCTCTTTTTGGTGCTTCTGAATACATGCTATAGTTGGCTATAAAAAAAAAAATGATTTCATTTTCCATTGAGACAAATGGAGAGGTCAAGAGGAACAGATCAATCAGATTTAAAGGGGAGGGGGGAAGTAGCTACACTAAGCTGTGTCATGATCTAAAGGAGTAGTTGACACTGCAATAATTATCTTCTTGAAGTTTAAAATATACAACTACAAGGCTGCAAATCCGTAATAATACAACAAACTATGACTGGCCTTGAGAAGCTAAATGCTTACAGAAGTACAACATCCGAATCAAGAACCAAAGCATCTGGAGAGCAATTCCTGCCATGCTAGCCCTTGTGCTTGACCAAGAAAACATGAAGCTGAGACCATCTCCCTCAGAATGCCACTATCACAACAGACTGCAAAAAAAGGAAAACATGAAGCATATCCCAATGAGGAGAAATTGGATAAATAGTAAAATCAATCCATCAGTTAAACTACAATATTTGATGCATAACAACCGTCAATAACTATGGAAAAATTGGAATGAAATTATAAAACCAAATCTATAGCTAAATTTGGTGAGGCTATCAATCAAATTATAAAACCTTAAAAGCCCCTGTTTTTTACCTTGATTTTAATCCCCTCTAATTTCTTCTACCCTGCCTACATTGGTTAATCTCCTCAGGTTGCTTACCCACTCAACATCAAGGTTTTAAGACAATTTCTGGCTATTTCTGGCTTCTACGGAAATCAATAAGTTACCTTGTCTTTCTATCTATCTTACAGAAAATCATATTATGGTAAATTTGATGAGCATCTGATGGCTTCTAGGGTATATATGGAAGTTTGGGAAGCAAATGGTCAGTTTTAAAAGCAAAGAAGGAAAGTAGCTCCGAACTTGAGAAGCAAACCAAACCAAGCTGTTGTCTTATGTGTTAGTCTGGTTTAATTCCTTCCTCTATTCAGTCTGGTTTCTTGTTCGACAACCAACCTTGGTCAGTATGGTTCTGATATGACACCAATTTGAATTGTGTTGCACCCCAAAACCCAATGCCAGAGGAAACTTAGGTCTGCAATAAGTCGGTTTTTTCATTGAAGAGATTTCAGAAGAGCCAACTGATTAATAAGAACAGGCCAAATCCATCCTTGTGTTTTCCTCTGATCCTAATACCAAATTTATTCCCATTTTACATAGAGCACAAAGAACTTGAACGAATGCATTTAAATAACTTCCATTATGTTTCATGTTCTTCGACCTTTTTCCTGACAAAACAAATAAAAGAATTTGAAATTCTTTCTTACTTCTTTTTCCCATTTCCACAGTACTTTCAAGATTCAAATGAAGTCACAGGATCACAAAATGGACAAACAACAAAAAAAATAATTCCAACATCAAAGCAAGCAACTCAAACATTCTGAATAGTTGAGTAATAAAGTTGTGTATCTCAGGCTACAAAACTAGCTCTAATAACTTAGCAATAGTTCTCATTTTTTTCTATAGCAATCTCATGTTGTCTGAAGAAGAAGCGTAATCGAACTAACAACACATCTAAGTTTGAATTACAGATGACAAGAGAAATGATCTCACACCTAAACTTTAAGAAGCTGCAGTTTGTTGGAGAAGGCAATGGCAATCCACTCTGGCTGAGCTGCAGACCACTGCAGCTGGTTAATTTCAGACGAAGCCAAGTATACTGACATTGGATCGATTCCATTGGGTCCAGCAAGCGTAGGCAACTCCCAAATGAGTGCCTGTGAATCATCCCCTCCTGAACAAATATGACGGGAACTCTGGGGAGCCCAAGAAATGGCATTGACACTAGCCCGATGCCTCTCCAACTCCGCAACCGGCATTGTTGGCGACCTTATATCCAATATGACGATCTTATTACTATCCATCAGAATGGTAGCCATGTACCTCACATCCTGCTTGTTCCAGGCCAATCTAAGCAATGGAGTATCAGGCTGGGGGCTCTCGTATATGATTGTAGAGTGCTCCTTATCCCTCAAATCGAAAATTCTCACTGACCCATCAGCGGAAACCGAGGCGAAAACCCCTGCTTCACCCCAAGCAATGTCGTACACCTCCTTATCGTGGGCAATCAGCTGGGTTTCAACAACACCCCTCTCCACGTCCCAGATGGTACAAGTGGTGTCGATGCTGGATGTCCCAATTCTCCGAGGCTCGACCTCGTTCCAATCGAAGGATGTTAATGGGGCGCAGAACTCGCTGGTTTTGCTGTTGTTGAGAACCGAGAGGGGTTGAATCGAATTGTCGCGAACTTCCCAGAGACGGAGGTATTCGCCGGAGGAGGCGAGGTGATCCGGGGATGTGCGGGAGTTGGGGTGGAACATGAGCTTGGTGGGTGGGTAAGGGTGGTCGAAGGAGAGGCTGGGGTGGGTCCTGATTGCTAGGGCGTCTTCGTCGAAGGAGACGATGTCGACCCTGTTGCTGAGTTCTTCGATGAAGCTGCCAATGGCGATGCGGGGGTGGTGGTGCTGGGTTGAAGAAGAGATTGCCATGGAGTAAAGTGGGTACGGGGACTCGTATGTGACGCAGTTTTCAGATCTCAGGTGGGATTCTTGGCTTGATCTCTCCATTTTCCTGGTGGTGTTTGGCGGGTGAGAAATTTAGGGTTTTGATGAAGGTTGGGATCCTCTCAGTACAACTAAAACTGGTTGGTGGGTCAAACAAAAACAACCTTCGCTTTCTTTCCTCCGTTTCTTCGTCGTCCGTCAACGGTGCTTATTGGGTTCATTTCTCCGTTTCTTCTTTTACATTTCTCCGTTTGGTTCTCTCATCGAAAACATACAAAGATTTCATTTTTTTCCCGAGCTTTTCTTTATTTCTAATATAATTTTCTTATTGTTTAATGTTGTACATAGATCCTCGTACCATCAATATCCGATAATTATATGACTCAAGTTAGCAAATTGTCCAATCTCTAATATGATCATACGTTGATATTTTTCATAAGACTTTTATTAATCTTCATTTGATTCTGAACTTGATGAATATCTTTAAAACTAATACCAAAAATTTTACACCAAAACTCTTCGTATCAAATATTTATCCGTTACACCTCGATAACAAACCTCTAAATTAATTACATTTTTGTGTTATATTATTATAAAATGTCATTATCATACCCCCAATCTTACGACAATATGTTACATTTCATAAGCTTATAGAAGCTTATCATATCCCCGATCTTACGACAAATTTAGCATATATCCAACTATCCCCTAGTAGAAGTCAAATTCTAATCACCACCCATTGCCGAGACAAGTGGCGTGACTCAAAAGTTGTTAGAAAATATGACACATGGTTGGAAACGTTAGACTACAAAATTAAGCTTCTTTCACAAAAGAAAAATACTTCATCCCCTTGAAAATTTGCATTACAAAGAGTTGGTCAAGTTCAACTAGTGTGCATGCTGTGCATTGAAATTTAAACTTTTGATTCCTTTGTCTAGGATGATTTTGGTCTCATCCTCGTGGCTTTGACATTGCCTGAATTCACTAGAAATTTGATTCACGCGGCTTTGAGTTGTACCCTATATTCTGAGGTAGCAGGTGTGAGAAATTTCAAACCAAAGACTTTAGCAGCTTCCATGACTATTCTGTGGGTTCTTCAATTATTCAAAGACTCAGAGAAATTTCAAGCCAAAGACTTTAGCAGCTTCCATGACTATTCTGTGGGTTCTTCAATTATTCAAAGACTCAGATTGCAAGCTTGGAGATCAGAATTAATATTAAAGCATAGCCAAAGGTGGTGAAGGCCCAGCCGCCATCTACCATATTCTAGAATAACTATGACATTGTGGTATGGCAACGAGAAGGGTTTAGTATGGGTCGAACTTTGTCCTGCCCCAATAATATTTTTAAAATTTTTAATTTATTTTTAAAATTAATTTCTAAAAATGTTATTTATATTTAAAATAAATGTATTTTATAAATAAATAAATAAAATATTATAATTTTGTAATGTATTTAATTGAATTAGTTATTTTATTATTATTTTATATAAGTTAAAAATGAGAAAATTTTAAAAAATAAGTTAAATTATTTTTTAAAATTAATTATATATATAATTGAGAGAGGATAGGTGGGGGTAATACTAGTACCCGCCCAAACCTATCTCAGGTTTAAAATAAAATTCAAACCCACTTTTAACTTGTTTATTTTAACCTCAAACCTATTTGATTAGGGATGAGGCAAAGTGGGTTCATAAAAAACTTTGGCCCATTATCATCCCCATAGTTTTAAAAGGCTCAAGGCGCAAAGTAGTCCTGGAACCTAAGGCGCAAGGCGCATCTAAGGCGCGGGCTTTAGTGAAGTGAGGCGCACCCTAATTTACATATATATTTTTATATAATATAATCAAATTTAACAATCATTTATTTATCCTAAACACATAAATCATCAAATATCATCAAAAACTTCAATTTAAATAACAAAAAACATAAAAATAAAGAACTCCAAACATAAAAACAAATCCAAATCTATTTCCCCTTTATTTTTCTCCTATTTTCCCCCTATTTTTCTTCTTTTTTTTTTTCTTCTTCTTCACTTCTCTAGCACGGAAGAGGCTAGGGCAAATAATGGTAGTGGTCTCGGGTTGAGAAAGAGCAGAAAAGGGGGCTGGATGGAAGGAGTTTTTTTTTTTAAAAGAACAGGGTCCAAAACGACGTCGTTTTGGTCCCTGTTCACTTAAATGAACAGGCTCCAAAACGACGTCATTTTGGGCCCAGAAAATAAAAAAAAAATTAGGGTTGGTCGCGTCTCTGCATCTCGACTGGAGGAGGAAGAAGAAGAAGAAGAAGAAGAAGAAGGAGAAGGAGGAGCGCATACCTGGTCGGGCCGTTGGAGGCGACTCAGGCGACCGCCTCGCGCCTTGCTGGAGGCGAGCGCCTTGCGCGCCTAAGCGGCGCCTTCGTGAAGGGGCGTCGCCTCCCTTCAGGCGAGGCGCCGGAGAGTGGCGTTGCGCCGCCCCGAGCCTAGGCGTGCCTTAGGCGCGCCTTTCAGAACTATGATCGTCCCAGACTAGAGAGTGTTCCTATAGATTTGAGTTTTCCATTGCTTCTTCTTGACAATCAAAATAACACAATTTGAGGTACGGTATCTCTATTTTCAAGTCTTTGTTAGGAATGAGATATCATAAGAATAATGTACAGTGGGTTTACAAAGAGGTTAGGAAATTAAGAAAGAGACCCCTTCTATTGACTGAGTCTAGTGTGGGGGGGTGGGGGAAGATAATGTCTAACGAGTTAGAAGGAGATTGTTTAAGTTTGAAGTTTGTGGTGGAAAACGTCTCAAATTCCTAATTGAGATATGATTTTTTATTCTTTTATTAAATTTTTTTATATATGGTAAAGAAAACTATTAAGAATATCTTTATAGATATAATAAGTCATGAAAGGAAAAAAATTATAAAATATGAATAGACTTATGAAAATTATATGTGGTAGATAGAGATGTGAAGAAGAGTTGGACATATTCAATGAAGAAATAGAGCTTGTTGTTCAAGACATAGATATAAAAGAGGTGGGAATTTGGGGTATTTTGGTATCTAATAGTTGTATATGTATTTTTTTTTATAAAATTTTTTACATATACTGAATTTTTTTTTTTTCATCTGTGAATATAGGTATGGTTCATTGAAACATTGTGTACCTTTATATATAGATATTGTTTGATCTTTGTGTTCTAGCATTAGCATATTTGCATTGTACCTTTCGTTAGCACTACAATTTGTATAGTTTTTTTAATTGAAAGTTAGATTGTTCTTTTAGCCATTTTGAAAGGTTCAACAATAAAAATCAAAAGAATTACAATGTAAAGATTAAGAGTTTTATGTCAAAATATGCTTCAAATGAGCCTTTCCATAGGTTTATATAGAGCCTAGGAAGTTTTTGGAGACTCATACACTTAGCCATTAATGGGAAGAGTGTGGAAGATTCTAGAGATATCTAGAGAAGTCCACACATCTCTACACTATGGTGGAAGGCATGAGAGGAGTCCAAGGCTTTCTAGAAAATTCTAAAGATCTCTTGTATATTCTTGTACATAGGTTTGTACATAGAATTGTGTAAGGCATTCTAAAATCTTCTTGATTTGTAAGGAACCCTCCAAGGTTCCAAAGAGTTCCATTGGTGCCTATAAATAGGTGAGAACCTCATTTGGCCAAGGTACCAAGCAAGTGAGTTCCTAAAGCACTTGTAAAGCTTCCTTTGAGCAATAAAAACCTCCATTATTTAAGAGTTGTCTACTACGTCTTCTAAAGCTTCCAAGTCGTGAGCATCTTATCCTAGCAAACTAAGCATCGGGAGTAAGGTTGACTTAGCAAGCTCAAGGGTCTTGACTTGTCTAAGTGTCGCACGAGCTTAGAAAAAGACTAAGTCTATGACAATTGGTATCAAAGCGCGGCTATGAAGCGGGCATAGTAAAAGAAGCATGTCGGGTTCCAATATAAAAAAGACTAGCGAGCAAACCCGTGGAAGGGAGACCAAGTCTACTGCATAGGGCAGAAACAGGAAAAATAGATCTTGTGATGTCATTGCCAACATGGAGGCAGGACTAGCCAAGGTAGAGCTAGTCATGGCAAACACCCCGGAAGTGGTGGACTTGATCAAGCAAGGCATGGAGAAGGGATTAGAGGATCTAAGGGAGTAGATCTAAGACCTTTGTGAGGTGGTGCTAGGCTTACAAGTTCAACCGGTGTCACATGAGGAGTTCATGTCCTTCTAAGACAAGGTCATGATCATGTTCGCTAGTATGGAGTCAAGGATGGAGGCCTTGGCTGCTCGCATGGAGACTCGAGACTAGGAGATTCTATAAGAGCTGGCCATCTACAAGACTATTATATCAGCGTGAGTCATGGCCATTCATGAGGCACCAAGGGTGGAGGTGCCCAAGTCACACATGTTCAGTGGCAAGAGAGATGCCAAGGAGTTGGATAACTTCTTGTGGCACATGGAGCGCTACTTTAAGGTTATCGCACTAACAGATGAATCCACTAAGGTATGCACTGCGACCCTCTACGTCACTTATAATGTTACTCTATGGTGGTGTCAGAGGTTTACCGATATATATATATATATATATATATAAAAACATGCACCATAGACACATGGGATGTCTTTAAGCGAGAAATCAAAAAGAAATTCTACTTTGAGGATGTTGTTTACCTAGCAAGGAAGAATATGAAGCATCTTAAGCACACGGGCTCGATCCATGAGTATGTCAAAGAGTTCTTTATGCTTATGCTTGAGATACCCAACATGTCCGAGGATGAGCTACTATTCAACTTTATGGACAACTTGCAAAACTGGACCAAGCAAGAGTTGAGGAGACGTGGTGTCCAAGACCTAGCCATGACCATGGTAATAGTAGAGTCCTTGGTGGAATATAAAAAAGGAGAATCCTCCAAGCCCAAGCCACAATCCAAGGTTAATCATGCCAAAGGTAGAAGATACGATGGATTAAGGGGGTATACCCCTAATGAATGATCAAGTAAGACCTCTAGTGGCAAGGATGGTAAGGGTAAAAACAAACAAAAGGAGTTCACACCCAAGACCAATTGCTTTCTATGTGATGGGCCACACTAGGCGCGAGACTACCCCAAGAGGAAAATCCTAAATGTTATGATCGAGGAAAATGAGAAGGAGGGGCAATGCTCGTGTGGGATCATTACAACTCCTAAACACTCTCAAAGCCAAACTGGTGCCTAAGACGCCTCAAAACAAAGGGCTAATGTATGTAGAGGCCCTTGTAAATGGGAAAGCCACCAAGGTCTTGGTGGACACTGGTATCACTCATAACTTTGTCTCGGAGGATGAGGCAAAGAGGCTAGAGCTCCAAGCATCCAAGGAATGAGGTTGGCTCAAGGTAGTTAATTTAGCTGCCAAGCCATCACACGGAGTAGCTCATAGGGTAGCTATGCACATTGGCTCTTGAGAAGGAAGAATCAACTTCACAGTGGCACCCATGGATGACTTCGAGATGGTACTTGGGATGGACTTCCTACAGAAGGTCAAGGTCGTGCCACTACCCTTATTACGCTCAATGGCTATCTTAGAGGAGGAGAAACCATACATGATCCTTACGGTCATCGAAGGTTTTCCCAAAACCCCTCTGTTATCGGCTATGCAAGTAAAGAAAGGGTTAAAGAGAAAATAGGTGACCTACCTTGCCACCCTTAAGGAAGAAAGGGATGATGGGTTGGGAGGACCCATGCCTAAGGAAATCGAGGAAGTTCTTGATGAGGTCAAGGACATGATTCTACCCGAGTTGCCTAAAAGACTCCCTCCTAGAAGAGAGGAGGATCACAAGATCGTGTAAGAGTCGAGAGCTAAGCCCGTTGCTATGGGGCCATACAAAATGGCGCTACCTGAGCTGGAGGAGCTAAGAAGACAACTTAAGGAGTTGTTAGACGCAAGACTCATCCAACCATCCAAAGCTCCTTATGGCGCGTCGGTCTTGTTTCAAAAGAAACATGATGGGTCCCTACGAATGTGCATCGACTACCGAGCACTCAACAAAGTGACGGTAAAGAACAAGTACCCTATTCCGCTCATCATTGACTTGTTCGATCAACTTGGTAGGGTAAGACACTTCACGAAGCAATACTTAAGGTTGGGCTACTACCAAGTAAGGATTGCGAAAGAAGATGAGCCGAAACTACATGTGTGATCAGGTATGGCTCATACGAGTTCTTATTGATGCACTTCAACCTTACCAATGCCCCAACGACGTTCTGCATACTCATGAATAAGATCTTCCACCCATATTTAGACAAGTTCGTGGTAGTGTACTTGGATGACATAATCATCTACAGTAACACTTTGAAAAAGCACATAGAACATTTAAGGAAGGTCTTCAAGATCCTAAGGCAGAACGAGCTATATGTAAAGAAGGAAAAATACTCATTTGCTAAGGAAGAAGTAAGCTTCCTAGGGCATCACATCAAAAATGGCAAACTGATGATGGATAATAGCAATGTGAAAGCCATCCAAGAATGGGATCCACCAACCAAGGTACCTCAACTAAGATATTTCCTTGGTTTAGTTAATTACTATCGGCGGTTCATCAAGGGCTATTCGGCAAGGGCAGCTCCACTCACTGATCTTTTTAATAAGAACAAGGCATAGGAATGGGATGAAAGGTGCCAACAAGCCTTTGAACATCTAAAGAAAGTTGTGACTGAGAAATCGGTGTTGGCACTACCTGACCACACCAAGGTTTTTGAGGTACACACAGATGCCTCAAACTTAACTATTGGGGAAGTCCTTATGCAAGAAAGACATCTGATCACCTTCGAGAGCCACAAACTAAATGACATAGAGAGACGCTAGACAGTGCAAGAAAATGAGATGACCACCATCATCCATTGTTTGCGCATCTTGAGCTACTATCTTCTAGGGTTTCACTTCATAGTGAAAACCGACAATGTTGCCACTAGCTACTTCTAAACACAGAAAAAGTTAAGTCTTAAGCAAGCTAGGTGGCAAGACTTCCTAGCTGAGTTCAACTATACGCTATAGTATAAGCCAAGAAGTGCTAATCATGTGGCCAACGCCCTAAGCTGTAAGGCAGAACTAGCATCCATGACGAGTCAGCCACAAAGAGACATAATGGATCTTCTAAGAAAGAGGCAACAACATGATCTAATGGCTAAGAGTCTCATCGTCCTAGCTCATGAAGGGAAAACTAAGCGGTATTAGGTGGTGGACGACCTACTCTACACTAAAGGGAGACAACTCTATTTGCCTAAGTGAGGGAACATAAGGTGGAATCTAATTAAGGAATGCCATGACACCAAGTAGGTTGGGCACCTTGGGCAACGACCCATGAGGGCACTACTTGAGTCAACTTACTATTGGCCTCAAATACGGGATGAAGTTGAGGCTTATGTGAGGACTTGTCTTGTGTGCCAACAAGACAAGGTGTAACAACAATAGCCTAGAGGCCTGTTGGAACCACTACCAATAGTAGAGCGCCCATGGGACAGCGTCACCATGGACTTCATCATCGAGCTGCCCAAGTCAGAGGACAATGACTCTATCATGGTAGTAGTGAGCAGGTTCTCTAAGTATGTGACCTTCATAGCAACCCCGACTAACTACACTGTGGAGGAGACGACAAGACTATTCTTAAAGCACATAGTCAAGTATTGTGGGTTGCCTAAGTACATTATCAGTGATCACGATCTGCGTTTCACTAGGAAGTTTTGGATGAAACTCTTCAAGTTTATGGGTTCAGAGCTTCACTTCTCCACAAGCTTTCACCCGCAGACAAATAGGCAGACTGAGAGGATGACCGTCTTACTAGAGCTATACTTGAGGCACTTCATGAGTGCCAACCAAAAGGATTGAGCTAAGTTGCTAGATATAGCTTAGTTCTCATACAACTTGCAAATAAGTAAGGCAACCAACAAGAGCCTGTTTGAGCTAGCCATAGGGCAACAACCATTAACTCCTCACACACTAACAATAGGCTATACGAGGAGAAGTCCAGTGTCTTTTAAGTTCGCAAAGGGGTGGTACGAGCAAGCTAACATAGCACTCTCATACTTGTATAAGGTCGCTAGGAAAATGAAAAAATGGGCTGAAAAAAAGCGATGTCACACAGAGTATAAGGTTGGAGACATGGTGCTTGTTAAACTCCTTCCTCAACAATTCAAGTCATTAAGATCGGTGCATAAGGGCCTTGTGAGGAGGTATGAAGGACTCTTTCTCATACTTGGGAAGGTCGACAAAGTGTCCTATAAAGTTGAGTTACCACCAAGGTTGAAGATTTATCCTGTCTTTCACATAAGTTACTTGAAACCATATCATGAAGACAAGGATGATCCAAGCCGAGGGTTTTCTAAGAGGGCACCTACATCGGTTGTGACCTCCTATGACAAGGTGGTAAAACACATTATTGCAAACTGAGTCATCAGGAGACGATGCGTGTCTCCTGCTATGGAGTACTTAGTGAAATGGAAAGGAATGCCAAAGAGCGAGGCTAGTTGGGAGCTAGTAGATGCACTATGGTAGTTCTAGGAGTAGATTGAGCGGTTTTAGGCGAAAGGCGCAACGAGGACGTATGCGGCTTAGGTGGGGGAGAATGTCATGGGATGCTTCAAATGAGCCTCTTCATAGGTTTATATAGAGCCTAGGAAGCTTCTGAAGACTCCTACACTTAGTCATTAATGAGAAAAGTGTGGAAGATTCTAAAGATACCTAGAGAAGTCCACACATCTCTACAATATGGTGGAAAGCATGAGAGGAGTCCAAGGCTTTCTAGAGAATTCTAGAGATATCTTGTATATTCTTGTACATAGGCTTGTACATAGAATTGTATAGGGTATTCTAGAATCTTCTTGATTTGTAAGGAACCCTCCAAGGTTCCAGAGAGTTCCATTGGTGTCTATAAATAGGTGAATGCCTCATTTGGCCAAGACACCAAACAAGTGAGTTCCCAAAGCACTTGTAAAGCTTCCTTTGAGCAATAAAAGTTTCCATTCTTTAAAAGTTGCCTACTACGCCTTTTAAAGCTTCTAAGTCGTGAGCATCTTAGTCTAGCAAGTTAAGCATCGAGAGTAAGGTTGACTTAGCAAGCTCAAAGGTCTTGACTTATCTAAGTGTCACACGAGCTTAGGAAAAGACTAAGTCCGTGACATTTAACTATATATGTAGGAAAATCAAGTGTGAAACTTTATGTAAGTATCTTCTAATTCCTTTATATTCCACATAAAAAAATTAATTGTAGGAACTAAATGGCTAGTTGAATAATTTCTATATAAGAGAAAGCGGGCTATGAAAAATGTTATCAAAATCAGTTTTGTATATATATACACACATACATACATATGTCATCTTAATTAAGTAGACACATTTTAGGGTCTCTACAAAAAGTAATGGACCCTAAAGGAATCCACTAACTATATAGTGGAAAAAACTTCTTTCTCCACAAGGGATACCAAATAGGTAGACATCAATCACCTTTGAGTTCAAATCAAATCAATTCCCAATTGCTCAATATAGAGACAAGACAAGCCAATGAATGTAGGTATATGAGCTCAATAGCTAGCCATGGAAAAATGATGCAATTTTAGTTTTGTTATCTGTTGTGTGGATGTTTCTCTATTTTCAAGTCTCTGTTAGGAATGAGATATCGGAACAACAATGTAGGGTAGGTTTAGAAAGAGGCTAAGAAATTAAGAAAGAGAAAATGACTTCCTTCTGTTGATAGGTCTATTGTGGGGTTGGCCAAGTTTAATTTTCTGTTAATGTCTTCAACAAGTTAAAAGGAGTTTGTTTAAGTTTGTGGTAGAAAGTATCTCGAATTACTAGTTGAGATATAATTTTGTGTTTATATGAAAGATAATAATAATAATAATAATAACTACTTAGAATATCTTCACAGATATTATAAGTCATAAAAAGAAAATATTATAAGATAAAGATAGACTTATAAAAATTATATGTGATAGATAGAGATATGAGAAAAAAAAATGAAAGATACTCTATGGAAACAAAAAAGTTTATTTTTCAAGGTGTGAATATAAAATAAGGGAGAACATGGAATGTTTTGATATATAATATCTATAGCTATTTTTTTATCCTATGGTATGCTAAAATTTTCTTTCATGGATGTAAGCACGATTGATTGAACCACTTTAAAACGTTATGTACTTTGGTATATGGACTGTTTGATTTTTATATTTTTATATTAATATATTTGCATTGAAGTTTTTGCTAGCACAATAGTTTGTATAGCTTTTCAATCGAAAGTTTGAAAGATTGTTTTTTTAACTCAAAAGAATTACATTAATATAAATGTGGAGAGCTTTAGTGATATATGTAGGAGAATAAATTATGAAGCTTCATGTAATATCTTTAGGTTTGTTTATATTCCATGTAAAAGGATTAATTATAGTCTTTAGATGATCGATTAAATGATATCTATATAAGAGGAAGTGGATTATTACAAATGTTATCAAAACTAATCTAACATGAGGGGTGATTATGTAGTTAGGAGAAGAAGTTTCTAATATTATATGCACAATCATCTCCTTTTAATTAGTAGATATTTTTCCTCTTATATGAGTAAACACATTTTAAGGTTGTTACAAAAGGGAATGGGTCGTAAAGGAGCCCACTACATATATAGTGGTAGAAACTTTTTCCCTAACCGACATGGAATACCAGACAAATAGACGTCAATCATGTTTAAATCCAAATCAAATTGATTCCCAATTCAATATGCAGACAACCCGACAAATACATGTAGATGAGTTTGAAAGCTAACCAGGGAAAAAAGGGACGCATATAATCCAAGGTCTAAGGATAGAGTGCTAAAAAAAATGAGGCTAAGACAAATGGTTGTAGAAAAATCATATTATCATCAATAATCAGCAGAAATGACTCGATCAATCTCAGAGGTTTTGTGTGTCCTTGTTTTCAACTCATTTTCTAATAAGAATATGTTTTGTAATATTTTTAGTAAAATTGTTTCTTTTATAATTGTTTTCTAAATAATCATTTATCAAATGTTTTTTAAGAAAATATTACAAATAATTTAATTTTTTTTTTAAATATTTTATAAATTTTATCGAACACCTTGATTTTTTTTAAAACATTCTTTATACTATCTAAAAATATTGTCAAACGCCCTTTTTAAGTAACTATATGATAATGGCGACAATAATCCAATTTAACTCCAACAAGCAAGCTAGAAGATCACATGTGGAGACCTTGAGACATGTCCAGAAGTGGGCGATTTTTTCTACAACTGCTGTCATAGCGTGACGTAGGTTCACAAGGACACCCTTGCCGTCATCTCTGGCATCACATGCTTCACAGTCTGGCAATTCTCTATGTATATGTACGCCAAAATGTCTTGACCTGAGAATTATTTGAATGGGTTCATAATTTTTGGTTAAGTCCTCCATCACCCATCCTCACTATAGTTGATAAACTTGAACTTAATTGACATCCACGGCCTTGCTATGGGTGTGGATAAGGAAAAGATGAGCTCATACTCTTTCATAGTAGTGTGTAGATAAGAAAGAACTACTGGGTGGACAACGACTTTCTTTATATTTTACATTATAACAGTCATCGCTTTAACTTGCCTTGTCAGCATCTACAAGGATTCAACTCCTCATATCTAGCTACTACTTCACAACTTGCAATTAGGGTTAGGATTGTAATTAATACTTCTCAACTTGCAATTTGGATTAGAATTGTAACCACCCGTTATAAATATTATCGGTTCTGAGTCCTTTAAATCCCGACAACTTTAAAATATATTTATATGATTATAAAAAGAACCAATATTTATGATATCATAAACTTTTTTTCACATCTATTATAGGATATCATTTTTATGTAAGTATAATAAATATTATGAAACCAAATAAACAAATATCTTTGTAGGGTTAAACGAACTCTCATACTAAAATCAAGAATCTAACATCATTTATAATAACTCCTTTTCAATTATGTAGAAATTATTTACTTTGAACCATTTAAGTGGTTATTATAATATCTCAAATTGAGTAGAAGAAAAAATTTATAATATTATATATGTATGAAATCCTTCTAGATAAGATAATATTTATAAGATTACGAGCGATTATGAGCCGGGGATTGCGGGAGAGAGAAATTAAAGGGATCATGTGTCTCACTACGTGTCACATGCTTCCGTGGAGAATTTTCATCCATTTCTATATTGGCTTCACATGCAGCTGGAAAGTGTCCGCCACTCGACAAGAGCTGAACCCTTTTATGGCATATATGTGGAAATTAAGGAAAAAAAGCATCTCAGAGAGGACCCAGTGCATAACATTAACCGCGCACATGGGAAATGATCTCATAAATCCAATGTACTGGGTCTGATGGGAACCACCCAGAACCACCCACTCACCTATTGTCACGGATGTTATGGAATGGTCGAGACCCAGGACGGTAAAGGGAAATTAAATTAGAAATATCCATCCACAATTAGAAAAGCATTTTGACTAGAAAGTCTGCGTGGTTGGAGCTTAATTGGTATTGCCAGAAGGGAAAATAAATGACAGTTGTGTAGTTGCAGATGGGGATGGCAACAGCACGAGCTAGTGTAGGATAAGGAATACCCTTCTCTCAAAGCAGTTCCTTCACGCTTGGCCTGGATTAATGTGCAGAGGATACGATCATAGCCTATTCTGTTATTATTGATTCAACCTCCTCGGACATTATGGAAGCTGTTCTGACTACCTTCTTATCATCCATTCTTTAGCAGCTAAGGCGATTGAACGAGATGAGTTCATTCTTTAGCAGCTAAGGCGATTGAACGAGATGAGTTCAAACCCGAAGCAGACCTAATAAGTTAAGTATAGGCTTAGAACCAATACTTCATTATCTAATGGATCTTTTCGTTCTAATTCTTCATCCGAGAGTTATCAGTATTACCTGAACTTGTTTTGGATTTTAAAAAATCTCAAATCTGTCCCTATTTATTATAATTCTAAACTCATCTTCTTAGAGGTGAGGAGGGATCGGTACTCGAAAAAATCTGTCTCATTGTCATCCGTAGTTGCAGACGTCACATGAATAATTGTTGATGATATCACAAGGACAAGTAGGGTATGTCCTGGCTGTTTATGTCAATAGTCTCTGGCTCTTCTCCTATTGATGATGAGCATCACTACAAGAGGTCGAGACATCACAGGTCTAGTTGCAGGAGTGGAAACCTTCAGCATGGTGGGTGCCTCTTTCTATGACTTTTCAAAGATTACTCCCATTAAAACATCAAAATGATTGCAATTGGCTTATTGCAAACAGTGATTATCCATCATGTATGTAACCAACCCTCTGGCGTGTGTTTTGGGCTCAATTCCGATGTGGGATTTTTTTTCTCGAGACGTGTAGTGAGGGTTGGGGGGATACCATACTACATCATGACACTGACATTGCAGGAGATCATCACTTACCAAAGTTTTCTTATTAATTAGTGACGTCCCTTTTGTTGGATGAACCTTTGTAATAACTTCATCTCAAGTCTTTCTTCTGATAAATTAATCCTTGCCAATATGACTTGAAACTCATCCAAAAGTTATCCATGGAGATCTGGTACGTTTTGCCACTATTCTTGCCAATATGACTTGAAACTCATCCAAAAGTTATCAATGGAGATCTGGTACGTTTTGCCACTATTCTTCCCTGCAGCCGCCGCCTTTGGACACATTCTATGGGCAAACCATGTCCGCAAATTTTCTTTTCATTTTCCTTCATCATGATGATCACATGTATAAATTAGCCTCGGCACATGTAAAAACACGACCCCATTGAAGCCATTCTTAGAGCATACTTGGCCACGTTTTTAGTGAAAATAATTTTTAAAAGTATGAAAATCACCTATCAAGTATTTTTTCAAAAGATTACGAACAGACTCTTAATTTATAACTACCCACAATTACTTTTGATTAGGAATATATGATTATCTCATTAGTATACATACTAGCTAGCTTCATAATTTTCAATAATTTTGGTAGGTCCTACTATATATATACTTTCGCTTTCAAGATTTTTACTGCAAGTTTTCTAAGTAAAACCGTTTCATTACAGTGTGATCATTTCTGTGGATATAAAACAAAGAAAATTGTGATTATATGGAAGTTTCGACCATTATTTAGCTAAATATGATAGATGACAATCTTCTAGATTTGAAAATACCATTTCCCCTTTGTTTCAACTATTAAAAAAAAAAAATTCATTTTTAGTTTTTTTAAGTTATGTTTGATTCTTTGAATATTGAAAAAAAAAAGTGAAAAAAATAAAAAAAAATGATATAAATCTTATAAATTATTCTTATATTTACTTTAAATTCATTTTATTTATCTTAACTCTTCCATAAAAATTAAATAATTTTAAAATATGTAAATTTTTAATCAATTTTAAATATATTTGATTTTTTTTTCCATATTTTTCCTCTTTCAACCAACTAGGAGGAGTCATTCTCCTTAATAATTATTGTTTTCTCTCTCTCATACTTCTTCGAATGAAACATAAGATTAATGATCTCTACAAGATAAAGGTAAGATGAATATGTGGCTAGAAGACTTGAGATATCGAGTCAACCCAACTTGTCCCACATGCCCTTCATTCACGTATATATGTATATTTTAGTGCAAGTGATCAGACTCATCTTCCAGGAAGCTGCTTAGTAGAGTGGTTATCCAATTTTCCTTAGGTTGCTACATATATAAGTCCATGGAATCAAAGGTGTTGTCCACCGGAATCCGGTACTTGACCTTGCCACAAAGTTACATCAGGCCAGAGCCGGAGAGGCCGAGACTCTCCCAAGTGAGTGAGTGTAAACATGTCCCCATAATCGACCTCGGCAAGGACGTAAACAGGGCCCAACTCATCCAACACATCGCCGATGCTTGCAGGCTCTATGGTTTTTTCCAGGTCTCCAAACAAAACCATATATATATATATATATGTTAGTAGTTTGAGACTGACTCCATGGATGAACTGATTTAATTTTTGTGCCAGGTGATCAATCATGGGGTAGCTGCAGAAATGATGGAGAAAATGTTGGAGGTGGCCGATGAGTTCTACAGACTGCCGGTGGAGGAGAAGATGAAGCTGTATTCCGATGATCCCACCAAGACAATGAGGTTGTCAACCAGCTTTAATGTGAATAAGGAGAAGGTCCATAACTGGAGAGATTATCTCAGACTCCATTGTTATCCTCTGGATCAGTACACGCCTGAGTGGCCTTCCAATCCTCCTTCCTTCAAGTAAGTCTTTGATTTCTTCTCCTAAGTTATCTCTCTTTTTGTATGAATTTGATTTCTTATTCTCGAACCTGTTCTAGCAACTTTCAACTTTCTGCCTAATTCGTCCTCATCCTACTTTCAATGGTAGAAGTAGGAATAGAAGTAATTATTATTAAATCACATTAAAATATGTTTTAAAAAAATTTCTCCATCATAGGTGTTGTAAGTCGAATATAAAAATCATTATTTTCTTATTTTGTATATACAAACTAAGACTTTAGTTTCGACCTCTTCTTGTTTTCAACAATAGAAAAACAAAAACAAAAGTAACTAAAGTCAAAAATCATACAAACAAACGTTGAAACTAGCATAAAACTTTAATTTTAATGTTTAAAAAACTCTTTTAGGTCATAGATGTTGTAAATTGATTATGAAAGAAACAAAAAATTTTATGTCTTCTTGTTTTGTATGTACTACCAAAAATTTTATTTATTATAATATTCATGTACTACACCTAATATTCATGTACTACACGAGACAATGATTCTGATGATCACATGAAATAATGAATTATAATATCATAAATCTCATAATATATCAAATATTATGAACGAAACTCAATCATGTTATTTTATTTTCTTAAATTCGTAATACTTGATGTCATGCACAATAGAAAAAAATTAAATTTTATATGATAAATAAGCAAAGTACATTGAATGAATCTATAAAGTGGTGAAATAGATTCCTTTTTGTCTTTTAGCTAACTTTAGTGATATTGCAAATTTTGGGTCGAAATCTCATTGGGCATGTAGTTATTCAAAAGGTATCACCTTAATTCTTAATTCAATGAATTTGATTTAGAGAATCCCTTAAAGTTAACCATGTGGTACATATTTTTATAAAATTCCAATAGTTGGATTTTATCGACATCTAGAATATCAGAACCAAACTTTTTGTCACATCAAAATAAGAAAAATAGTATTACCACTTTTATTTTTATTTATATAATTAAAAATATAAGATACAAAAATTATATTTATTGAATTACATATTTGACTCGGTAAATTTGTGTGATAAAACCTATATCGTTGTATGATATACAAATAAATGAGATTAAAAGTTTGTTTGACGGTAGTTTTAAAAAATGTTTTTAACTTAAAAAATATGAAGTATTTGACAAATTTATAAAATATTTTTAAAAATATGAAAAAATCATTAATAATATTTTTAAGATAAACACTTAATAAACGATTCTCGTACAAATATTTTTAAAGCAAATACTTCAACTAAAAACACTTTTAAGTATCATCGGATATAAACATATGGATATATAATAAAAACCCGATATACAAATTATGTCTTTTTAATATATTATTGAAAAAGTATCACTAAATTGAAAGTCCCATATAATAATTATTTGAAAAATATTATGTTATTAATTAGGTATTATATTAAAATCAAATTTTAAATCCTTAAAAGATATGAATAAATTCAGTTGTTGAAAAAAAAAAACACAACGACTGAATTTCAAAAGAAAATGGTAATGAGATTTAGGTATATCTATGATAACGTAAGTGATAAACTACCTTATTAAATATGTTGAGCAATTTTTGACGCTTTTGAGCTGCTAATGGCTCCAAAAGTCTTACTTTTGGACGGTGATGACGACATCAAATGGTGTGGGCACATAGATTTGTCAGTTTTTTGACATGATACCAATTTTATAGTGTTTTCTAATTGACAATGGATTGAATTAGAATCCGCGTCGACGTAAGCAAATTGAATTATGTGTACATGATGAATAGGTGACGTGTACAATTTTTCATGGGCCCAGGTAGACTCCACTAGAAGCCCCAAAAAGAGTGGTTGGGTCAATAGGATATATGAATAAGCCAAAAAAGCCAATTTTTTTATTTTTTATTTTTTTGTTAATGAATAAAGTTTTAATAAAAAAGAGTTTAATACATGCTTCAAACCTCGTTTACTTTACACTTGAATTTAATTTTATTATTTTATATGTTAATCTCGTTTATTTATATTTGATTTCATTTCTTCATTTGATTTAGATTTTACTGTATATTTTGAATGATTTAAATTACATCATTAATAAATATTGATCTGATATCTTAAAATTTTTTAATTCTCTAATTAAAATTATGATTTTAACTTTGACTTCTAACTAAAATCAAGAAAAAATTCTCGAACAAATCCTAATTCAAAAATTTGTTGTATTCTTAGGGAAATTGTGAGTAGTTATTGCAAAGAGGTAAGAGAACTTGGGTTCAGACTACAAGAAATGATATCAGAGAGTTTAGGCTTGGAAAAGGATCATATAAAGAATGTTTTTGGTGAACAAGGGCAACACATGGCTGTAAACTATTATCCGCCATGTCCACAACCCGAGCTCACTTATGGATTGCCAGGACACACAGACCCCAACGCCCTTACCATTCTTCTTCAAGACCTACGAGTGGCAGGTCTTCAAGTTCTCAAGGATGGTACTTGGCTCGCTATCAAGCCACATCCCGGTGCTTTTGTCGTCAATATAGGCGATCAATTACAGGTACAATAAGAGTTCATTTGATAGTGATTTTAAAATAATTAAAAGCATTTCCTAATATTTAGAAGTACTTTCGGGTTTTAATATTTGCCCGGTTTTTAAAATTTAAAAATTTGTTTTAATGATGGAAATGGGCATGTGCTAATAAAGGGTTGCTGACAAGTTAGTATGATTATAGGCTGTGAGTAATGGGAAATACAAAAGTGTATGGCATAGGGCCGTTGTGAATGCAGAGAGTGAAAGGCTATCAGTGGCTTCTTTCCTCTGCCCATGCAATGATGCAGTAATTGGCCCTGCAAAGCCTCTCACAGAAGATGGATCTGCACCCATTTACAAGAATTTCACATATGCTGAGTATTACAAGAAGTTCTGGGGCAGGGACTTGGATCAAGAACATTGCTTGGAACTATTCAAGAACTAGAAGCCTTTCCTGTCTAGTTTTCGATGACATTTCAGTAAGATGTGTAATAATATGGTCAAGTTGAACTTTCCTTGATTATTGTTGTATTTTGTGGTTCAAGTCTTTCTCGCAAGTGCTACATGTTTTTAAATAAAGTAGTCTCTAATTTCTTTCCTTAATATGTGTTTAGTGAATCATGTGCGAAGAGAACAAAAACGAGAGGAAGTGGAACCAGAATGAAATGAAATCTGAATCGAGAATTCAATTAAAGTGTTTTACGTGACTGAGAAAATGAAATGAAAATGAAAATGATTGATTTTCAACTATTTTCTAAAGTTTAAAAAAAAAACATTTTTTTATTGTTTTTTATCAATGACTTATTATAATGTTATATTAGTAAAACTAATTTTTTGATAACTCATTTCTCTGCACTAGATGATTTTAATGACTTTAAAAACATTTAAATATATGAAATGACTCGATGTCTTTAAATATTTGAATATTCAAATATTTATATTTAAATTTAATTATAATTATTTATTTTAAAATATTTAAATATATAATAAACATATATAGACCTCACTCCCTATTTTGAGGAATTGGAATGACATTCCGTAACTTCACCCAAGGAAATCATTAAGAATGAGTTTCTTAGTTTTATCTCGATTCCACTTTATGTTTTAATTCTTTAAGCTTAATGAAAGGAATGAGAGTCCGCTCATTGATTTCATTATCTAATGATGAAGTTAATATGTCGTGGATTTGATATGTGAGAATAGGAATAAAAATAGGAAGAGAATGGAGGGAAATCATAGTACCATGTAAAAGAGATGAATTAAAATCCTAGTAAGAGAGAGATTTAATTTTCATAATAATGATTTTTTTTATTATTATTATCATTCTAACAAACAATCCAAACATGTTAATGAATAAGAATAGAATTGATTTTTTATTCTTATTCTCTATTCCAATGTTCCCTATGTGATTAGTCTCTTAAGCAAACAACTTTCCTAAAAACTTCATGTATATGAAGTAGTGGGCAAACCATTCATATCACATGATCCAAACATCCTTTCAAGACATGTTTTGTCAGCTCTCTTAAAAGCATAAGCTTCATTGGAGAGACAAATAAGTAAGGTTTCCTAAAAGCTTAAATTAATATCTTTTTAGCCTAAATGCTACATATTTGTCAATTTTCTTAATAGTTTAAACTTATGATAAGATAAGTAGATTTTCCTAAAAGCTTAAACTAAATGGTATGCATTTGTGCTCATGCTCGTAATTGAAGAGAGAAATAATTTACAAAGTTATTATTACAAATGAATAGATATGACAAATTTGTGATTGTTAATGAAAAATCTTTTTTCCTAATAGAGGTGGTTGGTATGGACGATAAGTGTCAATGCCTCTTCTCGGGAGAAGTTGTATCTCCTTCTACCCGCTCTCTATTTATAGGATAATGACTTGGACAAGAGAACCAAAAACTTGAAAATTTATGTGCAAGCTTAACAACTTTGAAAATTACGAATTTAGAGTGAATTTTTATTTGTTGGTAAGTGTGAAGCTGGAAAGGTTATTAGAAGACAAGATTGTTAAACTACTAATTTTTCAAATATATATTATACTCTTTAATGTAAAAAGATACAATCTCACAGATAAACAACTGCAAATTAGTAATCGGCCGATCATGGTTTCGGTCTAGTCCAATCATTTAGGTTAAAAAGTGTTCAGACCGGAATTAGGTTGGTTAAATCGGTGGTCCGACAGGTGAATCGGATAAATCGGACGGTTCGAGGGAACTATTTGATTCAACTTTTTTTTTTCCACTATCGTCATCCCCGCCAACAGGACCCCCCCACCCGCAACCCCACTGGAACCCCCCCCCCCCCCCCCCCCCCCCCCCACCCCGTGCAGGAAAAGCCTCTCCCACTTGCCGTCTCCCGCCGATAAAACCCTCCCGCATTGGAAAAAGAAATGAGAATCCAGAGTAGTGGTCGGGTGCGGTGACTTATAGAGAAGATCAATGATGAGGAGTCCGTTGGAGAGACGACCAGTTGATTTGTGGAAGAAGGTACAACCATTGGGGAAGTTGACTGGGAAGTCGAGCCTAGCGACGAGTCTGCCAGTGTCAAAGTTGGAATTGCCGAAAGAGAAGATAACAGGAGTGTGGTGGCACTAAGAGAGAAATGAGAAGCCATAGAAGAAGAAGGAAGAAAAAATGGGGAGGAGGAAGAAGACGAGAGAGTAGTGGAGAGTAAGAGTGAGATTGAGAATTGAGAAGCCCTTGTTGGGAACTCTTGTCATTTTTGCCATTTTTTTTTCTTTTTAAATAGGCATGTGAGTTTTTCTTTCATGATTAAAGAAGAATCATGACTATTACGAGACTAATTTAATGATTTTTAAATAAAATTTTAATTTTTAAATAATATATAAATTATTATTTTTATTTTTATAATTATTTTAAATTTTAATAATTTATAAATTATATATTTATGACATCATCGATTCGACTGTTGGTTCAACTAGTGAACCGTGAACCAATAACTTTTTTGGTTCAATGACTGATCCAGTTCTGAAAACATTAATAATAAACAAAGAAACTAAACAATGAGATATGGTCAACCCCATACCGACACATGCAGAATATGGAATGACAAGACATATAAACAAATAAATCAATATTTGTGATTATGAATAAATAAACAAATAAATAAATGCATGTGGAGAGACAATCAAATAGGCAAATCAAGTTCTTGAACCTAGTGGTGGTGATGGTAAAGGTGAAGACTAAAAACAAAACTATTAACATGTGAGACAAGAGAACTAAAAACACAATCCACCTCATACTCACATGGGAGTTGCACGTGGAGAAATTAACAAGTAGGCATGCAAATCCAATGTTTTCATAATCGGACCGGTCATTGAACTGGAAAAGTTATCGGTTCACGGTTCACTAGTCAAATCGGTAGTCGAATCGATGACGTCATAATATATAATTTATAAATTATTAAATTTTAAAATAATTATAAAAATTAAAATAATAATTTATATATTATTTAAAAATTAAAATTTTATTTGAAAATCAGAAAATTAGTTTCAAATTAGAAATTTAAATTAAAATCATAATTTTAATTTAAAATTTTAATTTTAAATAATTATTTTTAAATAAAAAAACTTATTTTAAAATCAAAAATTAATTTAAAAGTGTAATGTTTTTAATTTTTACCATTAAATCATATCTCATACATATAAAAAGCATTTTTTACTACTCCCAATCTCCCACCTTTGTTGTTGTCTCCTACCCTCGCTGTTGTGAAGACCCACCAACACCACATGCAATTGCAAATTTGCAACTATGCAAGACCCAACATTGGAGGGGGAGCAATCTGACTGTGAGGGGGTTGCCTTGCCAACGTCACCGTTGTAAGATTTAGTCCACTTGACAAGTCAGCATCGCCAACAACAAAGCTTCTCCATCCGGTAATACTCGATTTTCAGGAAAATCAGGTAAGTAAATCCTAAATTATGCCCTCATCCTTCGGTGGTTTCTCCTCTTATTTTCGAATAGATCACGGGTTGAGTTTTTTCTTATTCATTTTCTTTGATTTTCTGAGTTAAAAGTTCCAATTTCAAAATCCTGAATGTTTGCTTTTGAAAGGGGAATACCTAATTTTTATTTTTTATTTTGAAAATGTTATGATATGTTATTGTGATTGGGAAAAAAATGACAAGGTTTGAAAATTTTTTTGTAACCTAACTGAATGTGGGTGGGAGGAGAACATTTTGGAAGAAGGAAAAATAAAGGGAAGGCATCGTTTTGGAAGCTAATAAACAAAAAGGAAAAAGTTCATTTGAACCGTTCAATTCGTTAAAAACTGGTCGGATCGGTCTATCCACCGGTTCTGATGGTTCGATGATGGTTCAAATGTTGGCCGGTTCAAAGAGGTGAATCAAACCGGACTGGTGATCGGTCGGACCGGTCGATCTGGTCCAATTTTTAAAACGTTGTGCAAACCATAAAAATTGTGATCACAAATAAATTAATAGATAAGTCAATACGGTCGACCCCACACACCTAAGTGGATCCCATGTGGAAAGACAAATAGGTAGGTAAATTAATAATAAATTTGCAACCATTGATTAAGAACTTGTACCTAATGGGGGGTTGTCAAGGTGGTGGTAAAGGTTAAATTTAAAAACAAAATGATTAATGATAGCCATGTCATTGCCACCGCTATGGAAGGAGCCTTATCTCTTTCTACCCACTCCATTAACAAGACAATTCTTGACAAAATTATAGTAACTTAGATGCAAAGACAAAAAAACTTGAAAATTATCAAATGGCATAGTGATAGCCTTCATCGACTACCAAAGATGGACTCGTTTTAAAACCTTGAGGGCTTATTAGGCCTAAAAACGAACGAACATAGAAAAAGATGCTACATTCATTTTAAAACCTTGGGGGCCCATGAGGCCCAAAGATGGACAAACAAATAGATGTGCACAGCCCATAATTGTATTAGCCCATTAAGGGCCTCTAGCTTTGATACCATGTTTTGGAACAAAGAGGGTAAGATCGCTTTCACTTTTGAAGGTTTGAAGAGATCATTATAGATTGACTAATCAACATGAAGAATCTTATTTGATATAAGAAATGACAAAAATAGCTTCTGATTTCATTGTATAACAACTTCATACACAGTATGAAGCCACTTATGAAAGAAGACAAGATATAGAATCAGGATACTCACAAACTACTTGCAATGGACACCAAGCTAGAGGCTCAAGCAGTTTTACAAAATTCCATGATCCAACTGTTGAAGGCACAACACACTACCTTGAAACCTTGGAATCCAGCTCCCTTGGCTAAGGCTTCGAACTCTTTCTCTGTCCTCGCTTTTCCACCAGTGTTATAAGCCAACATAATAACGTCAATATGGACGGCAGTCTTGGTGGCTAGGCTGGTGTCTGGGACCACAGGAAGGATGCACTCAGCAACAATTACCTTTCCATTGTCTGGAAGTGCCTGATAACAATTCTCCAAGAACTTCAAGCAATGAGCATCATCCCACTCATAGCACATCCACTGCAGGAAGACAATTTACATCCATTAGCATAATTGAAGGTACAAAATATACCACATCTTGCTATCTCATGTGACTTCATCTTATGTTCAGTTTGACGGGTCATTAGCATAATTGAAGGTAGAATCAGTATGATTTTAGAGGCTTATTATCATTTAGTAGTAATTTCATATGGACCATATTCAATCTCAAAAAGCTATGTCTTCAATCTCTTTGGAAGCACACCCACGGGTTGATCATCATCCGTCTTCTTATAACTGGCTCCCACTGAGATGCTAGTATGCCAATTTGACAGAGTAAAGGCTATATAAAGAACACAAATTCACCTTCATGAAGATGGCATCTCCCTTTGGGACACTCACAAACATGTCTCCCCCAACATGCTCCACACCTGCAGCCAGATTCAACCACAGAAACTGATAAGAGGAACAAGATGATCATAGGGATAAGATCCAATAGCTCAGCAAATCATTGGAAATGGTTAGTGGGGTTTCAACTCTGCCACTAAAACTCAACCCTCTTTTGGCCAATCAGAATGATAGCTCCATGACTATCTTTGAAGGATGGTATGCAGATGAATTAATTGTAGAATGATGTGGATATGTACCAGGATAAGATGGGGCATCATCAATAACATGAGGCAAGTCAAAGTTAATGCCCTTAATAGTGGGGTATTTGGATATGATCATGTTAAGGGTGGCTCCAGTCCCACCACCAACATCAACAATTGAGGTGAGGCCCTCAAAACCCTTGTAGGCTTCAAGAATTTTCTTCATGGTAATGGTGGGATGACCAGACACTCCATTGTTGAATACCTTGTTGAATCTAGGTTCTGTGCCATGATACTCAAAGTCAGTCATTCCATAGGCCTTGTTGAAGGGGATTCCACCATCAAGAACTGCATCTTTCAAATGGTACCTACAATTAGCACAAAGAAGAATACCAATCAATCTTCACCTACCATAGAACCTACAAGACCTAATTTTTCCTGTACAAGTTGTTGAGTCCAATCAAGAACCAAAACTTCAAAAGCTAACAAAAGTAAAGTAGGCTTCATGATTGGTATGAAGAACTGTCCCAATCTCTGTTTTCTTATTCTACGGTGGACCCAAACATGATGGGGTTCAACTCCATTCTATTGGTCAAATCATGTGAACAAAGAAGAACAAAATGAAGAAAAATATGGAACTGAGTTTGGTTAATTCACAAGCACACGATCTAGTGAAGAATAAAATCAACAAAACAGAGGGTTAGAGAGATGCCCACATCCACACCCAATACAAGAGAAGAAAATGTAAAAACATACTAGAGTGGGTTCTTGGTGGGTGTAGTGGGTGCCCATCTTTTTGGAATCATTTCAAAACACATCACAACAAATTTATTTTACCTTTTGCTTTGAAAATCTCTTTCAATTTCTTCTCCACACGAAACCTCAAACCATTGCCTCACTATTCAATGCTTCATAAAAGAAAGGAATAAAAAAAAAATTGTTACAAAATCTTCTAAGATTAAATTGCTAGATTAGATCATTAGGTAAAAATATGGGTTATTTGATTAAAAGGATGAACTAATCCTAATTTATAAATCTAATTTTTCACATTTTTTCAATCTAAAAAATACCCAACACAAAAATGCCTTCAATTTTATTTTTTATTTTTTTTTAAAATAAGCTTTTCTTTTTAAAGCAACTTGAATGTCAATAATGTTAGAAAAGTATTTATGTCAAAAAAAAATTAAAAGATGTGTTGGATTTCCGAATTTTGGTTTAATCCTTGAAATGTTTCCTTTTAGGATAAGAAAATATGGAGGAGAGAAAATGGGGAGCTAGAGAAAGAGAACGATGACGAAAAGATGGACTGATACCAGCTCTGCATGGGGACCTTGTCCTGATTCATGAGGAGAAGAGGGGCTACAGACACCCCATCTTCGTTCGTAGTGAAGTACTTGCAGACAGGGCCGAGCCCATAGAGCCTCTCAACCCCTCCATCAGGGCTGTCGCGGAGAGAGCACTTGACCACATCATAGGTGGCAAGAAGGCGGAGGATACGGTCTAGCATGACAGGGGCTTTTGGGTTGCGTTTGGTGACCTTAGCAGCAATCTCAGAAGTGGAGACAAACGCCCCAGGGCCAGCCTTGGCGATTATCTCAAGAAGGTCGAGCTCCAAAGCTGATTTGAGGGCCATGGGGAGAACTGAGGCACTGGTGAGAAGAGTGGCAAACACAAACGTATCTTCCTCTGACTTTGGGATAGTTGCTGGGACGGGGGAATTGAACTCGGCAGAAGAAGAAAAACCTTGGTTCATACTGTTCGAACCGCTGTTGAATAGAAGAGTCAAGCTCTGTTCAATGGAATGAAGAGTGCCTTTGGCATTGGCTTTATAATGGAGGGCTCACAGAATTTTTCATTAATTCATTGAACCCGACTGAGATTGCGCATATGCGTTGTCTTCTTTCAGTGGGGTAGCCTGCTTTGGCTGGGCTTGATAGCTGATTTGGATGATCCATTACGACCTTTGACACGTTAACACTCTTTTTCAGGCGCATATGCGTTTTGCCTTCTTTCAGTGGGAAAGCCTGCTTTGGCTGGGCTTGATAGCTGCTTTGGATTATCCATTCTGGCGTTTTATATATATATATATATATATATATATATATATATATATATATATATATTTTGACTAGTGTTCTCTTTATTCAAATCTTTTTTTTTTGCTAACTTTTTTTTTTGTTTTTCAAGAAGAAAAAGATTCACCTTTTTCTAATGAGTGTTGACCTTCATCATCACCAAAGACAAATTTTATTTCAGGTAATTTATTTTTTTTATTAAAAAAATTATCTTAATATTTGAGATAGAATTTTTAATTAACTTAAATATTTATAAAAAAAATTAATATTTAAAATTTAATCCTCGTGTAATTAAGTCGTAACCCTAACACGAAACAGTATCATATTTTCGATACACATGTAATCAAATAGTAACCACTCTCCTACATAGGCTTAGTAGCTTCTTGGAAGATGAATATAATCACTTGTACTAATACATAAATGAAAAGGCATGTGGGGCATCTTGGGTTGACTCCATAGCTCGTCTTTTAGCCACATATTCATGTTTGCATTATCTCATCTTGGTAGAGGTCATTAACCCTCTGTCTGGTTCGAGAGAGTATGAGACAAATAAAAAAATTATTAAGGAGAACTACTTTTTTCTGTCGGTAATATGAAAAATATTAAAGAAAAGTAAATATATTTAAAATTGATTAAAATTTTATATATTTTCAAATTATTTAATTTTTATGAAAGAGTTAAAATAAGTTAAATGAATTTGAAGTAATTGTATATACAAATTTCATAAAAGTCCTATAAAATTAGCAAAACAAATAAAAAAATAATATGAATAGAAAATTTATTAAAATTAAAAATATTATGAATACAATCTCAAATATAATATTCTTTACAAAAGAATATTTTCCTTCTTCCGATTCTTTAGCTTTGACCACAACTTAAAGAACGATTCAAATATTACGTGTAGCAGTTCTTTTACCAATAAAATAATAATAATTTTCTTATTATTATTATTATCTTTTTTATAGTTGGAGATTAAAGATATTTATTATTATTATTATTATTATTATTATTATTATTATTTATTCATTTTGAAAATAAAATTAGTGGTAATTTAATCCACTAAAATTTTTTTATGTTTACAAATGCCCCCTGTAAGACGCATCATATACATGCATTGTTATATGTTCACCCCGAGTCCTGAAGTAATTTTTATTTTTATTTTCAAAGAAATACTTTAATAGAAAGTTTTCTATTTTTTCAAAAAATTATTTCTTTCCTACTTTTTTCCAAACTCTTTCATTTTCATTTCTTGCTTTACACTTTTAATTATCTTCCAATTTATCATCCTTATATTCTTTATTTATATATATATATATATATATATATATATATATATATATATATATATATATATATATATATGAAAGGGACAATAGTTGAGTAACTTGACTTGAACTTTTTTTTAGAATGTTCTTTTGATCTTTGAGTATTTTTCAATCAATTTGAGAAAACCAATTTGAATTCTTTGAAAAAATTCTTTCAATTTTTGAGTCATCTCTTGGCTCGAATTCTTCGTGAGAAGTCTTCACCTCAACCAATAAGTGTTCTTTTTTTATCTTTTTTTTTGTTATATATATATATATATAAAGCTTAACTTGGGAATGTGGAGATGACGATGTGGAATGATATGCCGTCGGTAGAAACCTTGTTATGGTGTCCATGACATGCTATAGCGAGGCGTCAACAAGGGTGGGCGGTCCGTTAGAAACCTTGTCATGGTGTCCACGGCGTGCTATAGAGAGGCGTCAACAAGGGCGGGCGGTCGGTGGCATTTGTGTGGTTGATAATGGATGATGACTTTATATATATGTTTGACACGTGAACTAATTTTTCAGTTATATATATATATAAAAAGGAAGCAAAAGATTTACCTTTTTTGAATGTGGATTGAACTTCATTATTTGTGAAGACAAATTGGATTTCAGGTAATTTATATATATTTTTAAATTACCTAAAAGTAATTTTTAATAAACTTAAATATTCATAAAATAAAAAATATTTAAAATTTGACCCTCATATAATCAAGTTATAGCTTTGACACGAAGCAATATTGTATTTTCAGCACACATGTAATCAAGTCATAACCATTCTTTTAGATTGGCTTACTTATGTTCGGGATAGTATGAGAAAAATAAACAAATTATTAAGGAGAACAACTTTCTTGTGTTTGGTTGTAATATGAAAAAATATAAAATAAAAATTAAATATATTTAAAATTGATTAAAATTTTATATATTTTTAAATTATTTAATTTTTATGAAAGAATTAAAATAAGTGAAATGAATTTAAAATAGCATATAAGAATAATTTATGACCTTTAAAATTTTTTATTCTTTTCACTTTTTTTTTTATCTTACAATACTCCACGAATCAAACATACCTAAAAAAAAATGATAAAAATGAGGTCTTTTGGATAACTGAAATAAAGGGGAATGAATATTTTCACATCTAGAAGATCGTCATCTATTATGTTGAGCTAAATAGTTGTCGAAACTTCCATACAATCAAACATCCTTGTTTATTGTTAAAGTCTCTCATCACAATTTTCTTAGTTTTATATCCTTTTAAAGACAAAATGATCACCCTATAATGGAATGGTTTTACTTAGAAAGCTTGTACTAGAAAAATCTTGAAAGCAAAAGTATACATATATAGTAGGACTTACCAAAATTATTGAAAATTATCAAGGTAGCTAGTATATATACTCATGAGATAATCAGATATTTATAATCAAAAGTAATTGTAGTTAGTTCCAATTTGTTAATTTTATACTAATTTTGATTCAGAAGATTTTTTATAGTAAGAGAATGTTTGACAATGATTTTAGGAAATATTTTTAGTGTAATTTTGAAAAAAAAAATAGATATTTCACAAAATTTAAGAAATACTCATAAAAATGTGAAAAATCATTTATAGTGTTAGAAAATCATTTATAGTCTTTTGAAAAAACTATTGGTAAGTGATTCTCTTAAAAACACTTTTAAAACATATTTTTACTAAAAATATGGTCAAACATGCTCTAAGAATGACATCAAAGGGGTAATGTTTTTTCATGTGACGAGGCTAATCTTATACATGTGATCATCATGATGAAGGAAAATGAAAAGACAAGTTGTGGACATGGTTTGCTCATGGAATGTGTCCAAAAACGATGGCAACAGGGAAGAATTGTGGCAAACCATTCCAAATCTTCATTTATAACTTTTGGATGAGTTTCAATTCATATTGGCAAGGATTAATTATCAGAAGAAAGACTTGAGATGAAGTTATCATAAATGCTCATCCAACCATGGTTTTAAAAACTGGATAAGACTTATCGGTTTGATTAGTCTAACCGCCAACCAATTACGGTTTTGTTTCGATCCAACTAATTAAGTCGATCAAGGGTTGAACCGGAATCGGACCAGTTGAACTAATAGTCGAACTGACAAACCAAACAAATCGGTCAATTCCCTTCAAACTGGATGGTTCAACCTTTTTTTTTTTTAAGCCAAAAAAACCTTTTTTTTAAGCCATTTTTTTTAAAGCCAAGAAAATATTTTGATGCATTTTACAACAAAACGACAACACTTTCTAAGGAAGCCAGATCACTCCATGAGGAGCATATCCAGCTCATTTGTCATCAAGCCCAATAAGCTTTTAGTCTTACAAGTTAATGATTATTGCATGCCTTTTATACCCCACAATTCTTTCTTTTCTTTTTTTAATCCATTTTCAATGTGGGATTAGTTTGTGAGAAAGAAAATTTTTTTGCAAACTAGAGAGCTTGAGTTGAGACCTTCAGGTGTAAAAATTAAAGTTTAACCATTAAGTTATGAAGTTTCTTCATTATATTATATTTGTAAATAAAAATATATAACAAAATTAATTTTTTTTTTCAAATTTTTATTGTATAAAAGTATAAATACTTTCACATTTATTTTTATAATAATTATATAATGTAATTATAAAAATAATATAAATTAATTAATATAATAATTTCAAAATAAAAAAATACAAAAGACATGCAAATAAAATTAAATATTATATTTTTTTTCATTTTAAATATATCTTTATATTTAAATATTATAAATGTTCTATTTAATAAAATTTAATATATTAATATGTTTATTTTTCTCTTCATTTAATTTGATATGTTAAATATAAAAATAAAATATTATCAAAAATTTTAATTATATATAATTTTAATTTCTTATAATTATTTAAAATTTTATATAATATATAAATTATTATTTATGACATCATCAGTTCAATCGTTCTAATCACTGGTCTAATCAGTGAACCGTAAATCAATAACTTTTTCAATTCAATTATCGGTGTGATTCTTAAAACATTGCATACGACATCACTCATTAATCAGAAAACTTCGGTAAGTGATGATCTCTTGCAATGTCAATGTCATGATGGAGTATGTTTTCCCCCACTACACGTGTTGAGAAAAACATGGGAATTGAGCCCAAAACTCATGCAAGAGGGTTGGTTACATACATGACCAATGATCACTGTTTTTTAATAAGCCAATTTCAATCATTTTGATGTTAGGTTTTAATGGGAGTAATCTTTGAAAGGTCATAGCATGAGGCAGCCACCATGCTGAAGATTTCCACTCCTGCAACTAGGCATGTGATATCTCAATCATCAATTGGAGAAGGGAACATGCAGAGAATATTGACATAAACAGCCACAAGGGTCCCTTGTGATATCATCAACAATTATTCATATGACCTCAGCAACTATGAATGAGTCTTGTAAGTCGAATATAAAAATCATTATTTTCTTGTTTTGTATATACAAACTAAGACTTCAGTCTCGAACTCTTCTTGTTTTTAACAATAGAAGAACAAAAACAAAAGTAATTAGAGTCAAGAAAATCATACAAACAAATGTTGAAACTCGTGTAAAATCTTAATTTTAATGTTTAAAAAACTCTTCCAAGTCATAAATGTTGTAAAATAAATATGAAAAAACAATACATTTTTATCGTCTTCTTGTTTTGTATGTACTATTAAGAATTTTATTTACTATAATGTCCATGTTCCACACCGAACGATGGTTTTGATGATTACATGAAATAATGAATTATAATATCATAAATCTCATAATATATCAAGTACAATGAACGAAACTCGACCATGTTCTTTTATTTTCTTATATTTATAGTAATGAACTATAGTTAATTATATCTAAGCAAAATAAAAAATTTACGTTATATAATATGATATAAATACTTGATGTCAAATCATAGACAACAAAACGAAATTAAATTCTATATGATAGATAATGAAGTACATTGAATGAATCTATAATGTGGGGAAATAATCTCCATTTTATCTTTTAGTGTAACTTTAGTGATATTGCAAATTTTGGGGTCAAAATCTCATGGCCATGTAGTTTATCAAAAGGTAACACCTTAATTCTTAACTCAATGAATTTGACATAGAGAATCACTTAAAGTTACCAACGAGCTACATATTTTTATAATGTTCCTATATTTGGATTTTATCGATGTCTAGAATATTGCTACCAAACTTTTTGTCACATCAAAATAAGAAAAATACCATTACCTTTTTTATTCTATTTTTATTGTTTGATTGTCCTTTCATATTTATATAATAGAAAATGAAAGATACGGAAATTATATCTACTGAATTGCATATTTGAGTTGTTAAATCTATGTGATAAAACCTGTATCATTATATGATATATAAATAAATAAGATTAAGAGTATGTTTAACAGTAGTTCTAAGAAACGTTATTGGTTTAAAAAATGTTTTTAAAAATAATAAATGAAGAATTTGATAAAGTTTAGGAAATACTTTAAAATTATGAAAAATCACTTATAACATTTTTTAGAGAAACACTTATAGATGATTCTCCTACAAATACTTTCAATAAAAAATATTTTTATTAAAAACACTTTTAAGTATCACGAGATATAGATATATGGATCTGTAGTCAAAACTTAGTATGTAAGTGATGCCTTTTCAATATGTTACTGAAAAAGTATAATTGGCTTGAAAGTCTCGTGTAATAGTTGTTCGGAAAATATTATGTTATTAATTAGGTATTATATTAAAATCAAATTTTAAATTCTTAAAAGATATGAATAAATTTGGTTGTTGATAGAAAATATATAGAAAAAAAGGCCACAACGACTGAATTACAAATGAAAATAGTAGTGAAATTTAGGTATATCTTTGATAACGCAAGTGATGAACTACCTTATTAAATATGTTGACCAATTTTTTATGCTTTTGAGCTGCTAATAGCTCCAAAAGTCTTACTTTTGGACGGTGATGACGACATCAAATGGTGTGGGGTTGATATCACCAATTTTATAGTGTTTTTAATTGACAATGGATTTAGAATCTGCATTGACGTAAGCAAATTGAATGATGTGTATATGATTAATAGGTGACGTGTACAATTTTTATGGGCCAAGTAGACTCCACTAGAAGCCCCAAAAAGAGTGGTTGGGTCAATAGGATATTTGAATAAGACAAAAAAACCAAATTTTTTTATTTTTTTATTTTTTTTATGTTAATAAATAAAGTTTTAATACAAAAGAGTTTAATTCACATTTACTTTATACTCGAGTTTAATTTTATTATTTTATATTTTAATTTCATTATTTTATATATTAATCTCATTTGACAAAATTAGCTTCTTATTTCATTGTATAACAACTTCATACACCGTATAAAGCCACTTGTGAAAGAAGACACAATATAGAATCAGGAAACTCACAGACAACTTGCAATGGATACAAAGCTAGAGGCTCAAGCAGTTTTACAAAATTCCATGATCCAAGTGTTGAAGGCACAACACACTACCTTGAAGCCTTGGAATCCAGCTCCCTTGGCCAAGGCTTCGAATTCTTTCTCGGTCCTCTCTTTTCCACCAGGGTTATGAGCCAACATGATAACGTCGATATGGACGACACCCTTGGTGGCTAGGCTGGTGTCTGGGGCCACAGGAAGGATGCATTCAGCAACAATTACCTTCCCATTGTCTGGAAGTGCCTGATAACAGTTCTTCAAGAACTTCAAGCAATGAGCATCACTCCAATCATGGCATATCCACTGCAGGAAGACAATTTACATCCATTAGCATAATTGAAGGTACAAAATATACCACATCTTGCTATCTCATATGACCTCATCTTATGTTCATTTTGACGGGTCATTAGCATAATCGAAGGTAGAATCAGTATGATCTTAGAGGCTAATTATCATTTAGTAGTGATTTCATATGGACCATATTCAATCTCAAAAAGCTATGTCTTCAATCTCTTTGGAAGCACACCCACAAGTTGATCATCATCCCTTTTCTCATAACTGGCTCCCACTGAGATGCTAGTATGCCAATTTGACTATACGGAAGGTAACAGAGTAAAGGATATATAAAGAACACAAATTCACCTTCATGAAGATGGCATCTCCCTTTGGGACACTCACAAACATGTCTCCCCCAACATTCTCCACACCTGCAGCCAAATTCAACCGCAGAAACTGATAAGAGGAACAAGATGATCATAGGGATAAGATCCACTAGCTCAGCAAATCATTGGAAATGGTTAGTGGGGTTTCAACTCTGCCACTAAAACTCAACCCTCTTTTGGCCAATCAGAATGATAGCTCCATGACTATCTTTGAAGGATGGTATGCAGATGAATTAATTGTAGAATGATGTGGAAATGTACCAGGATAAGATGGGGCATCATCAATAACATGAGGCAAGTCAAAGTTAATGCCCTTAATAGTGGGGTATTTGGATATGATCATGTTAAGGGTGGCTCCAGTCCCACCACCAACATCAACAATTGAGGTGAGGCCCTCAAAACCCTTGTAGGCTTCAAGAATTTTCTTCATGGTAATGGTGGAATGACCAGACATTCCATTGTTGAACACCTTGTTGAATCTAGGATCTGTGCCATGATACTCAAAGGCAGTCATTCCATAGGCTTTGTTGAAGGGGATTCCACCATCAAGAACTGCATCTTTCAAATAGTACCTACAATTAGCACAAAGAAGAATACCAATCAATCTTCACCAACCACAGAACCTACAAGACCTAATTTTTCCTGTACAAGTTGTTTGAGTCCAATCCAGAACCAAAGCTTCAAAAGCTAACAAAAGTAAAGTAGGCTTCAATGATTGGTATGAAGAACTATTCCAATCTGTTTACTTATTCTACAGTGGACCCACACATAATGGGTTCAACTCCAATCTGTTCAACTCCATTCTCTTGGTCATATCATGTGCAAAAAGAAGAATAAAATGAAGAAAAATATGGAACTGGGTTTGGTTAGTTCAGAAGCACATGATCTACCAACTGATGGGTGAAGAATAAAATAAAAAAACAATGGGTTAGAGAGATGTACAGGTCCACATCCACATCCACATCCACATCCAACACCAAAACAAGAGAACAGAAAATGTGAAAACAAACAAGAGTGGGTTCTTGGTGGGTGTAGTGGGTGTCAATTCTCAAGCTTCAAGGAATTTGTGGTGCACATCTGTTGGAATTATTTAAGAACACACCACAACAAATTTATTATACTTTTTTCTTTGAAAATCTCTTTCAATTTCTTCTCCACACGAAACCTCAAACCATTGCTTCACTATTCAATGCTTCATAAAAGAAAGGAATAAAACTAAAAAAATTTCACAAAATCTTCTAAGATTAAAGTGCTAGATTATATCATTAGGTAAAAATATGGGTTATTTGATTAAAATGATGAAAAATTCCCTAATTTATAAATCTAAATTTTCATATTTTTTCAATCTAAAAAATACCCATTTGGCACAAAAATACCTATCATTTTTATTTTTTTTATATTTTAAATAAGCTTTCCTTTTAAAACTAAATTTAATATAAATAATGTTGAAAATTTATGTCAAAAATTGTAAAAAAGATGTGTTAGATTTACAAATTTTGGTATCATTTCCTTCCTTTGAATCAATTAATCTTTAAAATATTTCCTTTTAGGATAAGAAAATGAGGAGAGAAAATGGGGATCTAGAGAAGCAGAAAGATGAGGAAAAAATGGATTGATACCAGCTCTCCATGAGGACCTTGTCCTGATTCATGAGGAGAAGAGGGGCTACAGACACCCCATCTTCGTTCCTAGTCAAGTACTTGCAGACAGGGGCGAGCCCATAGAGCCTCTCAACCCCTCCATCAGGGAGGTTGCGAAGAGAGCACTTGACCACAGCATAGGTGGCAAGAAGGCGGAGGATACGGTCCAGCATGACAGGGGCTTCTGGGTTGTGGGTGGGGATCTGAGCAGCAATCTCAGAAGTGGAGACAAACGCCCCAGGGCCAGCCTTGGCGATTATCTCAAGAAGGTCGAGCTCCAAAGCTGATTTGAGGACCATGGGGAGAACTGAGGCACTGACGAGCTGCATGGAAAACAGAGATGCCTCCTCATCTGACTCTAGGATAGTTGTTGGGGTCATACTGGTCGAACCCATATTCAATTTCAACAAGAAAGAAAAACCCAAGAACCAGAATCAGAATCACAGGAAGAAGAAGAAGATGGGGGTGTGGGCATGAGCTGCTTTGGGTGGCCGTTATATATATAACGGGAAGTGCTCACCAACCTCTGTTTTTCCCCCTTTTTCTCTTTCTTTGCTCCACTGTCCTTTCCTCACCAACTCTCTTTCATTGTACCCCACTAAGAATGCGAAATGCCTCTAATCTATTTTCTAAATTTTTGAACATGTTTTCAAAAACAATTTTTATCTTTTTTATCTAATTACTTTTCATATTTATATAATTATTTTTTAAAATAATGGATAAAAAACAAGTAAAAATAAATAAAAGATATTACGTGAAAATATAATACATTTTCAATTTTCTAATTATCAAACTTATTTTAACAACCATTTCGAAACCTCAAATTCATTTTTGTTTTGAAACATTTTCATAATTCTAATCCATTTTAACATAATAATTTTCTACATAGATTATAAACAAAAATAAAAACAAGACAAATTATTGCTTCTAAATCATGATTTTGATGTTAAGTTTAAACTCATAACCAGTTATTAAGTTTTTGCATTTTTTTTAAATGGATAAAATATTTAAGAAATAATTAAAAAAATATATTTTTTTATAGTATTTTCAATAATATTAATTAAAGTAATTTATTGCTTGGCTAAAAAACAATTTTCATATCCTTTTAGATTCACTCCCAAACTATAACTAATATACATCTAGTATTTTATGTCTTTTAGCTTGAAAGCAAGAAGAGTTTGTTTTTATTTTCTTTTAGATATGTTTAGTTTCCAAAAATTTGAAGGAAAAGAAAATATAAAAAAATGAATAAAAAATAAAAAATATTTATATAGTTCTTCAAACTTATTTCACTTATTTTATTTTATTATATAAAAATTAAATAATTTTAAAATATATAAATTTGTAACTAATTTTAATTATATTTTATTTTATTTGACATTTTTCATCATGAAACCAAATATAAAAATATAAAAAATATAAAATATTTTTTTAATATTTTTTTCTTAGTATTTTCCACGAGCCAAACATAAACTTTGACCATGTAAATAAAGTGAATTTTCCATGCATAAAAAAAAGTCCACATGAAAACTCTATGCTTTTCCTTAATAAAGACAAAAAAAAAATATGTAGAAAATCAGGCAATTTTCTCTCTCAATTTTCTTCCATGTGCATGCACAACAACCTTTACTATTTCTATGGTAATAATTACCAAGTAATCATTTATCTATCCAATTTTTAGTGGTTTATTCATTAATTGTATTTTTATTAGAAAACTATGAATATTTCTTTATAAAATTAAAAGTGCTTTTAATAAAACAACTATCAACAAAAGTGTCATAAAATATCACTTAAGAAATCAATTTTTGTTGAAGAATTATTTTTAAACAATATATTATTTTTAAGAACCAATTTGATATGCTTTCAAATGCTTTTTGCATATCATTTTAAAATACATTATGATTCTTTAAAAACTTATAAATTGTACATAAAATAATGATACCTTAATAAAGAATGAATGTGGAAAAATTATTTTTTATATTTAAATTCTTAAATAAAAATCTATTCAAAAATAATTGAGACTTGCTTCTAAAAACATTGTTATGTGTTATTCGTTTTTCAAAGCAATTTTTTTTAGATTTTAAAGTGTTTTTTTTTTTAACTTATTTGTTATTTTTTTAGATTTTTTAACTAAACGGAAAAAGTCAAATTTTTTTGCTTTTTCTAAATATTGAAAGTAATTTATTGATATTTATTTATTTCTTAATATTTAATAAAAATAAAATATTTAAAAAAATAATTTAATATTTAATATTATAAAACATTATTTAATTTTAAATTCTGTTTAAAATTTAACTCAAAAAAACAAATAGAACCTTACTCCAACTTCAATTATTGCGACTACATAAACTAGGACCTCCATGGCATTGAGCAATGGCCAAGGAATTTTTAAAGTATGAAAGGAATTACATGTTTGAAAAAACTCCTACGAAAAACTTCCACATACGAAGCATTCAAACTCATGATTTTAAGGTCATCCCATTCCTCCTTCTCCCTTTGATTGTATCATTAACCTAATAAATTGACCTTAGAGTCTTTCTACCCACCTTTAACTAGTTGAGAATCTAGTAAATCTACAATGTTATTTACATAAAATGTACATTTTTTAGGTTAGGGGTCAAGATCAATTTCATTAGTGGACCCTTTCTTTAGGGTTTTGGGTCTGATTTCAAGGTTTCTTGACATGGGGTTGCTTCAAAAAATAAAAACAATTATGCCTCCCCACTTGAATATGATGGGTGCCAAAATGAACTTCTTAGGAGCCCTTTTAAACCTCTTTTCTAATAAAAGGCCTTATAACTTTAATGAGTTTGATCATTTCTCCAACCATTTGTTGGAGATGAATTGAAATTTTGGTTCTGAATTAATTATTGTAGATCAAACATTTTTTCCAAGTGGGTCACTATTTTTATTGATGTTTTCATTTAAATCTTAAAAAGAAAAAATATGAAGATTCGTGTAGCTTTTGGTGTTTAGATGAAAGAAAACACTTGTTAAATTGAACATCAATCATCTCACTTTGACAAAAGGGTATGTTGATGTTGATGATTTCAACATTTTTTGATCGAAGCTTTCCAATCTACTTCTGTCGTATTAATGAAGAATCAAAGGATTTATTTGAAAACTATTTTTAAAATCAATTTTTTTTTTTCTAATTTAAAAAACATGTTGACAACTTTTTTTTAAAACAATTGTTTTATAAAATAAATTTAAGATGTTTTAAAATATATTTTCTAGATTATTATAAGAAACAATTAAAATATTGAGAATATTTTTACATCGTAAATAAGCATACAAAAAATTATTTTTTATATTTGGATTTTTAAACAAAATCTTGTATATTAAAATAATTAAAAATATTTAAAAAAAAACTTTTCTTGAAAACTATATATTTTTTAAAAAATTGCTTTCATAAGCATTATCAAATAAATCCTAATTTTATTTGACACTCCACCTATTATAATATACACATTTTGAAATGAGTCAACTCTTATTAAGATTTTGTTTTGATGATTTAAACATATTTTCATTCTTTAAAATGAAACAAAAATAAATTCAAAAAATGGCAAGACATGTGATATGAGAAGTTTTTATACCCTTCCCAACCTAACTTGTTAAATTTTTTTTTGTTATTTTAAAATTTTTTAATTACACTAAAATAAATAAATTTATAAATAAATAACTATTATGATTATTTATAATTTATTTTTTTAAAGAAACTATATATTTTTTATTTTATATATATATGTTAAAAAGAGGGAAATTAAAAATAATAATTAAATTAATATTTTTTATTTAATTTTATATGTAATCGGTATGGGATAAGATGAAACAAAGTAATATACCTAAACCCACCTCAAACTTGACTTTAAGGTTTTTTTTTCCACTATTAACTTATCATTGTTACAAAGTCATGTTATTAGTTAGAAACCAGTTTGGGGTGAGCTCATGCACAAGTCAACAAGCTTATAGCCATGGCCATATTTGATTTCCAAAACAATTTGGACGAAAAACACTCAATAGGGTCATGGAAAAGGGATTTCTTTTTTTTTTTTTTAAATATTATTCTAAAAATAAATAAAAGAAAATGACCCTTTTGACTAAGTTGCATACTAATCCCTCTTACCTATCCCCATTTTTTTTTTCAAATTAAAATTTATTATTATTTTAATTAAAAAAAAATTGTTGTACTCCTTGCAAAAAGGCCCATGGGAAAGGACAGGCATGATGAGTGTGAGTCATCGCTGAAATGGAGTTGGGGACAACATCTTACCAACTCCTGAAAAAGATGTTGCAGCCATTGGTGACTGCACAGCCACTCCACTGACTTCAACCCCACTCTTGCTCTAGAAGCTCTTGAATCAGACAAATTACCTCCAACTTTTCCACCAACCATCCCCTATTTTCAAAGGGCCATAAATTTGTTACTATTACTAGTTTATATATTTGGTTCTTAGTCTATTGATGGGGTCAAGGGCAGGCAAACCTAATCTTTGTGTGCTTTGTTGAACTTAATTTTTTTCAGTCAGCCAAATATCATAGTGGGTGTTTCTCCAAAACTAAATGGGTGGTCTATATTATTGTATTTAGTTAAGAGAAAGTGGTGTTACACACAAATGATTGAGTAAAGTCTATGGTGCATTTGTAGACATTTTTCAAATTTAGATTTTGAAGTTTTTACCATTTGGCAACCCCTATGCCCAAGTATTGCACGAGGAAAGTTCGAAGGATTTTTAGGGTATATTTGGTTCCAAGAAAATATTTTTTTTTAAAAATTTATTAGATATACCAATGAAATGTATAAAACTTGGGAGTGAAGCATGATATAGAAGAGGAACCGACACACAAAAATATTGGGCACTCACTTCATGTGCACATGGATTAGTGTTTGCTACCTTTCACTTTGGGTTCAAGTCCTGACATTATTAGCCAAATCACATGGTTCAAATATGATGGTGGTTGTAGTGACATCATCAAGTTTTGGGCAAAGCAAATGGAGATTGGAGGATGTGGGTTGGCTTGGTTGCCCCATGAATAAGCAAACACTCCCCCATTATGGTGTTGCCAATTAATTGTGATTTCAATAGATTGGATGTAGTCATTTCCCTCAAGTAATCATAGTTTTTGATTCCTCAATTGGCCTTGTACTAATACCTAAAAAGAAATGGACCATGGACAAACCCTTAAAGTGGGAATTCACTATATTAAGGCTACAACCAACTTAGGTAGATTGATAAGGTTTTATATTAAATTTATAAATATTTAACTCATGTCTAACCTAACTTTAATTAGTCAAAGACATTTATTTTTTTCGGGTTGGATTCATACCCATTCAAGTTCTAGTGTTACCTTAAAGACATCATTACCATTAAACTCACAACCAACCCAACTTCAATCTACTTAAGTTTTGTACTTTTTTGGATTGGGTTGGACTTGAATTAACATGTTATACTTAATATCAAACACTGTGATGAAACCATTGGCGGAATTTTGATCACAAAAAATCTTCTTATACTTTATAATAATCTTTTATAATGCATTTTGCTTGGCTTCTTTTTAAATTTTTAATAATTAATAAAAATGAGTTCTAATAATAATTTTGTTGAGGAGGCAAAGCCAAATAATTCCTGAAAAGCTATTTCCCAGTGTAAGTAGCTTAAACGGCACCCTTTCATTTCCCTGTTATTGGGGTTGGAAAATGGGGGAAGAAGGGAATGAAATGATGGAGAAATTGGAATCACCATCAACAAAAGAAGGTGAAGAAGAAAGAAAAGTGATTCAAATCTACTCAACATCCTCTGAGGAAGAGCCCATTATATGTCTAAGGGACATGGACATGAAAAAATTAGAAGAAACCCAAGATTGCTTCATCTTGGATTTTGACCCTTTTGACTCCAATATTCATCTCTCTAGTCTCTCCATCACTGAAGAACATGCTGATTCTGATGATGCAGATCTTCATGTCATCTCCCAAAAAGGCCAGGTACAACTCAATCCCACAACCCCATTAACATTTCTGCAGATGGGTTTGCCATTATTAGGGGAAAAAAGTGAGAATTGGATCATGTGTGTAGGTGGCTTGTAGAGACTACCCCCATGCAAGGCATCTGTGTGTGAAGTTTCCCTTTGAAGAAACCCCCCATGAGAGATACTATTACTGTCAACTGGTAATGACGTTCAAACCTATAGTGAAATGTGTTATTTTTGGTTGATTTGTGGAAGTGATATTGAGATGGGTTAATATTTGAAAATTCTTATAATAATTTTTAAAAACAAGTTTATTTTATAAAAATTTTTAGTGTTAGAAAGATTCGAAGTGTTCCTAATCACTATCAAATAGATTCTAATAATTTATCTGAAATCATTTCAAACAGTTCTCTGAGCTTATGAACATGTTTGGTAATCTGTTTTTAAAAATAGTTTTTCAGAATAATTTTTGGAACTGATTTATGATGGGTTCATTGTTTGGATGCAGTGTTACTGCTACGTCTGTGATTCAGCTGCCCCTTGCAAGTACTGGACTGCTCCTCAACCTGGGCACTGCCATGCCACAGAGCAAGATGCCCACTGGAAGTTGCAGAGGAAATGTAGGATGATTGAAATCTAAAACACCCACTACTCATCTTGTCTTTTTTCCTTTGTGGGGCCAATTGACATTTGTAAAAGGTGGCCAAAAATCAGACCACAATCATCGAAGTCAATGACTTCTTCTTTAGCTATGCTACTTCAGTATTTGAAGTTGATGTTTTTTGTATGGTGGGATGGTTTTTGCTTGAGAAGAACCCATTTCATGGAGTTCTTTTCTCTGATTTATTTTCCCCTGATCCAAACATCACTTAATCAAGGGTACTAGCAGTCAATTTAATTTCCAAGATACATAAGATCGAATTTGATACGTCCATTGTATCATTGCATTACGTCATCAATATTTTAATAAGTAGGGAATTTTAGTCGTTGTAGCTGTCGGTTTATTCTTCTGAAAATAAACATATTTTTATAAAGGTTAAAATTTTTCTTATGTTTAATTATCATGAAAAAAAAAATTAAAATTAGTTAAAAATTCATATTTTGAAATTACTGAATTTGAAAATCATTTTTAATTGTATTATGAAAAATGGTAAAAAGAAAATAATTAAAATTGTGATATTACTTAGTTTATATATATAAATAAATTAAAGTAAAATAAAAGAATTTAAAGTAGTATCAAAATAGAAAATATCAATATTTTAAGAGTTTTTTTTTTATTTTATATTTTCATAAATTTTAATAAATTTTTGGTTTATCGATATTGTATATTAAAATATCTATTGATATATCTCCGATATATCCGTAAAATCAAAGTATTGATATATCCGTGATTACTGATATTTTCATTATACTACATAAAAATAATTTATTTTTTAATTTTTCTTTGTAAATTTATAAATTGTTTCAAAATATTAAAAATAAATAGATGAACAAATGAATGAATAAAATAAACTCTTGTAGGCTGCTGCAAGTTACAACTTACAGTCCATGAGGTGATTTAATTTTCTCAAAATTTTTCCTTCAATTTCATAGCAACCAAACCAAACAGAGGAGCCAGATATATAAAGGCCCTTATGGGCAAACCCAAAACTTATCCGCAGCAATAAGCCACACAACAGAGCACTCCATTTCCTCACCCTCGAGCCCAAACCACACCCAGATGCCAGAAGCCGAGGCTGAGCAAGTTGCCTCTCTCGAAGAGGATCTCCAGAAGAAGAAGCTTCTCGTATGTCATCGTCTTTCTTGACACTTGCCCTTTTTTTCTTTTTTTCTTTTTTTGGGTTTTTGGTTAGTTTCTTACTTATTTATTCACAGGAAGAGGAGCCCGTGGTTGAAGACGTCAAGGACGAGGAAGAGGACGACGATGACGACGAGGACGACGAGGACGACGAGAAGGAAGATGGGGCCCAAGGTTGTTGCTCTATAAGTTTCTTGTTTTGGGTTTAGGGTTTCATACCATAACCATTGTGTGCTTCATCGATTCATCATGGCTTGTTTTTGGGCAGTAATAGTTGTTTATGAATTTGGGTTTATTGCATTTATTGATTTATTGGGTGTAACGCGAAATGGATCTGTGGGGTTTTAGCCAATTCCGAGTTCTGCGCTGCCATTCCCTCTGGGTGTTTGTGTTATTATCTCATCTAGTTATGATAAATTTTTTTATAAATGGGTGATGATGTAACATGGAAATGGAGTGGCTCTGCTGTGTTTTCTATAGGATTTAAGGTGCTGGGTCCATAATTCTAATGGGATGTATGTGAAAATTTTATGGTTATCTCTTAGTTATTGCCTGGGTTAGTTCATTTGTAAATTAATTGAAACATGGGTGTTGCCCCATTGCTTTTGTTTTTGAAACATGGGATGACCCTTGGCTTGTGATAATGTTATGATACTCTGCATGGCAAGGGTATCAAAAATTGCAATTTTCGTTCCATGGGTTTCTGCATAGGGGTAATGTTTGACTGGTAGTGTTCTGGATGATGTTACGATTAAGTAAATTGATTTTCGAAGTCCAAGAGAAAAAATCCAGGTGTCTAAAAGTTAGGTTTCCTTTTTCGGTTTTGATAGAATGTGCAATAATCTGTGAATTGTCTCTAAAAGAGTTTCTCTCCTTGTTAGGAATTTTTTTTTTTCAGTTTACTTCTACAGTTGTACACTGAAGCATACTTGCATGTCTACCCCATGGGTTGTGAATGAGCAATGTTTTAATTTCTGTCTCACTGTTTTTGCTGGCAGTTTTTGGTTTTTTTGTGGTTTGTTGTTACTCGACTGTTATTTTGAATCTAGTGTGGTTTGTTTGGCTATTTCCATTTTTTCAAATACAGATTCTGTATCCAATTATCTAATTCTTGTTTACATACTCTTTTTAATATTCAATTACAATGAAGATTGTCCTTGAATTTATCTCAGTTGGGAAATGAGGTGCAGGTGCAAATGAGGGCTCAAAGCAGAGCAGAAGTGAGAAGAAGAGCCGCAAGGCAATGTTGAAGCTCGGCATGAAACCCGTTACTGGTGTTGGAAGGGTCACCATTAAGAGAACAAAAAATGTAAAATTTTGTCTGATTTCTGTTCTTGTATTCACTTGTATCATGAATGTTCTTTACCAGTTTTTCCTGGGCTTGGCAGATATTATTTTTCATCTCAAAGCCTGATGTCTTCAAGAGTCCAAATTCAGAGACCTATGTCATATTTGGGGAGGCGAAGATAGAGGATTTGAGCTCTCAGCTGCAGACACAGGCTGCACAACAGTTCAGGATGCCAGATATGGGGTCGGTGATGGCAAAATCAGACATTTCTGCTGCAGCTGCTGGAACACAAGCAGATGAGGAAGAGGAAGTGATTGATGAGACTGGGGTGGAGCCTCGAGACATTGATTTGGTGATGACTCAAGCTGGGGTGTCAAGGAGCAAGGCTGTTAAGGCTCTCAAGACTCACAATGGGGACATTGTCAGTGCTATCATGGAGCTCACCACCTAGGTAGCCTTAATAGTTCACTTCTCAGTCTTTTCTGAGGATGAGTTTTTGGTATTGATACCACTATTTTGTTTATCGTAGTTAAATTGGCTCCTATCTATTAGGTGGCTAGACTTTCCTTTTTCTTTTGGTTGAACTTAGACAATTTGCATAACAATGAGGGTCTGCAATATGCCCCCTTCTCTGTTATATTTCTTTTCACACGCTTATTGCTCTTTCCATTATTCATTCCTTTTTTTTTTTCTTTACTAGCGTTTCCCTGGTCAAGGGAACCAATGCCCATCCCTGAAACCTTGACCATATTTCTTTCTTTATTACCAATTACTTATTGCCTCCATTGAAGGATTGTTTATTACAAACCAAGACCTAAGTGGAATAGCATGATTGAGGATTATTAAATGCTTGAGTTAATGGACTTGTGTTGTCATCATGCAATAAATATACTCATGTGACAAATCAAGCGTATCAACATGAGCTAGGCAATTTGGATTGAAGTTAGATGGTTATGGGATTTTGCCTGCCTTTGCTTCAAGTTAACTGGCTTGTACCAAGGCAACTGTACCTTCTAAGGAGTTAGATGGTTAAAGTTAACTTGCATCAGTGCCAACTAAGCGTGTATAGTCCAGCAACAATGTCGGCATGTTCCATAAAGGATGATGTGCTGTCTATCTGGGGTCTCTTTCTTGCTTGAGGCCAAATGGCTTGGCTTAAATCATGGAATAGATGAATAGATGCTGGTGTGTCAATGACATTTCTTATTGTTTATTCCTTATCAGGTCTGGCTTTTTAATTAGTTATCGTGCTTTCTGACTTTTGAAACCCAGATAAATTGCATTCGTGTTGCCATTTGAGTTTGTTGGCATTGATAGGTGAAAGCATTCTACTTTCCATTGTTGAGTGTGGGCTAAGAATGGGGTCCAGTTAGGGTGTGGTAATTTCTTTCTTGTAGTTGATTAGGCTGAAATGTTCATTTTGGATTATCTATTATTTCATTTGCAATCAATTATTATCCTGCTCACCGACATGCCATTGCTTATTTCATAGTTGCACACATTACAAACACAAGATTCAAAACCAAATGACTGAAAGTTGACAGGATGAAGCATCCAGCTTGTAGATACTTCAATCCTCTACTCTCTTTAGCTGTTGATAACCCTGCAATTGGCTCGAATCTGTCCTGCTTCACCAATTAAGACACCAAGTTGGCCCATCTTCACCATTGCAGAAGCAAATTTGTTCTTCCAGAGAAACGGATTCCCTGCATTTTGTCTTACTTGGGTTGCTGTTGTTGTGTCTGTTAGGAGAGTCTGATCTGATGTAAACAAACCTCTGTTTCTTAGAACATCGACATAGTAGCCTACGTCTGTGATGCTTGGGCTAGAGGGGTTCATTGGAACCACCAAGTTAGTATTTGTGCTACCTTGCGGGCACTGTGTCTTCAAACTGGCTGCATACTGGGGATCTAGAGTAGGGTCCTGGCCCGATGTTCCATTGAAATTGTACAACCTGTTGCTGAAGGAACTGCAATGCGAACGGCCAATTGTGTGTGCTCCTGCACATACACACATCTTATAATATCGAGGAGTTGATTCCATATCTTAGTTAATGGGTTGAGTCTGATTTTGTGCGATGGTTGGAAGAAGTTACCACTGAGAGTCACCATTTCATCCTGTGTCAATCCTTTGTTTGAAAAGAACTGAGTGAGTTGGTCGACAGTAAAGGTCGGGGGTGGTAAGTTTGTCGATGCCTCTGAAGCTAGTGAAATTCTGCCATCTCTTCTTCCTGCAGGGACATCATAGCCAAGCCCTCCGGTCTGCATGAAAAATTAAGGTTGTTTCCACATAATCTAGGCAACTTTATCAAACAAAAAAATAGTCTACTTACTATCTCCACGCTATCCCTTGCTGCAAAGGCAACTATATCAGCACATGAAACCACTCCCTTGCACACAGCTTCGAGTCTAGCCTTTGCACTATCAATGACTTCAAACCCTCTAAGACTAGGGTTGTTAGCAGGAGAATCCTTTTCTGCTGTGTTTGAGGGAGTCGAATCGATGAGCACTGACCCATCGCAACCCTAGAAATACAACAATTCAACTTAATATGCTGTAGAACTCAAAGATGATAGCCATTAATAAATATCTTACCCTAACAAAACAATCATGAAAGTGCATTCTGACCAGGCCAGGAGCCACCCCACTGTCCCGAATGAACCCTTTCCTAACCTCATCTTTCACTATGAATTCAGCCAAGCCACATGAGGTTCTATAGAACCCCACTTGAAGCTGAGCTTCCAACTCAACACTTAGACATAAGAAAACCAGAACCCAAGTTAAAGACAACCAAGTAACCCTTTTCGAACTCATTACTTCTTTGTGCTTATAGGCTATAACATTGTTATAGGTATTTATAGTAGAAGTCAGAACCATCTTAAATGGATATGATTGGTTCCCTAATTGAGTATTATTTTCATTCAGTGCCATCCGAAGAGGCACAAGGCTGGAATGTCATTGTTTCGTATTCGGTGGAAGATTATTAGTATTCGCACAAAGAAGAAGAAAAATACTAGTGGAGTGGTTTGATGCAGTGGGACATATATTATACAAAAATCCCTTTCCCTGGGTTCACGGGGACACCAAATTGATCTCAGTTGACTTGGATGCAACAAAAGCCAAAGTTGGTGCGTGGATAGATATGGATACCCAAAAAAAGGCTAGACAGAAAGCCGATAACAATGATATTGATACATGACATTGTCTATCATGTGTTTGTCTGCATCTTTTATCTACATTCTGTCTTGTGTCATCTTTTGCATGAGTAGAATGAGCTCTAATAACTTGTTGCAAGCTAAATTTATTGTTTGAGACTTTGTTCTTTGATCATCTTATGCATTCAGTCCTTTAATTTGGTGGGTGAATCCTAGGTAGTTTTGCTATAGACTATTACACCTCAAACTGCAGGTTTTTTATTAGGGTTTTTATTGTCAGGTTCCATGAAGTAAACCCTAGTTATAGTTATTGATCACCCTACAGTTGGTTCGAATCTCTCCATCAGTTCCTGTTAGTACTTCAATTTGACTCATCTTCACCATTGCTTTAGCAAACTCCGACTCCCAAAGCAACCTATTTACTGCATATGTGGTCACTTGCCTGGCAGTAGCCTGGCTGGTTGTGAGTGCCTGATCAGACGTGAACAGGCCACGGTGATGAAGAACATCTGTGTAATAGCTCGAGTCCATCACAGCTGGGCTGAAGTTCATGTCCACAACGAGGTTAGGATCAACAGTTCCCTGTGGACCTCTTGGGCATTGTCTCTTCAAATCCTCAGCATATAGGGGGTTTAAACTCGGGTCTTGGCTAGACGATGCATTGAAGTCATATAGTCTGTTGCTGAATGAGGTGCAATGAGCATGGCCAATTGTGTGAGCGCCTGCAGGTGTTGTATAGCTAACATTAGCGACTAAATAATAGAATGGAATGGTACTGTGTTAGTCCTACAAATTACCGGAGAGCGTGACCATCTCTTCCTGTGTTAGTCCCTTCTTAGCAAAGGACTGGGTGAGTTGATCAAGGTTAAGAAATGGAGCAGGTATGTCTAGAGTCTCAGAAGCAAGTGACACCCTTCCATCTCGCCTCCCTGCTGGAACTGACCACCCAAAGCCGTTGCTCTGCATAGCCAAAACAAATACTGAGATCAAGATTAGTTCAGGTGAAGTTTCTCTGCTTCTGGTCATCTGGGGCTGAATAAGAAGCATTGCTTTCTCTGAATGAACGAATAGAATGATTGGATTCTGTATTTCTTTTGGCTTTTAGAAACAAGTTAGGCATGAGCTCATGCTCGAACCCCACTAAGTGAAGGTCATAGTTTAAAAAAACCGACTTAAAAATTCAGTTTCCTTACTATTTCTACAGCATCTCTTGCTGCAAATGCAAGAGTATCTGCACAAGAGACTACTCCTTTACATTCAGCTTCTAGTCTAGCCTTGGCACTGTCGATCACTTCGGTCCCACGGAGAGTATTGACATTGGGTGGACCATCCTTCTCGCCTACATTCATTGGGGTTGAGTCTACAAGGATGGATGCATCACATCCCTGAGACAATATCATGAAATCAATGTTATGTTCTGCATTTTTTTAACCTGATGATAGATGAAGTAGGGGGAAAGGAGAAGCTGGTGATGGGGATGATGCATGTGTTTACCCTAACAAAGCAATCATGAAAATGCAGTCTCAACAGACCAGGAGCAATTCCCCTGTCTCTGTCGAAGGCCTTTTCAACTTCGTCCTTCACAATTGATTCAGCTCTGCATTTGTCTCTGTAGAATCCCACTTGAAGCTCAGCTTCAATCTGAGAGGTCAGGGAAAATACTAATACCAAAACTAGAGGTAGCACCATCTCCATCTTGAGTAGTCAGGTCTGTAGCAATTTATAGATAAAGAATTCAGCCGCCTACGACACTACTACAAAAAATAGGAGAAAATGACAGATTTGAGAGTTTAGCCCATCTCCCCCACTTGGGATGGAGGTTTGACATTACTCTGAAACTGAAGGATGCAAGTGGTTAAAGATAACAGAGGAGACACCAGATATATGGTATAATATAGGAGAATGATCGGAGAGTGAAAGAAAGTACGGTCTCATATTAGCTTGTATATTTATCAGTAGCAGGGCAAGCTAGCCCTACCATTTGCAGTCCTCAGCGTCCCTGTATACATGATTGTAAGACACCAGCTCAAACCTTTCACAGAACACCTAAGTATGCAAGACTGACTGATAATGTCTAAAAATCGCATTCTAATGGAACCTAATCGATCAAGGAATGATCCTTTTTCAACTACATTAAGAGCCAAACATACCCTCTTCTATAAGTTATAATTCCAGACAACCCTACTAATCATGGAGATGACTCCAATCCAAGAGATCAGCATTTTGTTCTTGATTTCTTGGGCATGTTTTATTAGACTTTGGAAGCATGGTGGTGAGTGATGGTGATAGGTAACCTTTGGTGAGACAACTTAGAGAAAGTAGTTCTGAGTGTATCAGTAAATTCTTGAGACTGCACATGGAAACTTCCCTACAAGCTTATACTTCAAAATTCAAATCATAGCAAATCAAACGGGATTTTTATTTTTTTAATTTCCTCTTGACTGACTCCATATAAACTGCAGAAAATCTGGATTCCGATAGCAAATCTAGGGCTGGGGCCTTGAAAAAATAGCCACTATTCCTCCTTTGTCAAACCTGACCCATGTTAATCTTCTTTATATAATCCTTCTCCACAACTGGAGCCAAATAATCAATTGATTTTGGTGTTGGCCCATCTAACCAACCAAAGAAAAGGATCCAAAGAATCCCTAAATCTGTTAAGGTTGGATTGAATTTGGAGGAACCAATGACCAGGCATCTCTTTTTATATATAACCTTTCAGAAATTTCTGGTTCCAAGAGCAGAGACTCTGAAAAGATTCAGAAGCCATTACACTTCCCTATCAAAGACTACATTCCAGTTCTCTGCGCTACATAGATTCTTAGAAACATGGCCAACACAGAGCCTTTGCATTAAAAGCATGCAACCTACCTGATAGTAAGAGCGATGGCTATAACAGAAAAAGGGCAGATAAATACTCATTAAAGCATTGACAAGCAAAGTAAACCATAAGTTTTGAAAGTTTTTAAGTTAAAAAGCATTTTACAAGTTTGGCAAAAGCCAGACTCTTAATAGAGTTATCAACCACAACGTGCCAGTCATAACATATATACATATAAGTGTCTGTTGGGGAAGGAGGAATGGTAGCAAAAAGGAAAATTTATTATCTGAGGAACCTTCAGGTACCAAAGTGAGGTTCATCAGTTCCCTCCGGGAAGCTCCTCCTTCAGCACATGTTCCCAATCTGCAGAAGAGCCGTCACTAAACCCTGCAGGAAGCTGATTCTGAAGCCTGTTGGACCTTGGCAGTTGGATCACTGGATCATCCATGGCATGTTCATGGAACTCCTTCACAATTTCACAGTCGAAATCATCTAAATATGAGTCAAATCTATCTTTAGTATGGTTGGCAATGTGAACCTGCAAGTCAGGTCCCAAAGTGACATCCTCCACTCTGTCTTTAATAAACATCCAATGGCTTCCCTTACCTGCAAATTCTAGATCCACTTCTTCAGGTGGCTGTTGTCTTTCAGCATTCATGGGATTGGATTTGTCAGCACGACATTTTAGGATACGAAATCTGGCCATAACATCATCCGACTGGGTGCTTGTGCTTATATTAGGGGAATGGTCATCCTTAGCCGCAGGTGCCAAGTTATCATCAGAATTCATATCATGAGAAACTTTGCAGCTTGATTGTTTCCCCACATCTTTACTATTCAAGGAGTCTGAGTTCTCATACCGACGTTTCAGGATATGAAATCTGTCAACAACATCAGCTGCGTGGCTCATTGTGGTAACATTAGGGGAATCCTCGATGGTGATATCTGGCACAGGGTTTTCTTGAGCCTCACGCTCAAATTTGTCAACCATACTTATATCAGAAGAAACCTTGGAGCTTGACTGCTTCTCTACATCTATAGTGTTTTTCAACAAATCTGAAGAAGAAAATCAGGTTAAACAAAGGTCACAGACGAAAACTTTAAACTAAAGATTCTAACCTTCTGTTTTGCGCAACTTGAATTTCTCCATTTCAATCTTCATGCGGTCAAAGCGAGCTCTGTAACTAATAGAACATAATGCAGCTTCAGCCTCAAGCCATAGATTCCTATACAAGAGAGCTTGAGGGTCTGTTTCTTCCTCATCATGAAAATTCTTATCAAGAATCTTTCTTATAGCCTGCAGATCACATTACATGATAATAGAACCATCTTTCCCTTTTTCATGGAAAGAAATAATTGTTGTTTCCTTGAGCAATAAATGGAACCATACCTGGATTGTGCTATCATCATTTACTGTGTCTTCATCATTGACTAATGAAACAAAATCTGAAAGTTTCTCATCTTTGTTACCAGATACAGAGCAATGCCTTTTACCCTTGTGGTCACTCTGACAGTGAAACTGATCCTCAACATTTGCATCTGCCACCTTTTTCCCCAAGGGCCAACTAGCACTGGCACTCTGTAAAGATGTTCATCAGCTTAAGAAGAAAATCTATTTTTGAGTAAGAATTTAAACATTGAAAGATTCTCAACCTGATCAATTAATAGCCAATAGCTTATCCATACATGTAGAAGTTCAATAAATTAGTCAGCTTCTTGTAGCATATGACAGAATAGCCATCCATACATATACAAGTCATAAAATGGTTGATTTCTTACAGCATAGAACACATTATGAATGACATGGTATAGTAAAGGGGACAGCATAATCGAATGACGAAATTCTTGTTACCATAATCGTATTGAATGATTTTCAAGAAAATCACACACTTCCCCATTCCAGTCCATTAATAGTGCCATAGGAAATTTCATAAGATTATAGAAACAATGTACCTTGTTAAGGTCAGGTAACTCTCCAAGAAAATGAGAACTGCCTTGCTCAGCAATTTTTTGACCTTTCTTTGTCAAACATGCATCAAAATTGTCAATCACGCGCTTAAGGGTCTCATGGTCTTGTTCCTTCAATGAGAATGCATTGTCAGAACAATGTGATAAAAGCAAGACTGACAGGTCCTGCACTGTGTTGATAAGCATGTGAACATCAATTTTTGGGGTTGATTCTGATGCAGGTTGTTTAGTAAGCTTGGTAGAAGCATCATCTCCAGACAAAGGTGAACAAGAGATATTTTCTGTTAGATGATATGTCTCATGAGATGACCCATCTCTAGAAACATCATTGATATTATTCCCGGTGACTTCAACACCAACCCCTGATGAAAGCTTTCTTTCAGATGTAAACTTCACTTCCTCAAAACTTTGTCGCATGGTATGAGAAAGTTCAAGGTTATCACTTTTTGAACTGTTAAGCAGTGAATGATCTCTTTTTGGTTGAATGATGTCATTAGAAGACTGATTCCCATCACCACTGCTCAGTTTCTGACAATAAGGTCCTGTTTTAAAGGCATCAAGTGATCTCTGTTCTCTTGATGGGTGATTAACAACAGATGGCCTTTTCCAAGAAGGTAATAAACCATTTTCTCCACACACATTTTTATGGTACTCAGTGTTTTCATTTGGCTTCAGAGAGGAGACATTTACAGCATCATCACTATTGAGGGGGAAAATATGATGCCCTTGAAGGTTGAAACCATCTAATGCTTCTAACTGCTCCATAAGATTATGGGGACTCAGCGCTTCAGAAACTTCAAATGGAGAAAAATGGGAAGTTATCGATCCTTTCCAGCAGGGTGAATCCACAGCGGGATTATAATGATCTAAAGTCTCAGAAGTATTGTCTATTGAATTGACAGCTTCAATACTATTGGGTGAAAAACTGAAGCCATCTTCCACATTCAAATGAGGAATTTGAAGCTCAGATCTTGCTCTCAACAAATTATCTGTCTCCTTCACACCCATCTCATTGTTTAAGAGCTCATGCTTTTTAGTAGAGGATGATTCCATAGAGAGGTGATCATTTCTTTGCCAGTGACCATTGAGTTGGCTTGTATCTGAATAAAGTTCTCTGCCTTCAGAAATCACAGGGATGTGAGGTTCCTCCATGTTAGAGAGATGATGACCAGAAACATTCTCACTGTTATCAGTACAAATCATGTTCCTCGATGAAAATGAATTTACTCCCAAAGAACTGGGGCTATTGGCTGGTGGCCTAATTACAATTGCAGGGGAAGATTTTGCCTTTGATACTGGATCATCTACACAAGAATCAATTTTTCTGAAGCATTTTTCATATAAAGCACTTTGTGGCTTCCGATAATTCCAAGAATTTGTTACTGGTTCCAGGGATGGGGCCCGAGGATGAGGAGTTTCAGGAAGTACTGAAGTAGATCCCAGGAACGATGTTCTTGGAAAGTCAAGAGAAACAACCATGGGATTTGCTTTTGGTTCATAGAAGGACTTATTATTGAAATGATCTGGGCTGAGAGATCCAACACAATTGTCCCTTCCCAGAATATCAACATATTTTCTATCTGAAAGTACAGAACCTTCTTCACTATTGCTCACACCCTCAGCAGTAGGATCTCCTACAAATAAAGTTACAAAGTGAAAAATCTCAAAACAATAACTGTCAACAGCTGCTTTAGACAAGGTTTAGATCAGGGTAACTCTATACACAATACCATTTGTATCACATCACTTTCCCTTTCACAATTAAGAAACCAAATATTCTTCCAGAAATAGAGGCTACACACAGATAAATATAGGGTTTCACACAGTGAGGGAAGAACAAGTTGGCCAGTGCTTTAGACAGTATATTGCCATAAATATTCAGAATAGCAAACAACAACTCAAGCAACTAACCTCACTTGGGAAATGAAGTTGCTAAGCTTAGATTAGACAAAGATATTTAAAGATGGCATGTCTCATCTGTGTTAGGCATAAAATATATTCCTTGTCATTCTATCTTAATAGACCTAGAAAAATCACGACTAAAAAAAAAAAAAGGTGTTAAAAAAAATCCCAAAAGAACAACCAAGATTATTTTTTTCCTTCACAGTTCCTCAATAGGCAGTCATCATCTGCTTTTCCAATGTAGCCATGATTTCAAATTTGTGACACGCTTCCACTACATTTTCCCACTTAGTTGCAAACTGTCAATTGTTTTTATTTCTTCTTTTGGATGATACTGTAACACAAACTAAATATTAGTAAATACAAATAACAACAGTATTTACAAAGACAGAATATTAAGATAACAAAAGGGTAATCCCAATTATTTTGCCAGGCTGCACAAATCCTATTTTGGCAATTCCAACCTAACTAAGCTCATACTCCATTAAATATCATTTTATTGTTTCTCACCACCCAATCCCCATTCTCTTCTGGATACCCATTATCCATGCAAAGCCTTTAGGCACATTACCATAATTTCAATTAAATAACCGGCTATCATGACTTTTTTCACAACCCCCATGTCATTTTGTCCTTCCCATTATCATTGTAATATCTGTGGCCTAAACAGAACAAGAAAAATTGAACTAGACCAAAACAATGCTGATGTGCAAATTAAAAACATGAAAATTGAAGAACAAATTATTTCCTTGGCAGCATGTTCCATCTCTTTCAATATTTAGAACCACAAGACCAAAACCAAGCAAGGTCCCCAGCATTTTCAAAATAAACTTAAATATTTGAAGATGAGTGAGCATTCTGGTTCGTGGAAACTACTGGGGCATTTTAAACTCATGCTTGTGGTATTTTAAGTTATGGAAAGAAGAATATAACTGATTAATAACCCCAAATACATAAACAAATAGTTATCATCAGAAAAGAAAAAGTAATCACAAATTCACAATGGAAGCTGATCAAAATTATGAATTAAAAAAAAAAGGACAATGTGCTAGCAAGTGACTAGAGAAATGAAACTAGAAATGCAGGCTGCAGCAGAAAAAGATAATGAAGAGTCTCAGTTAAAGCAAAAAAGATAGAGAAAGAGAGATCAGAATAGAATAATAGAAAACTGACCAACCATAACAGAAATGAAAAAATGTGGAATTTATGGAAATGATCTAGGGTCTATATATCCTACAAAGATGAGGATTTACCTTGATTGATATAACTCCTGTAAATGGATGAACCCACAAAATTCGACTCCTTTGAGCAAAGGCTCTCATCAAGTTCCACTTTTTTACCCTGCTCAATATCTGCCAATCCATTCCAAAAGCCACACCACCGAGAGGGGTACTCCAAACCAGACATACTTTGAGTGTAATCATCTAGGGAGGACGATCCATTCAAGTGAGCAGCATGGGAAGTAGATAACAAATCATAATTAGGTTCATTAAGGACCACCAAGGGACTATTGTCCTCAATTGCAGGAGCGACGTATGGGGGATAATACGGTTTGGCTTCAACAAGACTAGTCTTCATGCGGTCTGAGCATTGACCGAACGAGAACACATCAGTTCCAGCAGACACAATAGGGCTCAAAGGAGGCAAATGGGCTATCCCAGACACAATATGGCTCAAAGGAGGCAAATGGACAACCGGGGAATTGACAGGCTGAGAGACGGAGTATCTATAAGCATTAGAAGGCGGTACACCAGTGGCCTGGACCGAATCAACCGCTGAATTGGGATTGGAAAAGTAATCAGGTCTGGAGACGGGAGACTGAGGATGAACCCAATTGTGCAGAGATGAATTGAAGGGAGCAGCATAAGTTGATTCCGTGAAATTCACAAGTGGGTTTGAAAGGGGTTTGGAAACTGGTCGATCAACCGTAAAAGGCGGGGCTAAAGCCGACAAATTGGAAGATGATGAAGAAGATCCTCCATTACCAAAAGACCCAAAACCCATCATTTCCCCCCTTTTTTTCTACCTGATAATCGAGTCAACTGATCAAAACCCACAAAAATTTACATCAAAAGGAAGGCCATTGAATTGATTATCATAGCTCAAAATGAAAATAGCAAAAAACGATCAAGAAGAACAGTAATCAAACAGCATAAAGACAAACAAAAACCCAGTATAATCGCGATAAAACAATAGTAAATGGAATTAATCAGAGGATTAAGCATGAGATAAGCTAAAATTCAATGGGAAAATTGATGAGAAAACGAAAGCGAATACCAGTAGAGCAACGGCAGAGACCCAACGAGAGACGGAGCTGCGTTCTCTCTCCCCTTCTCTCTCGCTTTCTAGCTTTTGGCTTCATTTTTGTGTTGATTTACCTATATACCCCTGTAGCCTGGGGTAAATTCCTCTTCCATTCACTGCTTTTTTGTACTTTCCCATGGGTTTTACATGGTCATCAGGGATATTAACCTTTGATTCTTACCCATTTTTAAAAAAAATATTATCTTTATAATTAAGGTAAATAATTTCAATTTAGGGTTTACACAAATTCAAACTATGACTTTGTTGGAATTTATAAATTTTTTTTTAATTACAGAAAAAAGGGCTTTGAAATTTTGGAGTAATTTTGACCATAAATTTTGTCTATTCTTATGGGTGTGGTAAAAAAAAAAATGTTAGGGTGTTTATTCAAATGTATTTCTTTATTTTTTTTGTTTTCAAAATTAAATATAAAAATATAAATTTATGTAATATATTTACAAATTACTTTCAAAAATTTTAAAATTTGATTCAATAATTTTTTTATGTTTCAATTTTTTTTTAAATAGTTTTAGAACCTTTATCTTTTAAAGGTAAACATTTAAAAGTTTTGATACGACAAATTAATCGCCAATAATTTAGCATTTATTTCAGATATATTTGTTATTTTTCATTTTTAAAATTAAAAACTTTTATATAAAAATATAATATTTTATACCAAAATTATAGATTTATCCTATATCTTTAAAAATCACTTTGCAAAAATTTAACATTTAAAGTGGTTAATATTTTATTTTTTCAACATAAGTCTTTAAAAATTACTTTATCCTCTATAAAAATTACTATTATTATCTTTTATTTTAAAACCAAAAAAAAAAAAAAATTGTAATCAAACGGTCACTTAGGTTATGTTTTGGAACGGTTTTTTAAAACAATTTTCTATTTTCTGAAAAAAAAAAAACAGAAAATACACTTAACGGCAAAAAATTATTTTATATTTTCTGTTCTTAAAAATAAAAAATAAGGTGTTTTCAAAAAATATTTTTTAATTATTTTTTATTGTTTTCACTTGTTTTATTATAACTGTTTTAAGAAATAATTAGTAGAATTATTAAAAATAAACATTACATATAAAAATTATTTTTAAAACATATTTTAAAATATTAAAAATAGGTTAAAAATATTTTTAATTTCTAAAAAACCTTTTCTACAAAAATCATACAACAGTTTTTAAAATCAATCTGTTTTTAATTTCGAAAACAATTATCAAACAAACCCTTATTTTTTATTTTCTAAAATTTTCATGATCAAACAGGACTATGTGAGAAAAAAAATTCTATTATATATATATATTTCTTTTTATATATATGTTTTTTCTCTGATTTTCTTTTAGCAAACATACCCTTAAAAGAAATTGAATAAATCTATATGAAGAGTTTGGCATACTCCCACAATGAAGATGGTCATGGGCCAAGCAAAATGCAGAGCCCATTTGGGACTTGAACATGGCCATTTCTTATACCAACAGCTAGTGGCTGACTGATCAGCTTCACCCCATCACTATTATCAGCCCAAACTCTTCTGGAGCGGATGGGGATAAGAAGCAGTACTAGTTACTGCATCCATAATTTATTGACCTTAAGCCTTAGTCATGTGGGTGAGCATTTGGTGAAGTGAATTTCCTTCTATTTTCGCCACTTTCTTTTATTTTCCACACAAACAAACAGAACTTGCAATCACAATTATGGAGAATTGGCACTAGGTACTTTGTCTTGTTGCTCATAGGGAACAAACAATGATGGGATTCAAGAAGTCCCAGCAACCCAGCCTCCCAAGTCATCTGCCCGTTCAAATGTACCCTGAATTCAGCTCTTTTGATTAGGTTGAGAAATTTTGGTGAAGAGAGAATCCTTTTTCTTCATCTTATATCACAACTAATCTCTTCTGCATGGTGGGTTCTGCATTTAGTGCATAGAAAACCAAATTGTGATCTTGGTCTTCCTCATTCCAAAAAAGGGGGAGACCCCACAAAAGAAATCCAACCATTTTCAAAGCTCATTTCAACAAATGGGTGTAAGAATTTCAATATTATTTCATGAGATGGTATTTGAATCTCACCAAAAAGCTGAGATGAATTTTACATATTTGGTAAGAGAAACAAAGGAGATATCTCATCTACACACTCTGCACTGCATAAATAGAAAAACAAAAAGCGTAAAAAATCCAAATCCCAACCCAAACAATGAAAAAATAGAATAAAGAGAAAGAGAGAAAGAGAGAAAAAGACCATGAACAATTCAAAAACACAGAGCTGAAAAACTCTAGAAGTAGAGAAGGAAGGAAGAGTTGTCTTGAAGGGAAGAGGGACTGGAGAGACGGAGATTCCTGATATTGAGGGCACCCATATTATGCCTTGGGAGGAACAGCTGCTCTGTCATCCTTGCCAGCACCACGGTGTATTCCTCTAGCAGCTCTGTAATCACAGCCACCATTATCATCTTCTCTTCCTCTCTGAAAGCTTTTGCTCAATGGCTATTTCAAAGGGAGCCCTTCAAGGTTGAGAGGCCAAGTAATGATTTTTCCTTCTAAGCTTCCGGTGTGGTGGTTATATTGAGATTGAAGGAGGAGGTGTAATGAAGCCAAACTTATAAGCTAATGGGATTGACCTACTTTAATTTGTGGTACTTCTCAATCTAGCACACAGAGATCTTAATTATGATTTCATATATTAATATCATAATGAGATTAGTTGTAGTCTGAGTTTTGTCAACTCATTCATCAATTGTAATCATGGTAATGTTTTACTTTCACATGAGACTCAAATGAGATATATACTCAAATCACATCTTTCCTTTTAGGCTGATGATGTGTGGGGTAGAGTGAACTGAGTTGAAGAATCAAGGGTGGAGATGCAGTGGTTTCCAAGTTTGAAATTCAGTGTTGGCACCGGTCTGGCCCTACAACTCCTTGGGACATCAGAAAATGCAAGGTGAGCTGCAGTTGCTTAAAGTAAAATCGTGGCCATGTGCATGTTAACTGTCGTGTGAATTCCTATATAGGGTAAAAGAACCTGTTGATTTCCTAGCTAATTAAGAGCCCTATCTCCACCAACCCCACTCAACATTTTGACTCATGATGTTGTTGAATGTAACTCTCCTGAATAAAACATAAATATCTTATTCGGGTAGTTTGATTGAAACCAATGAGGCTCTCACCATGAGGACCACAAGTTTTCTTGTTTATTTTCTCTCCCTTCCTGTGAAAAAATGGAGACCTCAATTAATGCCAGGGTGTGTGTTGTTGTCTTTACGTCATTTGCAATATTGCTTTCATGTAGGATCCGAATGAAATTTTCTGTTTCAGGGGTCATTATATGTTTCATATCTCAAACATTGTGAACACAACACATGACTCTTTTCCTTGGTGGGGTAACTACATGCCGTTTCACCTTTTAGAAATCACCATCTACTAAATTTCTCTCAGCAAATGATATGAACTTGCGAGTTTGTGATGAGATTTTGATGCATCAGGGTAGAAATCATTCTTCTAACGCGTTGTGGAGCCCTTGAACAGGAAGGGACTATTGGCGCACACCCTTGCTGACCTGTTAGATATAATTGAAAGTGCAAGGACTTTTCACAAAACTTACCAAACAAGGCGAAAGAAGGAAGGAGAAGCAACCGAATTTGTCAAAAAGATATACATTTAGGAAGCCGGAATGCTTGAAGAAACAGTGGTCCACCAACTGATCATGTGGGAAATGTATGTTGGCCAATTTACATCAAATCAAAGTTCTCAGAAATGAGGAAGTTGTGTTTTATTCTTATTTATCCACTTCCAATTTTTCTTTAAAAGGAATATGATCTCTTGAAGACCATCCTCCATGCTTTCCAGCTAAGAGAGCGAACTCTAGTTAAAGTCATAGGCTTGGGATCTTTCACGGGTTCTTCCATCTCCGCGTTGTCTTCATCATTCCAGAACCGGGCTTCTTTCCTCTTGGTCCTCATGGTCGTTAGCACATCATATTTGTTGCATATTCCCCACACTGTCACCTTCTGCTGATTATAATCCACATTCACTGAGTATATCCCTGCACGTCATCCAAATAAAATGAAAACCATATATTTCAAGGACTAGGACACATCAATTGGCCTGGCTTTGGTTTGCTTGGCTGCCCTTCTCTCTTGAATGGGCTGCTGGCCATGGTTGAGACCCCTCCATTAGGTGGAAGCTTGATTCTTGAAGTTTCCCCACTCAATGGGTCAGAGTGATGCATATCCTAAAAATATGTTTACCATAGATAGTAAAGATTAGGATGGCTTCTCTCTGGCCCATGAATAATTGTAGGCATGTGTTTTCACTTTATTTGTCTGGTATGGCATTGGGCTTGGCCAAATTACAAACTTTAACAGAAGTCAGTGCTCAAGCCCAGGACAATTAAGCACAGACCAACCAACCAACAAATCACATGAAAAATGCTCTGAGAGTAAAGAGAGCTATATTGGCATGCATATTTTTGGATTTACCTTTAATTCCGGCTAATGTCTTCTTTACTTTCTTCTCACATCCATATGAGTACAGAGGCACCATCATCTCCACGTACTGTGCTTCCACGTTGTTGGAAGCTGGAACAATTTGCAGGTTCGCCATTGGAACCTTACAGATTATCGATCTTGTTCTGGTCTTGAGCAATTATTATTGTTATTATACTCATGAATGTTAGAATTTCATGAGAGTTTGCCTTTGAAAATGTCTTAGTTAGACTTAGTCTCTGTTTTGCTATCTCTGTTTTTCAGTTTTTCTGTTAGTAGAAGTAGTCATAGCAGCTGAGAGTTTTTAGCATTTTTAGTTTGGTTGTAAGCCTATAAATAGGCATTCTCTTTGGTGAAATAGTGTGTGTGTCTTTCTCCAACTCAGTACTCTAATATTTTCTGAAAGTTTTAGTTCCTTTCTCCAGATTTTTAACAGTGGTATCAGAGCAAAATTCCTACGGGCTGTGAGGCAAAGTTTTTGAGTGTTTTGAGTACTAAACACAGTGAGGTTGAGTGCAAATACTAGTGAGGTTGAGTGATCTATTTTTTCAGGCAACTGTGGTGCAAACATGACTCCTTCTAGCAATATTTCCTCTGTAATTCCAGTGTTTAATGGTGAACACTATCACATTTGGGCTGTCAAGATGAGGTTTTACTTAAGGTCTCAAGGTTTGTGGAATGTTGTGATGTCAGAAGCTGATCCACCACCATTGGGAGCAAATCCTACAGTTGCTCAGATGAAAGCATATGAGGAAGAAAAACTCAAGAAAGACAAAGCCATCACTTGCCTACATTCAGGACTTGCAGACCACATCTTCACCAAAATCATGAACTTGGAAACACCTAAACAGGTATGGGACAAGCTCCAAGGTGAATTTGAGGGCAGTGAAAGAGTCAAAAATGTTAGACTCCTCACATTGAAGAGAGAGTTTGAGTTGATGAAGATGAAAGACGATGAATCTGTCAAAGATTATTCTGGCAGGTTAATGGATGTTGTAAACCAAATGCGGCTTCTTGGTGAGGCATTTACGGATCAAAAGGTGGTAGAAAAGATCATGGTTTCAGTGCCTCAAAAGTTTGAAGCCAAGATTTCTGCAATTGAGGAGTCTTGTGACTTGCAAACTCTCACAATTGTAGAGTTAACCAGCAAGCTTCATGCACAGGAGCAAAGGGTCTTAATGAGAGGTGATGAAGCTACTGAAGGTGCTTTTCAAGCAAATCACAAGGGAAAGAATTCTGGAAACTTGCAAGGAAAGAAGTTCTTCAAGAACAGCAGAGGGAAAGCTGAAGGGTCTTCAAGAAAAGGAAAATTTCCGCCTTGCTCTCATTGCAAAAGAACCAACCATGCTGAGAAAGATTGTTGGCACAAAGGTAAACCTCTCTTTAATTGTAACTTCTGCAATAAACTTGGCCACAGTGAGAAGTATTGCAGAGCCAAGAAAAAACAATCACAACAGCAACCAGAACAACATGCAAGTGTGACTGAAGAAGACAAAAATGATGATGAGCATTTATTTATGGCATCACAAGCACTCAGTTCTCATGAACTGAATACTTGGCTCATTGACAGTGGCTGCACAAGTCACATGACCAAACATCTGTCAATATTTACCTCCATTGATAGATCAGTTCAACCAAAGGTCAAGTTGGGAAATGGTAAAGTTGTGCAAGCCAAAGGAAAAGGGACAATTGCTATCAGCACCAAGAGAGGTACAAAAATTGTCACTAATGTTCTTTATATTCCAGATTTAGATCAGAATCTTCTTAGTGTTGCACAAATGCTAAGAAATGGATATGCAGTCTCTTTCAAAGAAAATTTTTGTTTTATCTCTGATGTACACGGAACAGAGATAGCAAAAATTAAAATGAATGGAAATAGTTTTTATTTGAAGCTTGATTTAGTTGAAGGTCATGTCTTTAGTGCCAAGATTGATGAGAGTGTTGTTTGGCACAAAAGATATGGTCATTTCAACTTGAAGTCACTGAGGTTCATGCAAGAAGCTGGTATGGTTGAAGACATGCCTGAAATCTCAGTTAATGCTCAAACTTGTGAAAGTTGTGAGCTAGGGAAGCAACAACGACAACCATTCCCTCAAAATATGTCCAAGAGAGCTACTCACAAGCTGGAATTAATCCATTCAGATATTTGTGGACCAATGAGCACAACCTCATTGAGCAACAATGTGTATTTTGCACTATTTATTGATGATTTCAGCAGAATGACTTGGGTTTATTTTCTAAAAACCAAGTCACAAGTGCTCTCTATGTTCAAAAGCTTCAAGAAAATGGTTGAAACTCAAAGTGGCCAGAACGTTAAGGTGCTCAGAACTGATAATGGAGGTGAGTATACCTCAAAAGAGTTTAGAGTCTTTTGTCAAGAAGCTGGAATTGTACACCAGCTAACAGCTCCATACTCACCACAGCAGAATGGAGTCTCTGAGAGGAAGAACAGAACCGTAATGGAGATGGCAAGGTGCATGCTATTCGAGAAGAAGCTACCAAAGCTTCTATGGGCTGAAGCAGTCAACACCTCAGTGTATTTGCTTAACAGACTACCAACTAAGTCTGTTCAAAGCAAAACACCAATAGAGGCATGGTCTGGTGTAAAACCTTCTGTCAAGCACCTGAAAGTTTTTGGCTCATTTTGTTATCTTCATGTGCCATCTTTCAAGAGAGGGAAGCTTGATGAAAGAGCTGAGAAAGGTGTCTTTGTTGGTTATGCAGCAGAATCAAAAGGTTACAGAATTTATAGCTTGAGTAGAATGAAAATCGTGATAAGTAGAGATGTGCACTTTGATGAAAACTCCTATTGGAATTGGGACTTGAAGAAAGTTCATAAATGTGATCAAACCACTCCATCTATTCTTGAACCAGCAATAGAAAGTACAATCATTGAAGGTCCACTTGATGTTGAAGCAACTTCAGACACACCAGTGCTTAAGATGAGGCCATTATCTGATGTGTACGAGAGGTGCAATCTTGTACATGCTGAGCCTACATGTTACACGGAAGCTGCAAGATTTCTAGAATGGATTGAGGCCATGAAAGCTGAAATTGATGCTATTGAAAGAAATGGAACCTGGAAGTTGACAGAACTACCTGAAGCTAAGAATGCAATTGGTGTAAAGTGGGTTTTCAGAACTAAATTTAATTCAGATGGTTCAATCTTCAGGCACAAGGCTAGATTGGTTGTGAAGGGTTTTGCTCAAGTTGCTGGAGTGGACTATGGTGATACATTTGCACCAGTAGCCAGACATGACACTATAAGGCTACTACTTGCACTTGCTGGTCAAATGGGATGGAAAGTGTACCATTTAGATGTCAAGTCAGCTTTTCTAAATGGTATACTTCTTGAAGAAATTTATGTTCAACAACCAGAAGGCTTTGAGGTTATTGGCCATGAACACAAAGTGTACAAGCTACATAAGGCTCTCTATGGTTTGAAGCAAGCACCAAGGGCCTGGTATAGCAGAATTGATTCTCATCTGATCCAACTTGGATTTAGGAGGAGTGAAAATGAAGCTACTTTGTATTTGAAACAAAATGATGATGGTTTGCAACTGGTAGTATCACTTTATGTTGATGACATGCTAGTGACCGGAAGCAATGTAAAATTGCTAGCTGATTTCAAAATGGAAATGCAAGATGTATTTGAGATGTCTGACCTTGGCACCATGAACTACTTCCTTGGAATGGAAATATACCAATGCAGCTGGGGTATCTTCATTTCACAAAGAAAATATGCTATGGATATTCTCAAGAAATTCAAGCTAGAATCATGCAAAGAAGTAGCAACTCCGCTGGCACAAAATGAGAAAATTTCAAAGAATGATGGTGAGAAACTTGAGGAACCCTCTGCATATAGAAGCTTGGTGGGCAGCCTACTATACTTGACAGTAACCAGACCTGACTTGATGTTTCCAGCTAGTTTGCTTTCAAGGTTCATGAGTTCACCTAGCAATGTTCACATGGGAGTTGCAAAGAGGGTGCTAAAGTATGTTAAAGGTACAACAAATCTTGGCATTTGGTATTTAAAGACAGGAGGAGTTAAGCTAGATGGTTATGCTGATAGTGATTGGGCAGGAAGTGTTGATGATATGAAGAGCACTTCAGGTTATGCATTTACAATCGGTTCAGGTGTCATATGCTGGAATTCAAGAAAGCAAGAAGTAGTGGCACAATCAACTACAGAAGCTGAGTATATCTCCTTAGCAGCTGCTGCAAATCAAGCAATATGGTTGAGAAAATTGCTTGCTGATTTAGGCTGGGAACAAAGCTCACCAACTGAGCTTTACTGTGACAATAAGTCAGCCATTTCCATTGCTCAAAATCCTGTCCATCATGGCAGAACCAAGCACATAAATGTAAAATTCCACTCCATAAGGGAAGCTGAAAAGAATTCACTTGTTAAGCTGCATTATTGCTCAACTGATGAGCAACTTGCTGACATAATGACTAAAGGACTTCCTAAATCAAGGCTGGAGTTCCTAAGGTTGAAGCTTGGTATGTCCAAGGCAAATCTCAAGGAGGAGTGTTAGAATTTCATGAGAGTTTGCCTTTGAAAATGTCTTAGTTAGACTTAGTCTCTGTTTTGCTATCTCTGTTTTTCAGTTTTTCTGTTAGTAGAAGTAGTCATAGCAGCTGAGAGTTTTTAGCATTTTTAGTTTGGTTGTAAGCCTATAAATAGGCATTCTCTTTGGTGAAATAGTGTGTGTGTCTTTCTCCAACTCAGTACTCTAATATTTTCTGAAAGTTTTAGTTCCTTTCTCCAGATTTTTAACAATGAACTAGTAGTTGGGGATGATGGTTGTCTATATTATATATAAGAGCACTGATGGGGGGCTAGTTCCTTCTTGTGTTCTCTGGAAACAAAGGAGAGTAGGCTGTAGTCTCTTTTTCCTTTCTTTACTTTGTTTATGTTTCTTGATTGATGATGTTGTTTTTCATGCGCCTTCCTGTTCATGCACGGCGGCTTAATTAAGTTAGATAGATTATGAGGTTTGTATTCAAAAGATTCTTTGATTAGGTGATTGTTGTTTGAAGGGGGAATGGGTTGTGACTTGGACAAAGTTAAAGATGTGTCAGCAACTTTGTTGCCTAAGAAAAGGGCTTTGTACCTTTTCATGGGAATTGGATATCTTGAAGTTTGGCTCCCATGTGGTCTGTTTTCCTTATTGAAGAAGTTGCCTCTTCTAAGATTGGAACTTGTGAAACCAAGATCCATATAACCATGACTAGCATCATCATTTGTGCACTCATGGGTGACACCACCATGCACATGCTCAAGTTCTTTCCTTTGCAACAAAACCAAAGTGCCATCTTTGAATTATAGAGTTCTGTTAAGAAACCTCCAAAAATGGATTTGGATCCTCCCCAACACATCACACTTCATCATCTCAGTATAAATCTTTGTTTAGTAGAGTTGTGTGCCATAGGAAAATCACATAAATATCGATCTTTTTACATCGTAGATGACAAGATAGCCCATGCTTCCCACCTTTAGAAAAAGGTAATTAATTGATAAGCATATATACTTGTGAATACATCCAAAGTTGAAAGTAACTCACACCTTCAACACCCAAATATGGATAAGATGCATTGCACATTCATGCTGATATCATAGTCCACATTGATGTGGTTTCAAAACCAATACTTTGTTGTTATTCAGAATCTGATTAAAAGGGGGGAAAAGGAAGGATAAAGGATAAAAAGGAGAGAGCACATATGTATGAGTACTGAGACACAACCCATATTTACGGGTCATGGAGGTACATGCTTCACAGGCACATACAGATAAAACTTTATTTGACCCAATGGTAGAGCCTCCATGGTTTCCCAAAGTGGCCCATTCCTATCTATTTTGCCCCACAGATGGCTAATACCTAATCTCAAACAGGGTAGGGTAGGAAAGTTGTGGTTATCTCCCAGCTAAAACAGGACCCTTCTTGCTTTTTTGGTCACTAACCTTTACTTTCCCTGTTTAATTGTGGTGGGAACTTTGTCATTTAATTTGGGGTGGTGCTCCTCTGAAAGGACAGCCCTTGTGCCATCCCTTTCAGTAGGTACATGGCATAAAATTGACTGCAGAGGGTTCCTTCTCACATCTAAGTTGTAGTGTTTTGAGCCAAGAAATTCAGACATGGTGGTGATAAAAATGGGCAAGGAAGAAAATTTGTTGAATAGTTGTGTGATAATGTTGTTATCTTTAGATGGGATTGTCAAATTTGTTTTATTTTCATCTTTTTTCAAGAATGCAACTCTTAAAAGAACTTTACTACGTGGTATGTCGGTTAGGCGTATGGCATATAAAAAGAGACAAATAGACAGGTGTTTGATGGCCTCACCACCGCCATTGCCACGCAGCATTTGATAAAGGGTCCCATAGTTCTCTTCCTTGCCTTCTGGTCCCTCCATGGGGGCTTCACCATGTGAATCCCACGTCTCTGATTTCTCAGGGAATCTCTATGCATCTCTATTATCCCATCCTTCCAATTGTAACGTGACATCCACAAAACTGGAACCTGCAGATCATGGTAGTTTTTAAGAATTCAGCAACTTGCATAAGGTGCTAGATGACATATATGGTTTTGTTAGTTTATCTTGGCCTCTTGGGGTATGTGTTAGAGGGTTAAAGCTTTCTTTATTGCTCCACACGAGCTTTTATTTTTTTGAGGAAATCTGTTCATCAATGGGAAAAGTATCATCCATCTTTTGATTAGTTAAAGATGACAAATGCCTCTGTGACTTTTGCGATGTAGCAGGCACCTGATACACCACTTTCAGTGTCCATTGTGTTACATTCTTCTTTGGAGTTTATCATCATATTTGTTAAAGAATTATACCAAAAGGACAGCATGATAAATGGATCATGTATAGATTATTTAGTATATAATACATAAGATACAGAATGATAAATGGATCTGATACCATTCATTGACACTCTCCACCAAAGTCCTAAGTTCTCATCCCCAGGCAGTGTATTGAAATTACATCGTAGGATAATAGCTTAATTTACTAAGAAAATTTTGATTATGAGATGCAACAGGCATTGGGGTTCTCATCACTGAAGAGTTGGGGAGGTGGCATTCGCTCAATGACATAGAGCGGTTGATAGTAGTACATCATCCTCTTCATTGTTTCATCATCCATGGGGATCTCTCCAACTTTACCCTCTTCCTTGTTTTCACCACCCTTCTCTTCTTTGCTCTCATTATTTTCACCACCATTGCCTTCCTCACCTTTCTTTGCTTCTTCTGGTGGTTTGCCCTCCTCTGCTTTCTCTGCATTTTCCTCTTTCTTTTCTTCAGGCTTTGTTTCTTCAGCTGGCTTCTCACCCTCTTTGTTTTCCTCCTGCTTCTCAGGTTCAGGCTGTGGAACAATACGTGCTTGTTTTTTGGTGCGTCTGTATACATAATCAACAAGCCTGTCTGCATCCATGGTGCCAGTAACTGTGACTTTACTGGTACTCAGCTCCGTCTCCGCCGTCTGTACTCCTATATTGATTTCCACAAACATCATATATCAAGCACTGAATCATCATACAATCAGCAATAGGATGGTGCAGTTACATCCCAGCTCAGTTTCTTAGAACTTCAAGAAATTCCCTTCTGGCCTACTTTCTTTCTCCTTTCTCAGAAAATCAGGACACACTAATCATATATTAGGAAACACCCTTTGGCCAATTAAGTTTATTAATCTCCATTGCCACCTTTCATTATTGTTCCATGTAGTTGGCCAGTCATAATCCCAGTGGCACGACACGTGTAGAGTCATCTAGGGACTCTGATAGAAAAGCCAAAAAAATATGGAATAACCGAACCTATCCTGAATCTATTAGAATTAATAATCCTTTCTAATGGAATATTTCTGCTTATACACCTTTTTGATCGGTGCATACAGCGATTTGTAACCGATATAAGGGAGTACCTACCTCTCATTTTTAGTATCTTTCTCTTGAGTTGGGCAGCACAGGCCTCACAGTGCATGTTCACATTGAGTTCCACAGTTGTTAATCCACTAACCTGGAGAAAATGGAAAATGCCATCAAATCAGCAGGAGAATTTATTTTATTTTATTTTATTTTATTTTATTTTTCAAAGTAGTTGCTGCAGCAAACCTGTGAACTAACAACTTCTGGCATGGGCTCTCCCTCAGCTTCAGGCAGAGGGGATAAGACTTTAGCTCTTCTCTTGGTTTTCTTCATTATCCTATTGCACACAGCTTGTGGTTCAACTATTCCCTTTATAGTCACCTGGTTTTGAGCCATATCAATCATAACCTCCTCGACTCCTGCAAATGATGACAACAAAGACAAAGAATCAGGTAATGAGAGAGCTGTGAGTGAGCTATATTCATGTTGACAGGAAGAAAGAGAGAGAGAGACCTCTTATTTTCATGAGGGACCTCTCTATCTTCTTGGCACATCCCACACAATGCAAATCTACAAACAAGACAAATGGTAATGGTGGCTTAGGTTCCTCCTTCGGCTCTTCTGGTTTTTCTTCTTTCTTCTCCTCTGCTTTTTCCTCCTTCTTCTCCTCTGCCTCTGGTTTAACTTCAGCTGGAGCTTGTTCCTGCCCAGATAACATTATCAATAAAAGAAATCAATGCAGGACTGAATCATACATAAAAAAATAAGATCCACTGAAAAGAATGAAGTACTCAAGAAACAGAAAAATAATCCTAAAGCCCCATTTCACCTTAGCTTCTTCACCCATTGATTATTCTCTCAAACTGAGAAGGATTCAGTGAAAAATGAGGGAGAGGCCTGAGAAAAGAGAGGAGGCAGCTTTTATACGTAGAAGTCAGATTGTAATGGGCGGTGGGTTGTGCAGTTTTTATCATATAAAGCAACCACACTGATTCCAGAGCACATGCAACACCACTAACTGTTCTGGGTACCTATTACTTAACTATTTCTTTTGGAGTTGTTTTCAATCTCCAAGGCTGAGAAGAAGAGAAAGGGGGGGAATAACAACTGGGCAGGGTCGTCAGATTTATAGAGAGAAGAGAGGAGGGCTGATGAAGCCAAGCAAGAGAGAATGATACATATAATTAAGAAGGAAAGCACTCCCATCACCCACCAACTGGTGAATTTTACATTTTTGTTTATAAGGTTCCATGAGAATGTGGTCAAGTGGCAGACATGTGTGACGAGGTATCTAGGCAATCTGGAAACCAAGTTTGTCCGTAAACTTAGAATGGATCTGGTGTGGGAGACACCACACATCTACAATGACCAAAACCAAGTAGGTCAATTTTTCTGATTAAATCTAATGACCGACATCCATATTAGAGGAAATGGGTCATTATAAAATGATATCAGAACCAATCCCAAACTCCGATGTGACACTTTTTCTGCTCGACCTCATAAGAAATGTTTGTCTATCTGAGTGGTCATGTAATCATGTAGGATAGAACAAGGATGTTGTGTTTGCATTGGTAGTAATTGTATTTAGTAAAGTTCTTCTTACTATGTAAATGTGTTTTAAAGTCATGAGAGTTTATTAGGCAAGAGGCGGGCAACTCTTTTTATCAATATATATTGCCAAAAGTAGCCTTATCATGTCTAGTACTAATAGCCTAGTGCTACATCCTTTCTATACAATTTAGTTGGAAAAGAAGGTATTTTAGTAACTTAGTAGCTGGGGTGAATGAAACTTAGGGATGCTAAAGGGGTTAGGGTTTTGCGTGTAAAGATCTGCATAGTAGAAAGTAGGGATCACATGGGTTGCTGCATTACCATTTAGATCACAAAGCTTCACCCTTTTTTTTCCCTTTTTCAATGGCTTTCCCTTGCTGCTCTTTTCGATAATTGGAAAGTTTTTCTGTTAGGCCTCTCTTTCTCATCAAGTGATTAGTTGTTCTTCAACATCAGATGGGTGGGACATTGTTTCCCTAAATATGAACTCTCACTACCATATACCAAACTGCAACCTACCCTCTACTTAACCATTTAGATTGACAAGCTACATTTCTCCTCCCCCTCAATCAAATCAAAACCAAAACTGCCCTTCAAAGGAAAATCTGAAAACTCATCCCCACCCTTTTGGTTTCTGGCTTTTGTCTCCAAACTTCGATAGAGAAACTTACACCAAGAGAAGAAGAAACCCAACTCAATTTAGGTGTCAAACGTGGAAATGACTCAGCATGGGACAGTAACAAGCACCAACCATGAAAAGATTGGTCCAAGATCTCAACCACTAAGAAATCACCGACCAACCTCTCTCACAGCGTCCAGCCAAAAAGAAGTTAAACCCCAAAGCAAATTTCAAATTTGGTTGACCCCATGTAATATAACCTTCTCCCTTTTTGTATAATAAAGATTATACTGATGAGGGATTAGTGGGGTCATAGAGCTATATTGGATGTGAGGTTAGCTGCATCTTGATGCATCTGCTCAGTCTAGTTATTAGGAAAAAGGAATCATACTCAACCACCCATTACTCTTTTAGTTAATCTCCAATCACTAAAAACACTTAATTTTTAGAACTAATGATTGAACAACTGCTAATTCCCACCAATAGAAGTGGCTATCATTCAGGTACATGGCTTGCAGTCACTGGCTTGAGAGATTACTTTAAGGGTCTTGCCTAACATATCCAATTCAAAGAAAAATGAAGCCCCCATGAGATTCAATCCCTTTCTCTTCTTACAATCAAAAAGTGCATAAAAATCTAGGTGTAAAGGCAAGGATCTGACTCTATCTGGTCTATAAAAGTTCACAGGAGGAGCTTGTTTGGAACAGTTCCATTGAACATTAAGTGATCAGATCATTTTAGGTAGAACAGAACAGACTGATGTCTCTAATTCTTGACAAGAGAGGTGGAGGGGGAAGGAAAAGAGCTATGAAATTCCCATATACGTGTTGAAACCGAAAGTTGAGGGAAGAAAGGAGTGAGCATTACAATGGTGAGGCCCTGCAATTACATTGCATGAGTCATGTGTCTTGATTCTCTGTTGTGCTCTTTCAGTATTTCTTTAAGCAGGGAAACTTTTTAGTCATGCTCTTTATGCTTTCAGAGACCATTTAAATTCTCTATTTGCATGTTGAAAATCTTCTTATTCGGGTACTTGTAGCAAAAGGCAAAATTATTGGGCAAATAAGTATTGCAGGCACTGTTAGTACCTAATGAATTATGCTTCTTTGGTCTGTCCTATTAGGAATTATTGAGTATTTAAAACTATAGGAACATGGAAGCAGCATCAAAGGGGATTTGCTAAATATTTTCTGGTTCCAAAATCATGGAAAGGCACAAAGCCCGTCCTTGAAGGAGAAATAAAAAAAGAAAAAACAGAATCATTGAGGAAAGAAACACATAGAGGATTGTATGGGGGACAAGAAACATCATGAAATGGGGATCTCTTGTGCATGCATCAAGCATGGTTGCTTTCTCAGTTCATTCACATACATTGCATGGATATTTTTACACATCTTCCTGGCCTGGAAAAAAGTATTTGAATGTTGTATTCCTAATCTTTCTGGTTCGTAATGCATTAGGTAGTGATCAATCTTCATAAAGGGGCACACTTCCCTCAATCATGAGTTTTTGATTCATCGGGTGAGGGGGGGCAGTTACCGGAAGACTAGAGAATGAATTTAGGCCAAGTTCAGAGGAAGGTTTAAGCTTTGAAAGACAAGAATGGTGTGCCACATGAAATGGAATCTAGTTGTAATGATCAATGAGAGAAAGACAGAGAGGACATGCCTTGTGTAGTGTAGTAGCAGAATGGGAGTCCCTCATGATCTATAATGAAATCTTTTACTTGAAAATACATATAGAGACAAGGTAAGGCTGGGGCCAGAGGAAAAGGGAGCCATCATTCTATGGATGCTTGGATGCAGTGTATACAAGTAGGACTCATGGGGGGTGGGTCTTCTCTTGTCCTTGGGTTGTGGCCATGTCCACACCTTGTTGTAGCAGTGACTTAAGTGGAGGTACTGGTCAAACAACCACATTATTGTGATTTAATCTCAGGAAAAGCCATGGCTCATAGTCTCATATTATCTGTCTTTTTTTTTCTTTTTTTGGAAAATACCAAGGTATCACAGTGATACCTATCAAACTCCAAATCCGGACCATTAAATGTGTATGGTGAAATGTAAGTTATTGAATGAAGATACAAATAAATAAAACCAAGGGATAAGAGTACAAACAAATGAGATTATAATACAAACAATGAGACTTATGTATATGTAGCACTATTTCATTGATGATGTCTTTTTGATATCTACTAAAAAACGCATATTTCGATATCCCACTGAAAAAGTACAGTTTGATACTGTAGCTAGACCTTTTTTCTTTTTCTGTCAAAATATGTACAGAGGCTTCCAAATGTCCTGACCCTAGGTACCCATCCAGAGTTGGGAGTCCAATTGCAGCTCAAGGGCGGTTCTGCTTTGCCTCCAGACCCTAGATTTAAAGCCTGCTGACTAAACAATGACACACCCACTACAGTTTTGGTTATTGCATTGATGTGGTGAACCTGTCTTGAAGAATATGGGTCCATCTAGATGTGGAGCAACCGAAAGCAAGGATAGGATAGGGTTTTAAATTTCTCAAGGAGTAGAAGCTAAGGAGAGAAAATTGGGTCCCCTCTTGATTTATGCTAGACGGTTAGCTTACATAGTTTCTCAACTAAATCAGGCTATTGTCTAATGTGTCACACATCTTATCCCCATCCATCGTCTTGAGTCAGTCTTTTCCAAATTTCTTTTCTAACTTCCTGATTTTTATGTCTCTAACTTTGAGATCATAAACCAATCAAACACTTTTCTTTTCATCGGTAAATAATGAAATTTTATAAGCAAGCATAAAAAACACCGTACCAAAGTACATAAGAAACACCGAGTGGGAGTGAAAACACATCCAAAAAGAGGGAATGCAAAAAACCACTCTACTTTCTTAGATGACATAACCACCCTTTCCTTTATCTCGTCCCCTCAAATAGTCAATCCCATTAATTTTAATCCTAGTCATAAAATTATTTCGTTAAGGATTAGCCTTTTTATGAAAAAACTTTTTGGTTCTATTACCCTCCTTAGATTTCTACCTCCATGAGCCATGAGGCTTCTTTAGCCCACCTATGATACTCCTCCCTTGCTATCCTACTTGCTTTAATCCCCTTATAAGAAAAGGGCATCCTCCCTCTCCTTGGAGTCCCCAAAACCCTCTTCATTAAAGGCTAATTCCTTCCTAATTGAAGCATTATCCAACACCTCTTTGTTCCAATTTTCAAAATCTGATTTCAACATTTTCACCTTCACAGCAGGATGAAGGCATAAGAGCCTCTAAAATCATACCCCATCCACCACCCTTTAAGCAAGTCTTTGAAGTCTGCCTCCTTCAACCACATATTTTCGAACTTGAAAGGGGTAGAGCCTCTTCTGATCCCTCCACATTGCACACACATCAATTAAATGAAAAAGGAAAAAAATATCTAAATCAATATTTTCTTAGACACATTCATATACTTATTGCATATACAAAACCAGGGGTTCTCCAGTGTCCTCTGAAAATATTAAGGTAGAATGGGATTTTGGTGCTCATCCAGATACATCTCAGCTATAGCAGTGTGAAGTGCTGCCCTAATTGGAAGGACAGCCTCATCAAGAAAGAAGTGAGAGGAGTGAAGGGGGTGAACAGAACCCACTTGCTCATTTCTAACTCCAATGCCAAACATAACTCCAGGGATCACTTCTTGGTAGAAGGCAAAGTCCTCACTTGCCATCACCTTGTTAGCTACCTGGGTATTCTCAGGACCAAGCAGGAGTTTCCCAACCCTCACCACATGCTGATGCATGACCTCGTCGTTAACAACCGCTGGAAGAAGGTAATCTTCTTCTGTTCTGTAAAAATACGCATTACATCGGTGTACAGCTGCCTGCCCTTCAATAACCTGCAGCAAGCTCCATATGTGAACTAGCAGCTTACTCATCTAAATTGTTTGTTCTTTTGAGAGAAACTACTAGTTGATTTCTTCAATGAATAGAAATCCATCCAATATGAGAAAAGTAGAATATAATGGCAGAGATTAATCCCTGGGAAACTCAAAAACAGTCTCTAAATGCAACAATTTACCAACACCTAAGTATGCAGCTTGAAAAACTACGGCAAAGAATTGTGGGAACTGGAAGGATGCTTTGCCTCATTGCTTAATTCTACAACTATATGGCTTCATCACACAAAATATAGCCATGCCAATAGGGTTTAGGGTTTAGGGTTTCAGGTTTTGGGATACAATGAAGGCAAGTAAAAAATGAAAAAAAAAAGATACAAAATTGAGTTGTAAATTTATGATTTATTTTCAGCTGATTTTCAGGGGTTCACAAGGGAAACTGGCGTAAGTTTGAGAAAAAAAATCACCACCAGAAAGCCGATAAACTAAAAGGAGTTACTCAAGGGAGTGTCTATTCAACAGACAAGCCAAAGGAAGGTGTGTTAAATCAATCAAACCATTGTTTGGACTGTGGACATGAAGGACCAGTCTTTACCTCTAATATTTTGAGGAGAAATGAAAGGCAAAAGTGACAAAGTTCAGAATTGGTGCATACCTCTTTGACTCTCTTCTGGAGTTGTTTCAAGCCTTCCGTGGTATGACTCCTTAAGCTTCCTCCAAGCACAACATATGATGGAGTTAGATTCAGTGTTGTCCCTCCTTTGACAGAAGTAACAGACAGTACCTTCCATAGAAAAACTAAGCATTAGCATTAAGACACATCAGAAAATATTCTACATGTTCACATTTCCCATAGACCTCATTTTTTCAAATGAGCAAGTAATAATCATGAAGGATTGTTTTAGAAATCACTCAGACTTGAATAAAATTTGCCTTAAGGCTCCTTCAAAGGGTTCAAGCAAATGTCTCCAGCCATGTTTATAGGTACCAAAAAGACAGATAAAATAGGAACATACTTGGCAGTCCAGGAGATCTAATTCCCTTGAGATGAGCTGTTGCAATGCCAAAATTGATAATGATGCTGCAAGTATTGGATCCACATTAGTGTGGGGTTCTGCAGCATCCCCACCTTTCCCTTCTATTCTTGCTTCAAAGGTGCACACTGCAGCCAGGAGAGGCCCTGAACGAGACGCGATCCTGCCTGTGGGTTTTTCATGAGAAACATGCATTCAAGATATAGCTTCAGCATCACCAAGAGCACCTTCCTTGATCATTTCAAGAGCGCCCAAACCTCCCTCCTCAGCTGGCTGGAAAAGAAATCTCACAGTTCCCTTCAATACAAAATAAGAGGAAGTTACGAAATTCCATCTGTGGTATAACAGATTAATTTAGATAAGTACCTTAAAAAAAAATTCTGCATGGGCATATAAATCAAAGTAGTTAGCTAGAGAGAAAGAGCGAATTACTCAACCAATCAAAACTTGAATGAACCTATAGCTTCTGTAGTAACACTTACTCAGCACACAGGAGAGTTTAATTTTGTGATGCATTGCCATTGAACTTACTAGTAGGTAAATGAAGGAGAGGGAGAGGCGGGGGGGAAAGAGAGAGTTTAATTTTCTGATGCATTGCCATTGAACTTACTAGAAGGTAAGTGAAGGAGAGGGACAGAGAAGAGATTCTCTCATACCGTGAATATGCTGTCATTACATAAGAATAGGGGTTTCAAGCTGAGAGAACAAAATAAGACCAAGAAACAAAGAAAGAGGGCTAATGACAATTTCCTGCAAAGATACTATCCATTTTATGCTATGAGTAAGGCAATGCAACTGCTACTTCCACCTCTTAATTGATATATGGCACCAAGAACAAAAGTTCAGGGTAAGAGGAGCCATTTTCCTCTCTTTGTTCTAATCCAGAAAGAGGCATGGACTATATGGTTCCACTGAAGTTCGCACTGAAGTAAAGCATTTTTAATATCTATTTAGCTTCCTTCATTCCATCAGACTCAAAGAATCAATGAAATAACCTCTCTACCAAAACACAACAGAAGAATCATTTTGTGACGAAAATAGAATCAATAGCCATTTTTTGTTGTGTTCTCAGAGGCTGGCTATATACACAAACATTCAATCAAATAAACACTGAGCTAAAACCCAATAGATGATTTCACAACCTTCAATTCACACATGAACATCAAGGCATTCACTTCCAAGTTCAAAAACAATCATCTTAAAAAAAAAAAAAATAATTTCAAGTATTCTATAGACTCTCCAACCTTAAGTTTATGCTTCCTTTTATTAAGCAACTTGGCAGCACCGAGCAGCATAGTGGTGTGGGCATCGTGGCCGCACCCATGCATTTTCCCATCAATCTTGCTCTTATGCTCCCACTCAACAAGCTCCTAAAAACCATAAAAGCAAATCAAAACAAAACCATCCAACCAAATTCTCAATCTAACTCAAAACTGCTGTGGGTACCTGCAGAGGGAGAGCATCCATGTCAGCTCGAAGAGCCACAACTGGGCCAGACCCAGTGCCAATTTCTGCTACAATGCCAGTCTTGGCAAGTGGGTGTGTGTAGGAGATGCCCAGTTTGTCGAGTTCTCCACGAATAAGAGCACTGGTATTGTATTCTTCGAATTTGAGCTCTGGGTTTTCATGGATTTTCCTCCTTATTGAGACTAACCACTCTGCCTTTCTTGGCTGAGCTCAAAATTTGGGTTGTAGAGCTCTCCTCCTTTAAGCAGAGGCATGCCCCCAACAGAAGCAAAAGAAGAAGAACTTGGGCAATCGAATCACAACCCATCTTTTTCTTTTCTTTTTCTTTAATCTCCTTATGGCAACAACTATGAAACCAGAATCAAAACAAAGAAGAGTGGACCAGTGATTGAATTGATTGCTTTTATGTAGAGAAAACAGAGCCAACCAAAGCATCCACGATGGAAAGCATGAAATTGAGTCTGTTTGACCTTTTTTTAGTATGTGCGTCAACCATGATCAATATATCATTTTTATTTTTGGAAATATATATATATTTGATGAAAAATCAGGATTGATCAACAGACTTGGTCCGTAATTTTGCTGCATTGAAAATAACTATGCTATTATTATTCTCTTTTCATTGGATTATCTCGGAGGAGGGACCAAAAACTGCTAATTGATATAGAGCCATCAAATCAAAACTGCTCCTTTAACAGGTGTTATAATGGCTCTATTTATGGTATTCATATCTATTATTTTGAAGATTTATAATTTTTCTATTTTATTTACTTTCATAAATATTTTAATTGAATTATATGTAATGATCATTAAGTTCAAACTATGAAACAAAGGATTATCTCGGACGATATTGATGATTTATTCTCAAATATCATATAATAAAATATGATACGTGGAACTCATTCAACACTTGATTTATTACTCAACAGAAAATCAGATTTTTAGTTTATTACATTGAATTAATTAGTTCAATCTCGACAATTGAATAATAATAAATTATTATGATTTCAAGCAAATTGATGCATGTATCCTATTTCAATGGGAACTTGGTGAGTTGATCGGCCTATAGGAAGGGTCAATGTTAATGTCTATACTACTTTAGTGGTAATAATGGAATACTTGGCTCATGGAAACAAAGATAAATGGATGTATTCTGTATCTAATAAGTATTAATGCACAATGGGTCCATTGCATTTTCTACTACTTAAGACACCCATATCTGTTCATCATTGAAAGGTTCTATTTGTTATAAAAAAAAAAAATTATTTATTCTATCCTCTTTTTATGAACTTATTCAATTTAGGGATGAAATATGTACATCTTGATTAATGTTAGAGGGTATCTAACTTAATTTCTCAACTAAATCAAGCTTTTATTTAATATATCATACATCTTTTTTTTATCCATTGCCTTGACTTAGAGGGTATTTGATAAAACTTAATATTTATCACTTGATAACTTAAGTTGGTTTTAAATTAAATTATATTTAAGTTGTTAACTTAAAACTTATTATTTAACTCTTACTTTAAGCATTAAATATGTTTAATAAAATTAACTTAAAACTTATTTTAAATCATCAAATTGACATATTCATCCTCATTAATTACCATTATAACGGAAAAAAAAAGGGAGAATTATGTTTTGGGGGTAGATGGGCCCTCAAATTAACAAAAGGTCCATATAACTCTTCAAATTGAGCCCAAGACCCAATGAAAGTATGGAAATTAAGTTGAAGGATATCATTCTTCAGTATTTCCAAAAATGTCATTTGTTGATTTTGAGAAAAAATAATAATATTTTTGAAAAATACTTTTATTTAATTTAATATTTTAAAAAAATATTTTTATGTAATTTAATATTTTTTAAAATACTTTTATTTAAATTTAATATTTTTTAAAAATAAATTTATTTAATTTAATATTTTTTTAAAATAAAAATATTTAATTTAATATTTAAAAAAATATTTAATTTAATATTTTTTTAAATACTTTAATTTAATTTTATATTTTTGAAAAAAAAATATAATTTAATATTTTTGAAAAAAAATTATTTAATTTAATATTTTTGAAAACTACTTTTATTTAATTTCGTATTTTTGAAAAAAAAATTATTTAACTTAATTTTATAAAATATTTTATATGTGTTTTTGAAGGGTATATTTGTCCGTTACTATTTCATATCCTTCAACTCAATTTGAAGAGTTATATGGACCTTTTGTTAATTTGGGGGTCCATCTACCCCCAAAACATAATTCTCCCAAAAAAAAAATAGTCAAATGACAGTGGAAGTCATGGAATAACAAAGAAGATCATCGAAATAATTAGGGTAAGTGGGGGTAAAAAAAAAGTAAAATGAATATATAGATTTAAGAATAAGTTAATTATTTTTATTTATTACTTAAAGTTATTTTTTTACTTTAAGTTATACCATTAAATTATTTTACCAAACATACTTAATGACTCTAATTAAGTTATTAGATCACTTTAAATTATTAAGAGTGTGTTTGATAATTATTTTAGGAAGTGTTTTTAGTCTTTTTAACACATAAAAAATTTTATCTTTCAAGCATAAAAAAAAAATAAAAAATAAAAAATTAGAAATACTTCCCAGAATCACTACAAAATGCACTCTAAGTTCGTTTACCAAACACCAAATTAGTCTAGTCAAAATTTTTGTTCTAACTTCCTTATTTATGTGTATGTTCTAACTTGAATATCTTAAACCAATCCTCCACCCCTTTTTTATAGGTAAGTAATGAAATTTTATAAGTAAGCATAAAAAGCAACACATCAAAGTAGACAAAAAAGTATTCAATAGGAGTGAAAATGCACATCCAAAAAGAGGCCACATACAAAACACAACTCCCCTTCTTAGAGATAGCCTAGCCACCCCTTCCTTTATTTCGTCCTCCTCAAATAGTCAATTCTCATTGATTTTAATCCTAGTCATAAAATTACTCCTATGAGAATTAGCCATTTTATTAAAGAACTCCACGTTCCTATCACCTTTGTTCGGCCAAATCTCCTTAGATTTTTGTTTCCACAAAGCTCTTGCAAAAAGAGCCCACTCATGATACTCTTCCCTTATCCCCCTCCTATGAGAAAGGACCTCCTCCCTGGGAGTCCCAAAAACCCTCCTCTTTGAAGGCCAACTCCTTCCTAACCGAAGCATTATCGAACACCTCTTTGTTCAAAATTTTCAAATCTGATTTCAACGCTTTCACCTTCATAACTAGGATGAAGCCATAAGAGCCTCTAAAATTATACCCGTCCACCACCCTTTAAGCAAATATTCGAAGCCGATCTCCTTTAGCCACATATTTTCAACCTTGAAAAGGGTAGAGCCTCTCATCATCCCTCCCCCATCTAATCAAGCACAACTGAGAACCCGTAAGTGATAAATAAGTACTGCAAAGGATGTAATTGGGTTAGCTATGATCACTAAAAGTCAATATTTTCTTAGATACATTCATTGTTTATATCATACACTAAAGGTTCAAAATAGGAGATACACCAGGGTTTCTTCAGTCTCCTCTGAAAATATTAAGGTAGAGTAGGATTTTGGTGCTCATCCAGATATATCTCAGCAAGAGCAGTGTGAAGTGCTGCCCCAATTGGAAGGACATCCTCGTCAAGAAAGAAGTGAGGGGAGTGGGGGGAGTGAACAGAACCCACCAGCTCATTTCTAATTCCAATGCTAAACATGACTCCAGGAATCACCTCTTGATAGAAGGCAAAGTCCTCACTTGCCATCACCTTGTTAGCTATGAGGATATTCTCAGGACCAAGCACGAGTTTCCCAACCCTCATCACATGCTGATGCATGACCTCGTCATTCACAACTGCAGGAAGAAGGTAATCTTCTGTTCTGTCAAAGTACGCATTACATCGGTGTACAGCTGCCTGCCCTTCAATAACCTGCAACAAGCTCCATATGTGAACTAGCAGCTTTACTCATCTAAATTGTTTGTTCTCTTGAGAGAAACTACTAGGTAATTTCTTCAATGAATGGAAATCCATCCAATATAAGGAGAAAAGTAGAATATAATGGTGAAAATTAATCCCTGGGCAACTCAAAAGCGAAGGCAACAATTTACCAACAGCTAAGTATACGACTTGAAAAACTAGGAAAAAGAACTATGGGAACTGGAAGGGATGATGCCTACATGATACTATGCCTCATTGCTTGATTCTACAACTCTATGGCTTCATCACACAAAATATAGCAATGCCGGTAGGGTTTTGGGTTTAAGGTTTAGGGTACACCGAAGGAAAAAAAAATGCAAAATTGAGTTGTAAATTTATGGTTTATTTTCAGCTGATTTTCAGGGTCTCAGGAGGGAAGCTGGCATAAGTTTTGAGTAACCAAATCACCACCAGAAAACCGATAAACGAAAAGGAGTTACTCAAGGGAGTGTCTATTCAACAGACAAGCCAAAGCTAAGTGTATTAAATCAATAATTGCTTGGACTGTGGATGTGAAGGGTCATTCTTTACCTCTAATATTTTGAGGAGAAGTGAAAGGCAAAAGTGACAAAGTTCAGAATTGGTGCATACCTCTTTCACTCTCTTCCGGAGTTGTTTCAAACCTTCAGTGGTAAGACTCCTTAAGCTTCCTCGAAGCACAACATGTGATGGAGTTAGATTCAGTGTTGTCCCTCCTTTGACAGTAGTAACAGACAGCACCTTCCATAGAAAAACTAAGCATTAGCATTAAGACACATTAGACAATAGTCTACATGTTCAAATTTTCTATAGACCCCATTTTTGTATATCCAAACAGCTAAAAGGTATAGAAATGGGCAAATAATAATTGGAGGTGCCAGAAATTGGACAGCCCACACCTTTGGCATTCAGGAGGTAACCCTCTTCCTTGGAAGACGATTAAATTCACCCGACTGGCAACTTGGCCATAAAGAAATAAAACACATCTGACAAAAAGCTAAAAGCTGCAAACTTGGAACAAATAAAAAGCCTGCAAAAAACTAGTGCCACCATGCCAAGCAACGCATAGAAAGAAACCATAAAAAGGGCAAGCTGGGCCCCTTGTAACCCAAGGCAAATTTCCTGTTTCCAGTAGAAAAATAGAAACTTTGCATCTTTAATAATCATGAAGGATTCTTTTGGATATTACTGAGTCGTAAAAATTTTCATGCCTTTTGGCCAATAACTAAACCCCCTTACCCAATGTAGTCCTATCTCCAAGATTCTGGGTTTTGAACCTGTGCTTTAGGAAGAAAATGATCTATAAAAGAAACATATAAAATCAAATAGTTGAAGGTTAAACTAAGGTCATAAAAGGAGTTTGTCTCAAGGCTCTCTCAAAGGTCTCCAGCCATGGTTACAGACTTATAGGTACTAAACAGACAGATAAAATAGGAACATACTTGGCTGTCCAGGGGATCTAATTCTCTTGAGATGAGCTGTTGCAATGCCAAAATTGAAAATGATGCTGCAAGTATTGGATCTGCATTAGTGTGGGGTTCTGCAGCATCCCCACCTTTCCCTTCTATTCTTGCTTCAAAGGAGCACACTGCAGCTAGGAAAGGTCCTGAACGAGACGCTATACTGCCTGTGGGTGTTTCATGATCAATATGCATTCCAAATATCACTTCAGCATCACCAAGAGCACCCACCTTGATCATTTCACGAGCGCCCAATCCTCCCTCCTCAGCTGGCTGGAAAAGAAGTCTCACAGTTCCCTTCAATACCAAATAAAGGGAAGTTACGAAATTCCATCTGTGGTATAACAGATTAATTTAGATAAGTACCTTAAAATAAAAATTCTACATGGACATATAAATCAAAGAATTTAGCTAGAGAGAAAGAGATAAGTTACTCAACCAAAAAAGGCTCCAATGAACCTATAGGTCCTATAGTAACACTTGCTCAGCACCCAAGAGAGTTTAATTTTGCAATGCATTGCCATTGAACTTACTAGTAAGTAAGTGAAGGAGAGGGAGAGGGAGAGGGAGGGAGGGAGGGAGAGAGAGAGAGAGAGAGAGAGAGAGGGATTTCCTCATATTGTAAACGTGCTGCCATTAAATGAGATTAGGGGTTTCAAGCTGAGAGAACAAGATAAGACTAAGAAACATGAAAGAGGGCTAATGACAATTTCCGGCATAAAGAGTCGATACTATTTTCCATTTATGTTATGAGTAAGGCGATGCAACTGCAGTTTCCAACACTTAATTGATACATGGCACTAAGAACAAAAGTTCAGGGGCAATATTAGCCATTTTCCTCTCTTTGTTATAATCCAGAAAGAGGAATGGACTATGTGGTTCCACTGAAATTTGAACTGAAGAAAAGCATTTTTCTCTACCAAAATATAATACAAGAACCATTTTGTGATTAACACAGAATCAATAGCCATTTTTTGTTGTGTTCACAGAAGCTATACACACAAACATACAATCAAATAATAGAAATTTTTCCCAGAATTAAACATCAAGCAAAACCCAATAGATGATTTCACAACCTTCAATTCACACATGAACATCAAGGCATTCACTACCAATTTCTAATACAATCATCTAAAAAAAATTCAACCATTCTACAGAACAGACCTTAAGTTTATGCTTCCGTTGACTAAGCAACTTGGCAGCCCCCAGCAGCATAGTGGTGTGGGCATCGTGTCCGCACCCATGCATTTTCCCATCAATCTTGCTCTTATGCTCCCACTCAACAAGCTCCTACAAACCATAAAAGCAAATCAAAACAAAACCCATCCAACCAAATTCTCAATCTAACTCAAAACTGTTGTAGGTGCCTGCAGAGGGAGAGCATCCATGTCTGCTCGAAGAGCCACAACTGGGCCAGAACCAGTGCCGATTTCTGCCACAATGCCAGTCTTGGCAAGTGGGTGAGTGTAGGAGATGCCCAGTTTGTCGAGTTCCCCACGAATAAGAGCACTGGTGTTGTATTCTTCGAATCTGAGCTCCGGGTTTTCATGGATTTTCCTCCTTACTGAGACCAACCATTCTCTGTCTTTCTTGGCTGAGCTCAAAATTTGGGTTGCAGAGCTTTCCTCCCTTGAGCAGAGGCATGGCCCCAACAGAAGCAAAAGCAGCACAACATGGGCAATAGAATCACAACCCATCTTCTTTTCTTTTAATCTCCTTAGGGCAACAATTATGAACCAGAATCAAAACAAAGAAGAGTGGACCGGCGATTGAGTTGATTGATTTTATGTACAGAAAAAGTGCCAATAAAAGCGTCACGGGAGAAGGGAGAAGGGAGGAGACTGTTTGACAACCTTTTCTGGAGTGTGTGAGCCAACCAGGACTCATCTATCTACGATAATTGTCAAACGAACTCTTCTTCTATTTTGTTGACTACAATGGAATAATTTTGTTAATGGATCCATTCCATACCTATTAAGTATCAATATGTAATGGGTTCATCACATTTTTCTATTGTTGAATGCACCATATTTGTTCATCCTTGGAATTTTCCATTCTTAAAAATTTTCTTTTATTTTATTCACTGTCCTTTTTATGATCTCACCCAATTTTAAGAATAACATATCTACATCTTTAAATTGGACAGTTGGAAGCCTGATGATAATGGTGAAATTCAGAAAAATTGTATATCTAATATAAATTACTAAATTGATGGACCAGTACATTGACCTGGAATTTTAACATAACTGTTCAACAATGAAGCTTGTAAAATAGGGATGATTTTGAGCTGTCAACTCAAAGGCTTTAAGTCTTCTTTTGTTTATTTTCTTTGATCGGAGGCAAAGTTGTCAATAAAATATAGTTCTTCGACCTTAGTTGATTTTGTTGGTTGAGTGACAATCCGTTAAGGGTGTGGGTAGGACTGCTCCTCGGGCCTTGGCGTACTGCTAGAGTGTGAGAGGTGTTTTTCTGTCTTGTAATTTAAGCCACTGATTTGGTGGTTTTTTAATACAATCTCTTTATTTATCTGAAAAAAAAAAATAGGGATGATTTTATAAATGTTAAAAATGGATATTACCTTGAAAGTTTGTTATTCTCTGTTTGGTTTTTAATGCAAAATAGTAGACAGAGGGGTGATTTATAGAAATAAAAGCATGCAAAATGGGATGATTTATAAAAATTTAAGATGCCTTCAATAGTAATCAATTATATTATTTCCAAAAATAGCTTTATAGCTCTAGAAAATGCATAAACAAAAATGGAATAGTCATAAAAAGTGTAGGTAAATTGGCTGCTTAAATATAATGGAATATTTATAAAATTGCATGTGGAAATGGAATAATCATTAGCAAATTAGCTGAGAGAGGTCAAATATTCCAAAAATAAAAAAAAAAGGTGAAGGAGAAAGAGTTCTGGACTGGTGACTGGACTTAGAGAGAGAGAGAGAGAGAGAGAGAGAGAGAGGGAGGGAGAGAGAGAGAGAGGGAGAGAGAGATCAAATATTCCAAAAATAAGAAAGTAAAAGAGAAAGAGTTCTGGACTGGTGACTGGACTTCCACAAAGAGAGAGAGAGAGAGATCAAATATTCCAAAAATAAGAAAGTAAAAGAGAAAGAGTTCTGGACTGGTGACTGGACTTCCACAGAGAGAGAGAGAGAGAGAGAGTAGATGCTGGGTTAAGAAGGTCAACAGCATGACACATGTAGGCCATTTCAACAAACTCAGAATAGATGCCCTAAACTAGAACCCAGCAACATCAAGAACCACACTGACCTAAAGCCAAAACAGAAACAACAACAATATGCTCCGTTTTAGTTATATGCATCTAAGCTTCCATCACAAAAGAAGATACAATAAAACCTCTCAAGGTTGAAGTTTCTGTACATCAAAGTCTCAACTCAAGTAACATCCCACTATCAAGTCAACATAAATACTAACATACATGTCATAAAACTATAAACCTAACAGATCTATCCCGCCCTAGTATCATAATTAGTTACAAAAGATTAAACAGGGGCAGAGTTACATACAGAAAAAGTGCCCCCTACGCGACTGAATATTCACGGCATATCCAGGTGCCGATAAAAATTACAAACAAGCCTACAAGCCCAACTACCCTAAGCAAAGAAACAGACGAGGCAATTAGGTGACATGCAGGAGGAACCGGAACCTTTGAGAACACGGATGGAACCTTGTATTTTGACCTGAACCTCAGCAGGCTCATGCTCATTTTCAGTTCTTGATCAACTTTCTTGACTTCAATTTTCTGGTTCTCATCAGTGGTACCACTAGTATCGCTTTGTGAAGCTTGTCCCACCTGCACATGACAATTGGATAGGCCTCAGAACCCAAGAATTTATCATTAGAATTCTCATAATTAGGTTCCCTTGGTAAACTTCTCACCTCAGCTTCTTCCTTGCAGTTCAAATCTCTTGACATGCTGCAAGCATGTCTAACTTCCAGTTTTGTCTGCAGACGAATTCTTCTTCGTGCCGTTCCTTGTGGCCCACAGTTGTTGGCATCTGATTGAATTTGTGGTTGCCGTGTCCTTCTCTTGATTACAGGTCCAGTAATATCACTACTGCCAACTGCATTTGTGTAACTGCTTGATTCTTCAAATCTATTGAACAAATTATCTAACTGGTTGACAGTAGAACCAACAGAGAAAGCATCATCACCGAAGTTATTATGTGAGAAACCCATATTGCCACTGTACTCGACAGCACTGTTGCCAGTGGTAGTCTTGAAAGCACTGATATTTGTTTCCATCTCTTGTAGTGCCTCTGTTTTAATGTTATCAATGATGACCGCAGAAGCATCAAACTCCACATCAAGCTGAAGATAGAAGAAAAAACTTAAAAAAAGAACTTGTAAAACAAATAATTTATCTGGAAGGACGAACAAAGGCAAATAACCATTGAGGAATAATGCCTTTATGGCATTCAAGATCCACATTGACACAACTCAAAGTTTGGAAGTGGAACTTACAATACCATTCATGAACAATAAGGATCTCGGGAAAATTCGTTTACCTGTGTTTGACTCACTGTATCTGACTCACTGCATGATCCATTTTCCTTGAGGACTGACTCCAAAAATTCAGTAACATCAGGATCCGGTTCATTTGTGCCATACTCATTTTCCCCGTTGTGCCCATTGCTGAAGTTGCCAGTGACAGGGTAGCTCACATAAGATTCTAACCCCATATGCCACTGCGAATGCACCGGGGAGAAAAGCTGGTAATCTAATTGCTCTAGCATTTGATCCTGAAAAAAGCCAAAGTCCTCTTGCAGAGATGGATCCACCTGAAGTAGAAGCAAAGAATAAACAAGCTTGGTATTTCATTCATTCCCGACTAAAAATCTTAAATATTTAAGCTGAAGTCATTTCCCCTTCTCACCTCAGCAGCTGTTAGTTTTGCCAATGAGTCTTCTTCATCATAGGCATTAAGGGGATTGCTGCAGAAACCAACAGGAACGGAACTCTCAGCGGTCATTTCATCAGGATTTTCACCTGGACAGCCTTCAGCAAAACCAGGTTGCTCTTCTTCTTGCTTTTCCACTGGAGCTACTTGAGGTAATGCAACCTCAAACTCTGTTTCCTCGGGAGAATTAGCTGGGGTAGGGGATGGAACAGTGGGTTCAATTTCATCAGGGTTCGACCCTTCAGCTTTCTCATCTTGCTTCTTAAATAAGCGACAGAGGACAAATGCTGCCTGCAGAATGTGAACAATTGAACAAATGAATTCGGATCAGGCATCACGGTATTGTCACTAAAATTCTACACAAAAACATTATACAACAGAGGAAATTCGGAAACCAACAATTTACAGGCAAAAACAACTATGCAATGTTCCTCACAATTAGAGTTTCAACTTTCGAAATATTCACAGAAAATTTCAGCTTCAAAAACATCCGATTGTTTCAGATACCCCTTTCACAATCTAAGATATTTCAGGAGAAATTGACTCCTATGATGATTGATCAGTACAATTTGTAGTAAACAATCAAAATTGGGAAAAGCATTCAAATTGATTTCCGGAGAAACATCAACACAAAAGTAAAACAAAAGCATTCATGATCAAGATAGCTGGAAATGAAAATTTAACAAAGGAATCAACAAAAAGGGGAGAAGAGATGTACCTGGCCGGGGTGGGTACCATCGAGCTCTTTAGCAGTGGCACGGTACTCGTGCATTACCCAAACGGTCCTCTTCCCATGAGGAGCTCGCCCAGTATGGAAAACCAGAGTTTTCTTCATCCCCACCAAGCGCGTCTTTGACTTGATTTGCCGATCCCTTCCGGTGGCTTTCCAATACCCAGCTGCCGTCGCTCTGTTCAATCTGTGCCCATTTGGATACTTCCGATCCCGGGGACAGAAGAAGAACCACTCCATATCGTTCGTCCTGATCTCCGACAAATCTGCAAAACCCACAAACATGAAACACCCAACTCAAAAACCCACCAAAAAACCCAAAACCCAATTAGCCAACACCATAAAACCAAAAATCAAACACATACCAGGCAAATCCCAGGGCTCCCATTTGCATACATCGATCTCCCGAATGACTCTGACTTCCTCATCATTCCCACTGATCTTCAAGCGCAAGTAATGCGTAATCAGCTCCTCGTCAGTGGGTCGAAACCTGAACCCCAGAGGCAGAGAATTGAAAGACAGAACAGCCATCCCTAAAACCCAGAAAGAGAAGAAAATTTTGGGAAAGGGGTTTCAGAGAGGAAGCATTGATCGAAAATGAGAGAGAGAAAGAGAATGACTATATGGATCAGCCGCGTTCCGAGAAAGTATTCAGATATATATAGTAGGTATATACCGCGTGGATTGCAGGAGCGCGAATGTAATATTAGAAACAATGGAGGACCTACGTGGAAAATTCAGTAGTAAAAGCGTACTAGGAATGTAAAAAGGGTTGTGAGAAGGACCCAATGACGTGGCTACACAAAGATGGCGAACGTCACTTTCCACTTCAAGAGCCGAGAGGAAGCAGCAGGGAAGCTGGTTTCTAGTCAATGACTCAATGGCAGTTACAGTGCGGGCCAACTTGGGCCCCTGGATAGCGACTGATTTCACTTTAACGGCCCGGCCCATTTCTGGCCTGCTTGGGGACCAAGCTACACGTTTTACCTCCCAATTTATTAACTTGTCACCTTTTAACACAACACATAGCATTGGACTTAATATTGTTGTAGAATAATTTTATATTTGGAAATTATATTTCAAAAATATTTTTATTAAAAATAAAATAATAATAATAATACCTTTACAAATTTTAATTAATATAAATCTATTTCCATAAATTTTTTCTTATTTTTTCATAATATAAATAAATATATTTCTAAATAAATCAAATATCTAAGAAAACCAATCTAAATAAAATATTAGGATTCGAGTTACAAAAGTTTTTGTATCAATCAAAATAGAATTTTTACGAGAAACAAAATTTTTCTGCTTTTCAGAAATTAATCCAAACTAGTCTTGAATTTAAAAATTAAAAAATAACTAAAATATTAGGGAAAATAAGAGAAATTTTAATAAGATATAAATTTATTTTAATATAAAATTTAGAGAAAATTAATTATTTAGTTTATTTGTCACATCCTTTCATAAATTGCGTTACCCTTTGCCTTCGAACAACTTTTTAGTAAATTTTTAAGCATGATGCATCAAATTACATTATAAGCTATAGTCCAAAAGTGCTTTTAGGAAGTTACTTTTCTTTAGTTTCTTTCCCCATACCTCAAATGATTAAACAATTTAAAAGTAAAACTAATATTAATAATAAGAATAATAATTATAATAGTAATAAAAAATTAAAAAAATTAAAAGTAATATTTTATTTTTGGGTTCTTTTTGGAGCATATCCCTCTTAAAGAATTGACAAGTGAAGAGGCATCCACTTGTTGGTAAAACCAATTTGATAATCTTTTCCATGAACCCTACAAAAGATTCCAAGATTCCTTGATCATACCTCCCAAAGTAACTTTCAAAGAACTTAAAATAATTTCCCATATGAAACATTACTAAAAACATTATCAAAGTGCTTTTATAGTTTGTTTTTAACCAACATTTTATTCTAAAAATAGGTTGCTTTTTAAAACAAATTTAGAATGTTTTTAGATGTCTTTTATATTTGATTTATCTCAAAAGAAAAGAAAATTAAATATAATTAAAAGTTTTAAAAATTCATGCATTTTTTTTATACCGAATGGTTAAAATAAGTTAAATAAAATTAAAATAACATATAAAAAATAATTTATTTATTTTAATTTTTTTTTATCTCCATTTTCTTTTTATTGTATTTTCCCTCGAATTTTTCAAAAATCAAACATAATAGAAAAGATTTTGAGTTTTTAGACATAATTTTATTCCTATGGTTATGGGAAAAAATAAAAGAAAAAGAAAAATCGAATGAAAAAAAAAAAGTGAAAGAATCAATGAATTATTTCTACATATGTGATATTCGATAGCAGATTATATATATATGCAATCTTCTTAACCATGTGATCACGTTTTAAAACCGTGAGAACTTCTTTAGGTTCAAAACAAATAATATCTGGTTAAATGAGAGATATTTTATCTATTTGACCCTAAAACCCTTTGAGTGCATAGTAATAATTTTCTTTTCTTATTAATTTTTTTCTTTTATTAGTATTTTCCGACAACCAAATATAACCGAAAAGTAATTTTGTATTTGTAAATTTAACACCCAAGGTGTGGTAATATCGTGGATGAGTTACTACTCACTAGTGCGCTGACTAGTATGAAAGCGAAGAAGGAAAAAGGTCTGGAAAAAAGGAGTCGGTCGGTAGAGGCTATGGGCTGGGAATCCTTTCCTACAACCACAAGAGGAGGAAGGGTGTTGGAGAAAATTGGGGATTTAAAGGGAAAAAGATCCCAGGGAACAGAAAGAAAAAGGGAGTTTGATTCCTGGAATTATGTCACAAAATAAAAAATAAAATAAATAAAAAGGGAAGAGAAAAGAAAAGTATTTAATTGGTGGAAGTCCTAAAATAATCCTAACTCCCTCTCACATGGCTTCTTTTGAAAGCTTCCTACATAAAATATCAGCCATAAATTTAGTGGGTGTCTTTCTAGATGAGGAATTTAGGATTTGGTATCCTAATAATTATTGCACTTTTTCACTTTAGAATGAATTATAAAAAATAAAATAAAAAATAATTAATCGCTAAATTTATGAATTCATAAGAATCGGGTAATATTTAATAATAAAAAAACTACCAAAACCTTTTTTTTTTGCCTTAGTTTCCTCTAAAGGTTGAAAAGAGACGTGTATTAAATAGCAAAATAATAATTATAATAATAATATTTAGTTTTATTATCCATCGTGACCCACCCCTTTAAATCATAAGAATTAATTCTTTTGTTATATTTTAGTTGAAGGGTTGGAAAGAGATAACGGATCAAATCAAATTATCGGTAAAACTAACTTCATTGTCTTTTCCATGAGTCCAATAAAAACCTCTAATTAATTCTTATTAATAATAATTATTATTATTATTATCCATCATGACCAACCTTTTAAACCATAAGAATAGATCTTTATCTTTTGTCATATTTTACTTGAAGGGTTAGAAAGAGATAATGCCGATAAAGCAAACTTTATCATCTTTATCAAGAGCTTTATAAAAGCCGCCTCTAATTATCGTTATTTTATAATTTACATTAAATCTAAGCATTGTTCATTCTGGATCTAAGCATTGTTCATTTTGGCATTCATGCACTCATCGCTCCTTTATTCTATATTAAATCTAAGCATTTTTCATTTTGGCTTTCATGCATTCCTAGTGTTATTTCTTTGTTTTAATAAAGTTTTAAGTTTGATTGCTTTTAAAAATCGTGATTAAGTCTTTTTATCGATACTGAATCAATACTTTCAATTTTCTTTAAAAAAGTTTCTAACCCTCTTAATATTGTACACAAATGTGATTAAGGTTTCTAACTTAAAAACTTGTTTGATAATTTTAAATATATATATTTTTAAGAATAAATTAAGGGTACTTTCAAGTTTTTTTTTTTTTTAGAAAGCGTTAAATAATTAAAAGCTATTTTGAAAAATTATTTTTAAAAAATGTTTTGGAAAATCAAATATGCTCTAGTGTGAACATGAGAAGGAGAATGTGGAAAAAAGAGGCAAACGGTAAAGGGCCCCCCTAAGGCTACAAGGATGGTAACCTTCCCACACCACAAGAGGTGGGTTTTGGAGAAGAATGGAAAGGAGAAAGATTCTGAGGAAGATTGAGAAGTTGAGATACTTTGCATATGATGAAAGAAGAATAGGACAAAGAAAAGAAGCAGCCCATGGGAAATCCAAAAGGGTCCCACCAACATCATTTGGTATTTGTATGAAAAATAGAATCAATTTTATCTTGTATAATTATATTATTATTAGGTGAATTAGAGTTTATTTGAAAATAATTTTAAAAAGTGTTTTAAAATTTTTTTTAACACTTAAAAATATTTATAATTCAAGTGTTAGATAGACTAAAAACGTTTTTTAAAATCACTATCAAAAACAATTTTATACTTTATCATACCCTTTCAATCATAACCATCCTTGAGAATTCAACAATATTTAAGAAAAATAATTTTTAAACTTTTTTTGATATTAAAAAGTTAATATTAGCTTTCAACACCGATTAAAATATCTAACCACGAATGATGTAGCGTCCTTTGATCAATTAAAAAATGGAGTTGATGAAATACTTCGATGAATAAAAATTTTAATCTAAATTTTAACGAATCAAAGATTATATTTTATTCAAATGAGATCATGTTCTATGATGTTTCTAACATGGATTAACGGTGAGGAGAATGCTTATATTTCTGCATCAACATCATTAAAAATCAAAATTATTATTTCAATTTTGAGATGATCTTGTCCTTACTAAGCAAACATTGTGTCTCATCATGGTTTTTATGCAGGTGGCACCTTCAAGAGGGAAAAATTGGGAATGGGGTGTCATTTGGTCTCATGTCCAAACTGAAAAATCCAAGTGAAATCATGTTTAGGGCTAGACAGGAAAGGAGGAAACTTAGTGAAAGTGGTTAAGAAATCAAGAAAATACAGCTTGGAAATGGATGAAATAGAAGAGGACACAAGCTTTGTGGGACTCTTATGGTACAAAATCCCAATTCCAGACAAATTTCACATCCTATTTTCCTTCTAAATATCTTTGAAAAAATAGGTATTGGCATTTTGGCCATGTGGGTATGGGAAAAGTACTTTGACTAACCCACTAAACATCCAGATAGAAAATGCTCAAAGTTGCAATGCCCATATGGGAGGACACCCACAAGAGTCCCCACCCATACTCCATATCTAAAATGGCCCATCTCATTAACCGCCCACCATCATATCTCTTTTGTCATTTTCAAATTATGAATCCAATGGAGTCTTAGCTTTTGAAAACCCATGTTCAAAAGTCTTCTTTCCCCTCAATTCACACCTTGGAACTACAGTTTTAGCACAAGAAAAAGCTAAGGTAACGAATAGGTAAATATGATATTCTTAATCTAGGAATTTGGGTCGTTGAACGATGTTACAAGCACCAGGGCTAAGATATAAATAAATAATATTAAGGTACGAAAAGATGAGACTCATGTTATACAAACAAATGATAGTCGAATATAAAATTAATGGATCACAATTGAACACATAATATTAGTGGATCGATGATGTCTTTTTCGCATGATACTTTTGACTTATAATTCAACTTCACACCCACCTAATATGGACTCCTAATGTGGTGGTGGAACAGTTAAGGAATTAATAGGATCTACTAAAACTAGGTCTAAGTCTAGAGAGGGGTTGGGGTGAGTTTCAATTTTCTACCATATGAAAATGTTGAGATATATCGATATATTGGTAAACTCCGACACAATAAATGCATAGGAAATATCGCAGCCACGTCACCCTCATTTTTTTTTTTCCCCCAAAACTCTTTTGTTCAAGCCCAACTTGCATCAACCCACCCACCAAGGCCCAAATCCCGCTCATGCTTGCACGCCTATGAGTGCTCTACTTTTATATATATATATTATAAATTAATCAAAATTAAATTAATTTTGGTTATTGTGACTTTTATATAATAATTCCATATAAAATAAATATTAATTTTTGAATAAAATTATCAAAATTTTAAAATAAAAAAAAACTTATACAAATTATCATTATTTTTTTATGTCATTAAATACATCCAAATTAGATGAATATGCATAAAATATGTTTTCAAGTTATAAACATTATTATTACATATCACAACTATTAATATATAATCATTTATTTTATATTATTTAATATAATTGAATTAAATAGATCATAATTTTGATATTAAATATATTTTAAAATTAGATATATTATAGTTGAAAATCATAATATCATTATGAAATAATATTTTATGTAATTTAATAATAAATGCACACTTATAAAAATATGATATTATTATTAAATATGATAAATTATATTATGCATATATCAAATTCTTCAACAAAATAACTTTAAAATATCTATTATATTTCTAATTACATTTCTAAGAGGTTTTTCTTGCATTTTCATGCATTTTGATTAATTTTAAATCTATGAATTTTTTTTTTCAAAATATTCGTCGATATATCTCCGATATATCCGTAAAATTGAAATACCGATATATCCATAATTACCAATATTTTCATCATTGCTTTTATGTAACACAAAAAACTATTTTCAACACAAACTTAAAGAAAATGTCTTGTGTCTGCCAAAAAAATCTATTTTAACCGTAAGTTTCAAAATAGAAGGACCATATTGTGTTGCCCAAAGGGATCAATTTAACTCAAAACTCTTAGAAGACCCATCACACATGGGATACATATTTCTAATTTTTGAGCTAAGTCTAATGTTGTATACAGAGTTGGATGGAATGTGTAAGAGGAATTAGGGGAGTTTGGTTGGGCTTCACTTCCATTCTTGCAATTGGGGACTGCAGTTAGTGAACTCATGATGATTCCTCTTGTGTGGCTCTACAGGCCTAGATGCAGGCTTGGACGGTGGGCAGCTCAGGCAAGTGGCTATTATCACTCAAACAAAGATTGACCCATAGATTCTTTGAAGGAAAGGGTGGTTATGGCCCCACAGGTGGAGGGCTAGCATCTTGATCACCCCATGAACATGCTGCAAAAGTCCATGCCTTCCTCACACTTTGCTCTGTTCCTTTAGCACTGCCATGGCTTCTTTATGTGGTTTTAAAAGTAATAGGAAGATAATACTTTGTTTTGGAATTCAAGAAAGTAAAGGGTGGTCAGTATGACAACATCTTGGAAAAGGACATTATGGAAAAAGCTTCTTTCAGATTAAAAATTAAGATCTTTTGGGCATTCAAGCTATGTGCAAATCTGTATTCTGTACAATTTCTGTCGGGTAATGTTCTATCTGGTATATCTGATAGGAAGAGACTGAGCTGGGATCTATTACAAGATGCTTGTATGGTACTCAAAATGACAAAATTCCTAAGACAGACTGCACTCTCTCTCTGCTACAAAACAATGTGAGTGTATGGGGCTGCATATTTCCCAAAACTACACAGATTTGCAGTCTCTCTTTCTTCTCCTTTTTGCCTGTTAAATACACCAAAAGACTAAAACAAAACCGGATGATATCAGAGTTGGCTGCCAACAGAGCTGTGTGACAAGGAATGGATTTAGAACTTTCCCCCCTCTTTTCCTCCTTGAGTGTAAGAGAATCTGCATTCCCAAGCCCAGCAAGGGAGGAAGCAAGAGGCATTTCTCATGGCTCAATGAGAATCTTGACCATTATTGCTTTTGATCATCCATTGGCAGATGGTTTCTGTAGAGGGTTCCTGTATTCACTGTTCTTGCTATGCAAATTTTACACCAAAGCTGTATCCATCTGGGGTTGGTCAGAATGTAATCTGAGCGCAGGGCATCCTTACTGGTGAGAATACCACAGTGAGTCGAGCATGATCAGAAAGAGAATAGTTCTCAGGCCACATTCCTTTCTCCACTTCAGAGGGGAAGAGAACTGCATTCTTCACACTAAAACCAATGGCTTGCTCCTTGGGACCCTTCATAACTTCATCCCAGGCCTCGTTGATATTTTCATCTCTTTGCTGTGACCATGTTGGATTCCAAATTCGCTTCTGCAATGCCATTATCTCACAATGTAGCCACCATAACATGAAATACCGCAGGAAAACCATGGAAAGACAGACTCTTGCTGGATATAAGTTACCTGAAATTCCTTATAATCAAGAACACCATTTCCATCTATGTCTGCTTGGACCCAGAGGTCATTTATCTCTTCATCGCTCAGTCCATGGCAATGGCCTGTTAAATTAAGCTGCAGATTGACAGAATATTATTAGGCCAGCCTACTTTCTCCCTGGAACAAATGTCTTAAATCCTTCACCAAAAAAAGAATGAAAGGCTTAAATTGATGAATATACCAGTACCTGTCGAAGTGCTTCACAGAAGCCTGAATAGGTAATGCAATCACCATGATTATCAGCCTTCAAAAAGGCAAAAGCATCATCTTCTGTCAGCGAAGCTCTTCGTAGAAGATACTGAAAAATAAAAAGTTCCACTGTTAGAGATATGAGTCTCCATATAGCCTTTCATATCTAGAAGCCAATTATTGAATTATTCTAAATTCATAATGACTGTTGGTCATCAAGCTCTTTGATGGGCATCAAGGATTATAACCATGAGATCAATTCTCAAAGAATTAGCCCCTGTCCTGTAACTAGAAAAGGATGAAGGGTGGAAAAAAAGGAATTACACACCTTGAACATGCCAAATACTGCCTCACTCCAACTTGTCTTCAGTAGTTTTCGGTATCTATTTGGATTAAGAAGCCATATAAAATCTACACCACAGATGTTTCCTCGATGATTGCGGTGGCTAACCCACTGAGTGGAGAACATATGAAACATTAGAATCAAACATAAGCATCAGCACAAGAGATTGAGAATGTTACTGTGAATTCAATGGTATTGACCTTATGTTCATCTGCATCAGTGTATTGATGGGCAGTATCATATGATGACACAAAGCCTTGGGATCTAAGGAACTTGTAAACATGCCCACTCTTGCTGCCATTCCAGTCACTGCAAAAATATGGTGGAAAACATGAGAGTTGAAACCAATTGATCACAGTCCAAAAGCAGCAAGGAATCTATAGAACTGGAAGGTAACCATAAATTTACCCGCAGAGTATGATGGGCATGGGATTAAGCTTGTTTTCCTTCTGATAGGACTCCACATATTGCAGAATTTTGTAAACCTATTACAAAAACGCAAGAATTTACAGCCATGGGCTAGTGCAAGAAGCATCAAGCAAGAGCAGATATGATAACATGAACTGAATGGAAAATTGAATCACCTGTTGCAACCGAATTATACACAAAGTAGAATCATGAGGAAAGAGCAAGTGGGTGTTCACTATCAGAATTTCTTGGTGGGTGTTGCTGCTTCTGCAATGTGGAAAAGGGGCAACTAATTCAACATGTAGCAGCTGAGCAACGCGATCTCCAAAGTCGTTGAAGAGCAACGCCCTATGGTTCAGAACTCTAAAATAGTCCTTATGAACAGAAGTCAGCAACCCTGTAATCCCCAAAAGAAGGATCTCACATCAGGAGAGAACACACCAACCCCAACCACTATTGCAATCAAGGTCTACTACAATGTATAATTCTTCCATAGTTCAGTACACCCACAAGGAAAATATGAACCTAAAGGTGGGGAGGGGAGAAAGCATTGGAATTGAAATCAATGGAGGAAATGGAAAAGTTTACCATCTCCTCTGTTGTTCGTCCGGGCAAGTTTGAAATTGATATAGCCGGCATCGCCTAGTCTCTTCTCATACAAATTTACAAGCTCTTCATTCCCAACCCAGAATTCCTATGCCAAAAAGCATGCCAAACATAGAAGAGAAATTCAACACAAACGCAACATAAAGGACAATCTGGATTGATTGGCTTAAAGGGGTGAAAGCAATGCCAACCTGGAGACAAATAATGGAAGATCTTTCATCTATCAACCAATCCAATATTGCCCGGTTCCTGCTGAGCCAATATGTTCTGCAATCGCTTTCCCTGCAGTTGGTATCCTATGAACAATGATGAAATAAATTACATTAATTTGGGAAAGAAACGAATTGATTCAGAGATAATGCTGAATGGGGAATTGCAACAAGCACCTCATGGTTGAGACGCTTGTATATAGGAGCAAGGATGTTGAAGGTTGTGCAGGAAATACAAGGGTGGTGGTGGTGATCCCTTAAGGAGGAGGCTATGGCATAGTTCCCAATCCTTGATACCCTTCCTTTCTTCATTCTCTTCTCTCTCGCCATTGCAAACCCAGAAGCCAAAAACCCTAATGGAATGTATATATACTGCTACCAATTATCAACCAAACAAGGAAAAGGATGAAGACGATGACGATATGGATATGGGGTTATCTGAAATCGGAAGGAGACTTTGGGGAAATGGAAAATACAGGGTAATAAACCGAAATACCGGTAAAGGGATACCACCACTTGACCCACCAGGCTTACCAGAAAGCTACCCTTTTTTTGTTTATCTCTCCTCTCATCTCGTTTATCATATTAGTATTTAGCGGATGATTCGCTTCCATTTTCCACCTCTCTTCCCCACAAAGGGACGGTCCTGCTTTCGTTATGTGGGTTTTGGTTTTTGGAATATTTTCTAATTATAAACAGCAGCAGAAAGTGAGGGTGGCTGCCAATGGCTTTGTAGGGAATGTGTCTCTAGATGTGGTGAATCTGTGATGGGACCTTTTCCTTTGATCTTTTCTACCGAAAGTCACAGACAAGTGGGGAATCAGCATCATCAGCAATGGGAGCCTTACAAATCGGCTTGTGATGATTTTGGGAGTATAGACCAATGAATTCAGCTGAAAATGGGTCATTGTAAAAGGGATTATCAGCCCTGGGACCAAATCCATCTGAAATCTAGGGTATGAGAGTGAGGTTTCTGGGATGTTTCATGTCGGTTTTGTGGGTGTGCCACATTGCTTTCGGCTTCGATTTACGCCTCCACATTTTTTGCAAAAATGATTTTGGAAGTAGGAAGGCAACTTCAATTTCAAGAAAATATGACTAAATTATCTATAACAGGATTAAGAGTGGGTTTGACGGTAAATGAAAAAATTAAAAAGCTTTGTATTATTAAAAAATGGTTCCAATTAAGATCCGTTGGAAAACCGTTATTAAAAACAGTTTTGTAATTTTGAAAATATATTTGACAAATTTTCAATAAGAAACATTTTTTTTAAGAATTTGTTTTGAAAACTGATGTTGTTATTTAGATTTTTTTTTTTTTTTTTTATGTTTTTAGTTATTTAGAACCGTTTGATAGTGATTATAGGAAACATTTTTAATATTTATAATACTTGAAAATTTTTATTATTAAAATATTAAAATTATTAAAAATATTGTTAAAATCACTCACACGCTCTTAGTGTGTAATAATTAAAAATATGGAGAATATTTTGAAAATTTTTACATTATATATAAATATATAGTATTTTCAAGGAAAACAAGTTCGAGAAAATTGCTTTTTATGTTAGAGATTTTTACGAATAGTTTTCAAAAAGCAGTTTTTTTAAGAAACATTATCGAACAAATCATAAATATTTGATGAACTTTTAAAGCTTGGACAATCAACTTAAGTGGATGTTAAAAAATGAATTACGAGGTGATTCTATAAAAAATCACTAAAAAACATTTTTAAAGGCGTTTGACAACCATTTTAGAAAATGTTTTTAACACTTTTAATATTTAAAATATACAAATTTTTAAATATTAGAAATATTTTTTAAAATTACTATCAAACAAACTCTAGATTAAAGTTATTGTAATTGACTCGGGTTGAAGCTACTTAGAAGTTAGAAGCTTATAAAATAAGTATAGCATAACGGTGGGTGAGAGCCAAAAGAGTTAAATAATGGGAATTTGAATAGGTGGGTCGTCTCTTAAAAGGAGGCCAAAGAAGATAGAAAATGAATCAACGACCTACCACCCTTGTGTGGTTGTTGAAGACACGTGGAAATTTCTATTAATTATTTAATTATTTCCTTAAAAAAAAAAGAAAAAAAAAACCCAAAACGAAGAGATTTCTATATTGGTATGCCAAATAATTTGACTACAATGACATGGTCTCTCTTGTTGATTCAGAGGTCGTATATTGGTTGGTGAAACTGAAATCCAATCCTTCTTCAATTAATTATGGGCTTTTTATGGCAGCCTTGGAACGAGGGGCTGCCATGGTTTTGACTTCCAAGTCTAAGGGCATTTTTACCACCTTTTCTAAATTTGTTGTAGAAAACCAAACCACATACAAGAAATTTTGTATTTTTTAATAATAAATATTAAAATATAATATAATATTTTTTAAAATAAATATCAAACATATTTTTTTCTTTATTTTACAAACTAAATATAAACATAACATAATATATATCCCCTTGCATAACATAACACATCCAATAACATTAAAAATGATATACCAAAATATGCATTTCCCATTGAATGAAGAATATATTAATAAATTTATGATTTATAGGATACACATATCTTATGAATCATAAATTTATTTTTTATTATTTTTTAAAATTTTTATTATTATTTATTTTGCAAAATAAATTTTTTTATTAGAAAATCAAATTTTTATTTAAAAAATAAAACTAAAAAATATTTATAATATATATATATATATTATGATTTTTTATTTATGAACTTTAAATATTTTAATCATAAATATTATTAATAAATAAATAAATATTTACTAATTTTTAAATTATTGAAAAAATTTAAAAAAAATTGAGAAAATTTTTATTTTTTTTAACAAATATTGAAATGTAATATAATTTTTATTTTAAACAAATATCAAAAAATAAAAAATACTACATTTTTATTTTATTTTTATTCATTTTATAAACTAAATATAAACATTACACCACATAACATATGTTATTAGATATAATACATTCGGATGTCATGTCCTTTGGATATAATATTTAAAAATATCATACCTCATTGAAAATGATATCTTACAGCTTCTTATATGATAGAGTGCAAGTTTCGTAGAATAATGATAGAGCTATTTGGTTGGATGGTCTTAAAAGTTGAAGCTGAATTTTACTTGATGGAGTGCTTTTAAGACTGTGGATAGAGCTCCTTCATGTAAAGCTTGAACACTGAGCAAATGGCCACATGCAGCTTTAATTGAGTTTTAAATACCCCTCACATGGATTTTCCTTTGGCACGCCAACATCACAAGAAGAACAAGTAGCCTTGGCTCCATGCATGCAGTGAGTGGTTGATTTTTAATGGTTTCTTGTGTCCCCTATCATCCTTTCCTTCACGCAACTATGCACTTCAGGTCCAATGTCTTTTCATAACAATAAACTCATTATGTTTCACATCAAGGATCAATCGAGTCTTCTAATACAATTTGTAATGATCCGTTCTATTTTATTCAAAGATGCAACCAAGATAAAGTCGAGAAAGACTTTTCATCCCGTTTTTTGTTTGTAAATTTATTCTTTATCCTTATCTTATTCTCCATCTCAAGCTAGGTTGATAGGGCCAAAAAACCCCACACAAGTTTTTTTTAATACATAATAAGAATAGGAGTAGCTATCGACCCAACCTTTTTTTTTCTATTTAATTCCCATATTTGAAAAAATAATTTACATTTATTGAAAACTATACATATAACTTCATTTTAACATTTTTGTTTTTTATTAAAAAAATTATTGAAGAGTAATTTTGTCCCAAAAAGTATTTGATTCTATTTTTATTAAGAAATATAGCCCATTGCATTTGTTTAATCCTTTTAATCAAGTAACCTTACATGGTGTTTCCTCTAGCCCACCGATGTGGGATACGATATCTCACTTTCACTTCCATCTTTTCACCTGTGCCCCAGACACACTGACCCACAAGACATGCCCAGCCCTCTTGTCCAGCCCTCACCCAATTAATTGCCATACCCTCTTATTTAAAAACACCCAACACCCCACCCCTTGAAGCCATGGATGTTGCAGAGGAAGCTGGAGAAGTGAGGGGAGACTTGATGAAGAAGATGCAGAAGATCAAGAGGAATGAGCACAAGCACTGGAGCAGCAGAATAAGCTTTTCAGCTAGTTTGCCTGGTGATGTGTGTGGGGGTTTTGCCGACAGTGTGTGTGCAGTGAAATACTCCATGGATCCATTCTCAGATATGAGAGAATCAATAATGGAGATGATTAGGGAGGTGGGTGTTCATGACTGGAATGAAATGGAGGAGTTGGTGTATTGCTACATTGCTCTCAACTCATCTCAGGTTCATCAGTTCATTCAAGATGCTTTTCTTAGTTTATGTTCTTCTTCTTCTCCATAAATTCTTGGCCAAGTTGGAAAAATCAGTTGATATTTGTGTGTGCATCTTGTGTTTCTTGTATGTATTATGCATTGAACAATATCTATTTCATTTTTCTTTTGTCTTCCTTTTTTTTTTTTTTCCATCCAATTTCTTCAGATTTCATGGGATTTTAATCAAATTATTTTATTTATTTTTGGGTAAATATTCCAAGTTAGGAGACATGGGAGATAAGTGAAAAAATAAATAACTAAAATACAAATTAGAGGTATTTGATGAAATATAAAATTAATAATAGTAAGATATATTAAGTTTAAACCTTGGGTAAGGTGAATAAAATTAACTAGTTATTTAGGACCCATCTAGCCTGTTTTCTTAAACTTGTTTTGAAAAATAGTTTTTAAATTAAAGAATAAGAAATGGTCTCTAAAAATAAGCTTTAAAAAATATGGCAAAATGGGTCAATGTTTTTCCTTTGTTTTTAAAAATTGAGAAAAACAATGCATGCTTATTCTCTAAAAATTATTCTATATTTCACTTTGTTTTTTAAAAATATTTCTAGAGAACAACAACCAATTAGGAATTTTTAAAAATAGTTTTCTATTTTGAATTTTTAAAAATAGTTTTCTATTTTTTAAAAAATAAAAAACTATTTTTAAATCATAAGGCCAAACATACTTTTATTTTGCTTGTTTTTAGCTTCAAAAAAAGTTACCTTTTGGATATGATATTAGAAAGGAACCTTCATTTGTGAAACATAATATAATCAAAGTGGTTCCTTTATTTGCAAGTCTATGTTCTTGATTCATTGAATTACTTAAAAGGAGGGATGAGTAAGTCGTGCTCATAATTTTTAAGTTTAAATAAAATATCTTAAATTAATAACTTTTAAATCTATCTTAGATTGATTAAATTAAATTAATTATCATTTTTAGATTATGTGAATTGAATTCTATTGACTTAGGTGGTGTTTGTTTTTTGGCTGAATAGAAAAAGCCAATATTTTGGCTTTTTCTATTCAGCCAAAAAACAAACACCACCTTAATCTTATAAGAATTTATATTAGACTTATAGATGCAAAAAACTATGGATCTTTCAACTATAATAAAAACCCACTAAATATGAAATAATTGTACATAGTTTTACCCAACTCGAATGTTTCTTCCCATAAGTCTTATGTTGTCCATGTCCACACATACTCTCTAGTACTTCTCGAGTGGATCAACTCAAAAGGTGTTGAAATCTCTGATATCTTGTTTTCCTTATTTAAAAGTCATTTCAAGTTTCTCTAATTAAAATATCGATTTTTAAAGTTTTTAAATTAATGATAAAGTAAAAACAAAATATATATTTCTTCCTGTCTCCTTTTCAAAGGAGTCCAACTGGAATAAAATAAGATGTTTGATAAGTATGGAAAGTGAAAACTAATAAGAAAACTGAAATTCAACTTGATTTTATCATTGGTTTAAGTCATTTAATGTGTTCAACCCAATCACCCTAAGTGCATGTTTATTAACCTAAATGAGTAAATTTAATCAAATTTTGTCTCAAATTAAAAATAAATATATATATTAGGAGGATGTCTATTTCCGTGTTTTTAAGTTGTTCTTGCTCTTTCATATTTCTGTTGCCTTTTTCCTCTTAATAAAAACGGAATAAAGAAGATCACCTCAATGGGTTATTGGGTTCGGAATCTTCAACCTTCCTCTTTCCGTGATTTTTTTTCTATCGTTTTCTTGATCACCAAACGAGTTCCAATGATATTGGCCAACTTTGACAGACCTTCACCTGAACATCGGTAGTTCATTTAAACCGTCAAAATATGCATGATGAGATCTAATTCATTAAATAATGGTACAAATAAATGGATTCAAGTGTAATGGTATAAACAAATAAAACCAAAATATAGATAATGAGACAAAAAATTACATACCAGATACTATTTGATTAGTGGTGTATTTTCTATAAATATTGAAAAAATACCTTTTGTATCAAGTGATTCTTTTTTGGTATCTCACCCTTTGATAATGCGACTAAACCCAATCATTTATGTTACAATCTCAATTTTATGGAGTATAATACAAGTCTACGACAGACACCGTTTTTCAACTGCAAAAAGTTATTTTTTAATATTTTTAACTAGTTTGAGAAAAGGAATAAAAATGTTGAAGTCCATTAATATCCCTAAATAATTTATTTCATATTTTCATATCCCTAAAATCCACGTATTTAAGCTTATAATTTCCCTCAATTAAATTTTACCTTTTAAAACTTTTATATTATTAAATAAATTACTTATATTCAATTTATCATTTAAAGATGAAAAATATATCAATATTACCATTTATTATTTTTGTTAATTCAACTTATAAATATTAAATTCTTAACTCTTCGTAATCACAATAATTTAACCTTTGTTAAATGAAGTTAAATCCACCTAAATTGTAAATTTCATTGAGAAATCAAACATAAAAAGAAAAAGGAAAAAAAAAAAAAACACTAACACACACGTTGATGAAAGAGTCTGTTTAATAGTGATTCTAAAAAACACTTTTAATATTTCTAACACTTCAAATTATTTATCATTTAAGTGTTAAAAATATTAAAAACGTTTTTTAAAATTATTCTTTACAACAAAGCTCATTGACTCAAAGGAGGATGTGCAGGACTGATGAAGTGAGTCACTTCCTAGTTTCGATTAAACAAATAAAAAGGGAGTTTTTAATGGAAGAAGAAGAGAAGATGTTTTGGACGGAAGGAATGGAAGTGGAGGTCGTAGACTGGTAGAGCACTCCCCTCTCTTCAACACTCTCATAAAACCATCAATAAAAGGAAGAAAAACAATGACTACATCTATATATTCACAAACAAGAAATGGATCCATGTTGTTTTTAGGCTTTCTTCTTTTGAGTTTTTCCAAGAAAAATTTGATCCGTCCTATTTTTAGTAAGTTAGTTTATTATTATTATTATTATTATTATTATTATTATTATTATTATTATAGTTTAGTAATTTAGTTTAACTCAAATGTACTTCCTTAAAGCACTTCTATGGAGGATTTTTTCAACTCTAAATTAAACCCCTATTTATTAATTAAAAAATAAAAAAAAATTCATGCATAAACCTATTTAAAGATGATAATGCGAGGGTTGAGGACCATCTCAAAAAATAGGATAAGAGAATTTCTTATATCTATCTCGTCCCAAATGATGATTCTTCTTTAGTTATATTTTAAAAAGTAATTAAAAATAATTTAAATATTTTTGAAAGTTTAATTTAACTCCAATGCAGCTCCTTAAAACACTTCCACGTAAGATTTTGATATCTAGGACAACTAGTAGAAGGGAAGGTTTCTAATTTCTAATTTGTGTTGGGAAAGGTTTCTAATTTCTGTCGAGAAGTCTAAGTGAAAGGGGAGAAAAAGCTTCACAAAAATAATTTGTTTGGTTCTCTGCTCTTGTGAAGATATGGAGGGGGAGCATCCAGAGCGCATGGAGTGCTTTAAATGCACGAGAAAGCGCTCAATGAGAGAGAAAACTCTCAAGAGGCCTTTTCTGGAAGAACAACCCAGAAAGAGGAAAAGATCAAGGAACGGAACGTTGGTGATTGAAGAAAGGAATGGAGAAGACCGAGTACCTGAGAAACTGAGCATAGAGGAAGAAGAAGAGCCTTGGAGACAGATGGAAACTTATATTGAAGATGAAGAAGACCAAGTATCTGAGACATACAAGGAAGACGAGAGGCCTGTGGAAGAGGAACCTGAGAAACCAAGCATAGAGGAAGAAGAAGATCCTTGGAGACCGATGAAAAATTTTGTGGATGGTATTATTGAACATTTACACGATGACTTGGAAAATCAATGGAATCTCAGGATGGAGCAGAATATTGGAGTTGGCCTTGATCTTCCGAGGGTGGAGATGGATGAAGGTGAAGATCCTCCTCCAGAGCTTCCGGAAGATTTCAAAGTTCGCATAAGAGAGATGAATGGAACCCGTCCGATTCTGGTTCTAGAGAAGCAGTTATTTAAGACTGATATAAACGAAAATGAAAACAGATTATCTATGCCCTTGAACCAAATCCGAAGGGAGTTCTTGAGTGAAGAGGAAAAGATGAGGGCGGTGGAAGGAATGCAAGTAAAGCTAATACAACCATCTCTGGAAGAAACTACAGTAACCTTCAAGAAATGGAAGATGAAGGAAAGTTGTCATCTCTACGTGTTTACGAGGGAATGGAAGTTGATAGTAAATAACAATTCACTTGGGAGAAGAACTCGAATTCAAGTATGGTCCTTTCGGGTTGGGTCCGAATTGTGGTTTGCTCTTGTTAGGGTTAATCCATGAAAACACGACAGCAGCAATGGAGAAGCTGAAGACCAGCAACATTGAAGACATTGAAGACCTGTTTTTGTTTTTATTTTTTTTTATTTTTTCCTTTTTTATTTTTATTTTATTTTTTTAGAGATTTTGATACGAGTATTAGGGATTTTTTTATTATTCATGCAATTACCTTTAAGACTATGAGTTTGTTATGCATGTTTTTCATGTTGGTTTATCAATTAAATGCATGGATTGGGCTTGATTTCGGGGTTCTCTTAAAACCAGTCCCAACCCAACCTAGGTCCAGCCCTTAATCTTGGATCGTCTAAACAGGCCATACATTGGATTGGGCCTGTTCAGCGAGGCCCAATTGGTATCGTCCTCTTTCCGAGGGAGTGGGTTAGGGTTTGGGAAATTGAAAATAAAAGAGAAAAGGAGGATTTAGCTTCGTCTCTTCTCCGCTCAATCTCCTCGCCTGGGCCGCCATTGTTGTGCGGTGTGGTTGCAGAGAGTGGAGAAAGATGAAGACCATATTGTCTTCTGAGACGATGGACATACCTGAAGGTGTGAAGATCAAAGTGAAGGCGAAGATCATTGAGGTGGAGGGCCCAAGAGGCAAGCTCAGCCGCAACTTCAAGCATCTGAACCTTGATTTCCAGCTCATCAAGGACGAGTCCGGCAATCGCAAGCTCAAGATCGACGCCTGGTTCGGCTCTCGCAAGACCACCGCCGCCATCCGTACCGCCCTCAGCCACGTCGAGAACCTAATCACCGGCGTTACCAAGGGGTATCGCTACAAGATGCGTTTTGTCTACGCTCATTTCCCCATCAACGCCTCCATCACCAACTCCAACAAGAGCATCGAGATCCGTAACTTTCTCGGTGAGAAGAAGGTACCTCCCCTTTCCCTGCCCTCACTCTTTTCCCTGGTCCTACCAAATCTATCAACTGCAATGGTTTTTGTCTCTAATTCTAGGGTTTTCCATTGGCATTTGAAGCCTTATTTCTAATGCTTTGCAACTAAATATGAATACCCCAAATGCACAAGCAACAATTCCTCAAATGAGGACAATTATGGGAGCATGTGAACTTGAAGCCTGTAGAATGACTATGATCCACTAATTCTATTCTTGTAGTTATCCATTATAGCTCAGATTTGTTCAATTTTCTGGTCTAGTTGTTCTGCAACAATGAGATGAACTCAAATCACAATGTAGTTGTACTTATAGGTGATTCAAACAGAGGCCTAATTCAAATTTTCTTTTCCCAAAATTTTGTACCTACTTGAACTTCTACGTTGGGAATGAACTAGCTGTAATATCATTAGACATTTGAATCCTTTTCAGTGGCATTAGGGTGCGTTTGGTATGTGGGAGTAAGAATGGAAATAAGATGGGGGATGCAGGTCAATCATAATACCATGTCGAAGGGAGGAATCATAATCCTAAGAGTGGGATTTAATTTCCACTATTCCCATTCTAAAAAACAATCCAAACACAATATTGAATGAGAATGGGATTGATTTTCCATTCCCATTCTCTATTTCAGGTGGAGCTGTACTTCCCTGTTGGTCTTTTATATCTGGGTTTGATCCATGTTGGTGTTTGAGTGTAGGATTCAAAAGATGATGTAGTGGTTTTCATAAGTTCGAATGTGCAAACAGTAAGCCAGCTAGGATTGATTATTCAGTAACCAATCAAACCCATATTAACCCAAGAATGTTTTTATTAATCAATCCATAATCCATCTTGCATAATTTAGTGATTGACCAAAAAATAACACAAATCATTTTGATCAAAGTCTAAGAAAATATAGGGTTTCTTGTGCATCCAAACGGAAAAAGAAAGAGAGATGGGTGCAGGCTAGAGTTCACAATGTTAGACAAGTCTCTAGTCATATGCCTGTCAATGGACCTTCCTTTTTCTTTCAGGCAATGTGCATGATTCTAGAAATTGAGATCTGTATATGTTGAGCAAGTTCATTTACTGATATTGAATCAGTTGTAATTTTTAACAAATTTGGTCAAATATTGGTATCATATCATGGCTCAAAGTCACGGTATTGATCATTGATTCAGGACGTCCAAAGGCACATCGGTCTCAGTATTGAATGATAAGCAAAATATTTACAATTAAACATACTAAAGAAAGTAGTAAAATAAAATTTTAAGTTTAATATTATTTAAATAATCATAAAAGTATATTTGATCAGTTTTAATATTAAAATTCTTTTTTTAAAATAATTTCATGTTAAATTTAATTAGTTATAAAAATGACAACAGACTATGAGAGATATAGCATTTTCCTCCCTTGAGTTTGAGTCATCTTCAATTTTTTCCCAGACAGGTTTTGGCCGGGGTGGATACAACTCAGTTGAGTCATACTGGCATGTATGGCAATGGTCGAACATATGCATACATTAGTTCATGGATAAGAAACATAAAGATTCAACCATTGTCGGAAAAATCAAATAAAACATGAAGATATTATTGACACGATTCATCCTTTTTCTTGTCATGATTTCAAATTGAATTGTTCATCAACATGGGAGAATGACTGGTGTTAAATGTGATTGTCACATTCTTGGCTCAAGCTTCCATCTGAGCTTGAATACCAGGCTTTTAACATATTATGCTTTTTGTGGGTTGGTTCAGGTCAGAAAAGTGGATATGCTGGACGGGGTTTCTGTTGTTCGGTCTGAGAAGGTAAAAGATGAACTGGTACTGGATGGAAATGATATTGAACTAGTGTCCCGATCTGCTGCCCTCATTAACCAGGTACCTCTCTCATCTTTCTCTCTCCCTGTCTATGTATATAGTGAAACGCCTGCTTTGCATTCCATGGCTCTGCTGATACTCCCTTGTACATATTTGTTGGGACAGAAATGCCACGTTAAGAAAAAAGACATCCGGAAATTCCTTGATGGTATCTACGTCAGCGAGAAGGGAACAATGGCTGAGGAGGAGTGATGTCTCAAGTATTTGCATCATGATTCTTAGGTTTTGGGATTATTTTCTTTAATGATGGGAACTTGGTAGTTCTTTTCTATTTATCCTCATGGTTGATTTTTTCTTTTTTATAAACTTGTCTGAAATTGGGTTTTACAATTTTGTGTCATTGATGTTGTTCTTCAAATATCGACTGTACTGAAATCCCCGTGACCAATTTGATAGTGCCGATAGCGCCATTTGGCTGCAAAAAGGTTCCAATCTGTTGTTTTTTAGAGTATATAAAAAATAATTAATTAATATGATAATTTATATTATTTGATTTTTTGCAAATATGATTTGTTTAAACAAATAGAATTTATTATATTTAATTTAACTAATTATAATTTATATTAAATATAATGCCAATTGTTTTAATAAATTAAACAAAAATATTTTTATATCAAATTAAAAATATCAATTATTTATTTCATATATTATTTTTTTGAATAATCATTTAAGTTCATTAACCGTTTATATATTTTTAAAAATAAAGCTTAATATTTCAAATCAAACAACTAATTATATATATAAATTTTAGTAAAAACCATTTACTTTTTAAAAAAATTAAATTAAATATTTTAAATAAAACAACATAATTTTATATTTAAAAAAAATTAAGTCAAATAGTCACCAAACTATCCATGTGTTGGAGATGCACTAAATTGAGCATTATTTTGGAAGCCCATGTGGCGGAGATGCACTAAAGTAAGCATGATGGGCCGTAACCTTTCATAATCAGGCCTCCATTATTTTTGTCCTTCCTCAACATGATTGCAATAATGCAAGGCAAAATCATGACAAGAAGACTCAAATCAAGTCCCTTTCGGTTTCGGTTCACCATCAATAAAGAAGAGAGAGATGATAATCCGTGTGAAGAAAAATACCAGATGACCAAGGCAACGAGCCTAAAGGGGGGGAGGACATGTTCTTGATGATGCACTCCTTTCAGTCCCAGGTCAGGTACCGTCGGTGTGTTTATCTTAAGCAAGTGGTATTTTGTTTGTTAGTTGAACGGGGACAAACTCAGTAGTGGTTGGCATTTTGCCACGCCTTGTTTTAGAAGCTCCCTAACACCACTGACCACCCCCCAATTAGATTAGCATAGCCATATGACATTAGGACAATCAGCTCTTCCTCTGCTCTTCTTCTATCATCCTGTAACTGTAATGGGTTCTTGCAACTGCCTCCTATGGCTGATGATGCTCTGTTCATCCTGTCTCCTATGCTTATTGGAATACCCGGTTCTGGTGAGCTCCCATAATGACAAGAGGCTCAGTTCCGGACCTCTTGTTAACGTGTCTAAGCATCTCTCTTTTCCAGATTTCAGTTCAAGCAATCCCAGTGTGTACCAGGATGTCAAGCTTCTAGGCAGTGCGAAGTTCTCTGATGATAAGGCCTCACTCCAAATCCCAGATGCTTCGCAAGCTGTTGATCTTAGACACCAAGCAGGGCGAGCCATCTACTCCGCTCCCATCCGCCTCTTCGATCCTCCCACCCAAACCCCAGCTTCATTCCAGACCACCTTTTCTTTCCAGTTCAACAACAGTTATGGTAAAGGGACATCAAATTCTAGTAGTGGTCTGGGTAGCAGTGGCTTTGCCTTCATCATTGTCCCGGATGAGTTCACTGTGGGAAGGCCGGGCCCGTGGCTGGCCATGCTCAACGACGCCTGTGACGATGACTACAAATCTGTTGCGATCGAGTTTGATACACACAAGAATCCAGAGTTTGGAGACCCCAACGACAACCATGTGGGCATTAATCTGGGTACCATTGTTTCCACCACAACCAGAATTGTCTCTCTCAAAGACGGTTCAATGCACCAGGCTTGGATTAGCTACGATGGCCTCCATAGATGGATGGACCTCCGACTAGGATCAGACAATAGTGGTTATCCATCACAACCCATCTTCTCAGGGCCCCTGGATATCTCACCTTATCTGAAAGAGTATATGTTTGTGGGGTTCTCTGCTTCTACGGGTAACCACACCCAAATTCACAACATACTCTCCTGGAATTTCACATCAACCAGTCAAGCTTCTCTTCTAGTCCCTTCAACTGAAACGTGTGAGAGTAAGGTCATCGTTAACGGTGGTCAGAGTACCAATAGCTCTAAGACAAAGGCTCCAAGTAGTTTCCTGATCTTCCTTGCTGTGGTTGTTCTGGGTCTAGCTGTTCTGCTCAATCTCTACTACAACGGTAAACGCAGACACAAAGAACCATCCGTGGTATTGCTCTCTGAGAAAAAGCAGCGACCACAGCCACCTAACAAGCCTCGCCGCTTCACCATTTCTGAGATTTCCTCAGCGACTCGGTGTTTTAGTGACTCGCAAGAGCTGGGTAGTGACTCGAGAGGCACTTTCTATAAAGGAACGCTTCTGAATGGTTCCCACGTGGCTGTGAAGCGATTCTCAGCTCAGTTTTTGAGCTCACAGGGATTGGATAGACGGAGAATCATGAAGGAAATTGGAGCTGTGAGCCGGGTTCGTCACCCAAACTTGGTCCCAATCAGAGGATGGTGTAAAGATAACAGAGAAACTATGGTTGTGTATGATTATCTTCCCAATGGAAGCCTTGACAAGTGGCTATTCGGAGCTGGTGTTCTTCCTTGGACCAGGCGATTCAAGGTGGTAAAAGATGTTGCAGACGGGCTAAGTTTCATCCACTCTAAACAACTAGCTCACAAGAACATGAAGACAAGCAGCGTATTCCTTGACATTAGTTTTCGAGCCATGCTAGGTGATTTTGGATTGGTACTCTCTGCATCAGACTCCAAGAGATTTGAAGCAGCAGTGAGCCAGAAAGCTGATGTGTTTGATTTTGGGGTCTTTGCATTGGAAGTGGTTGCTGGGAGGAGGAGAATGGAGCCAGAGGCAGGTGATGAGCAGAAGGATTTGTTAGATTTTGCGTGGAGAATGCATGAAAAGGATGAGAGGGTGAGGGTGGTGGATAGGAGGATGGGCTCAGTGATCAACTTGGAACAAGCCATTCTAGTATTGGAGATTGGGTTGCTCTGTACATTAAATGAGACCAAGGGACGACCTTCTATGGAGGAAGTGGTGGGATTTTTGGCCATGGACAGACCAGTACCTCAGTTGCCGCCTTGTCGACCCATCTCCTTGTTCCCCTACAGCAGCACCACTGGTCTGTGCAGTGGAAATCCCTGCTCTCTTTTCAAGTGAAGTCCCATTTTATGTTTCAAGGGAGATTATTGTTGTAATTTGCACTGCAATCAGGGGCCTAATGATCTCTTGTAATGGTGGCCTCTTGCAAACCCATTCTCTGCATGTACGATTTATAAGTCTTTTTTGGTCAATTGAGATTTGAGTTTACATCTAGTCTGGTCTAAACCAACAAGCACACAAACCCTTTGAAGATGCGAAGGAGTTAGGGTTAGGCACAAAACTATCATCCTAATTAAAGTAAGGTAACCCCGAATGCAATGCTTACCACAAGCACACAAACCCTTTGAAGATGCGAAGGAGTTAGGGTTATGCACAGTGCTACATCCTAATTAAAGTAAGGTAACCCCGAATGCAATGCTTACCACTTTTCCTAATGCCCAAGTCATCAATGATCAAAAGCAGATTCCTCCTCCAACAATTCTATTTTTTCATCCCAATCTGAAAACTCAAAATATCGAATTTCCAACTAGAAAGCCGTTATCATTTAGATTGCTCCCCCGCCAAGAGGATGGCTAACTCAGCCATGAAAACTAATCACACTATATATTTCACCAAGGAAAGAACCAAAGCTGGGTAAAATCAAAGGCAGAAAAACTTAATCAGACATAAAAAGGTTAATCAATCAGGCACTCTTAGGTTTTCTCAAAATATTGTATTTCCAACTAGAAAGCCCATTCCTATATCTTTCCTTTACCCTTAGATTGCTCCCCCACCAAGAGGATGGCTTACTCCTCAAGCAATCCATTGGATATGGCATATCCTAAGCAAACTAACAACCAAAATTGGACCAAGTTACCTGAAAACTAAAGCTTCGTCAGGACAACACCTTAAAAATAAAGGAGGCAAGATTCTTCACAGAAATGATCTGAAACTCGTTTAACTTAATCAGCACAAGAGACTAAAACCAGAAAAGAAAAACATATGGAAGGCACTACCTTATTGGTTGGAGAATTGGGGACATAGAAGCACAGACCACGGCAAATAAACATCAAATGAAGACTTGAATTTGCATAAAGTAGCATGGTCCATGGATGAAGGGCCTAAAATGCAGTAGTGAATCATTCAATCAATCTACAGAAAATAAGAAACCGCAATTGCAAACAATTAGGCAAATGAAACGGGCTGGTGTATACGGAATTGAAAGCTTTCACAACCTATAAGCATTCAAAGTCAATAGAATTAGGAAAATAGTACGTTTAGGACGAGTATTCATTCATGAATTTCTCATTGCCAAAGAATAATATATGGAAACCTATATTTGCTTGAAAGTGGGAATCACAAAAGCTAAATCTACGACATTCTGTTCATAATAATGAATCTCGAGAAAATAATGTGGAATATTGGACATGTACAACAAAAGATTATAATTTCAAGGGTTTCAAGTTTCAACAAAAGAATAATCGTGTACATACAATCAATCATAATGAATGAATACAAAGAAATTAAAAACAAAACAAAAAAAAAAAAAAACCGTAAATTGATCTCTTACATCCACACAAGAATGAACAAAGCCGAGGAACACGGAGAAGAAACCCTAGAACAGGCCGAACAAGACGGAGAATCCGAGCACCATAAGCCAGACAATATGAACCAATAGAAGAGCCTGGCCGGCGCTGCCATTACCAACCTCACAAATCCCAAAATGCGCGACTGCCGTGCCAGCGCAGCGGGCTTCGGTGCAGCCGCACCAGTAGGTGACCCCGTCGACGCCGCACACCGGATCCGGCCTAAAGCATTTCACAGGGCATGATGCCGCGACCTCCGATCCACCGCAGAGACCTCCATCAGATTCGCCGTCAACGGCGTCGCTGGGCAGTCGGATGACGGACGATGTGACGGTCGGAGGAAAGCAGATGGCGAACACGATAAAAATGACGACGAACGATGACAATAATCTGGATCTGTTGAATTCCATCATCATCGTGGTGATGATGATGGTGGTTGATGGTTCTGAGAGACCGCCTTTTCCCTTTGGTTTCACCTCTTCCAACGCAGAAAATACAAAGAAATTCCCGGAAGGTTCTGGTAGTTCTATTATATGTACAGATGCCGTTGATCTTGTGTGAGTTAATCCCAGCCGTCCAATCTCACCTTTCCCCCCTTCGTTTACAAAATATAGAAAACGTTACCATGCGGCGAAACCAAGAATATTGCCAATCATTCTTGACTTCATCGTCGGACGCGGAGTCTTCTAGACTACTGTTTTTTATATTTGTTTTTAAAAATTATTTTTATGTTTTCTTTTTATTTTTAAAACTAGTGAAAATAATTTTTTTCTTATTTTCTAAAAATCATTCTTTATTTTACTTTATTTTAAAAAATTATTTTCAATAATAATTAAATAATATTAGAAATTTTTTAAATTTATTTTTAAATCACACTGCCAAACCGAGTCATAATTTCTATAAAACAAGTTCCCTCTTTAACATTTGAGATGATGTTGCTTTTTGGTAAATATGATGTGTAAATCAATCAAATTGGTCTTTTGAAAACTCTAAAATGCTTGTAGAAATTTATAAGAGTATAAATATAAAAATAATATATGGAAAAAATTAACAATTTTACAATAGTAGAATAACAAAATATAATTATTGAAATGAGTTAATGTCGGAGAATAAGATTTCCATGGGTTTGTTTTTTGTTGAATAAAAAAATTTAAAATATTTGACTTTTTTTGCTCAGTTAAAAGTAATATATTAATATCAATTAATATAACTAAATTGAATTCATTGACAACAACTTCACTTTAATTATGTTAGTCCATTTTGATGTATTACTTTTATCTGAATAAAAAAAGTCAAATATTTTATCATTTTCTATGAGTCAAAAAATAAACTGTTCCTTTATTTCACTTTTAAATATATATTCCCAACATTTAAGGTGTTGTACTTATATTGTATAATAAAATTAGAAGTATTAATATATTGCGTTTTATTTTTCTTCTAATTTAAGTAGTTCATAATAAAATAAAAAATAAAATTTTTATTTTTATTTTTAGTACATAAGCATATAAAAAAAAACCATAAAATAGGAACTTAAATTTATAAAATATCAATTTCAAGCATTATCTAAAAATAATTAACATTTCATGCACTTTATAATCAAAAGTACTACCTACGACCAACCATCAAGGTACTACTTCTTAATGATATAGGTACTACTTTTAAATAATAAGTGTATGAATTTTGAATTATTTTTAAAAGATTCATATTTTATAACTACTTTAAACTCACCTTTTCCTTTCTACAATAAACCTTTTTCCATTCATTAAAAAACACTTTTAATTCTCATAAAATCATTAGTAGATTTTTATTTGATAGTATTTATTTTTTAAAAGCATTTTTAGGAGAATCTGATTAAAATGTTTCATTGATAAGTATTACAAGTTTTTATTCACTTTTTTTTTATATAAAAAAAAACTTTTTAGACAAGAAAAGTTTCTCAATGTTTCCATATAAATTAACAAAAAAAAAAAAGTTTCTCCTTCCCAAGCATCTAATTTCCTAAAGAGGTGTTTTGAAATAGTAGAAAACGTTTCTAATCTTATCAAAAATTAAGCAAAGACGGGCTACAACTGTCATAACGGTTATACCAATATCACCATGAAAGGCGGTGGGAGAAAGCTATTTGTGCCCATTGACTCATCTGGCAGCCTAAAAAACCTGTGTTTCTCCTTCATCCTAGGCACCCCAACATCTCTATATCATCTTCCATCCCCCTCTTCCCTTCCCCACACTCCAGCCTCAAAGCTACTCTTGCCATCCAGTTCTGCAGAGACCCCAAGACTCGCCCCCTTCGCCCAAACCACTTCTTCATCATGGGAGGCTGTGCGAGCAAACCCAAGGACATGGACGCCCCTCCCCAGTCTCTCCCAAGCGAGGCCCCAAGCAGCCCTGACAAGACTAATGGCGAGCCAACCCATGTTGTACAAGTACATATTTCTCTATTTTTCACCACGCATTTCTTAGGTTACAGGGGATTTAGCTTACTGTCTGATGTTTGACTTGATATGATATTGCAGGAGGAGAAGAACAATGGAGGTGAGATTCGGGAGGAAGAGCCTTTGGTGGATCTTTCAGAGCCAAAACCAAACCAGGAGGCACCCACCATTGAAACAAAGGCTGTGGAGGCAGAAGTGCTTGTTTCCGAACTGGTGGATGATGCCACTGTCGACAAGCCAGTGGAAGAGAAGAAGGTTGAAACTGCTGAACCAGAGCACAAAGAGGAGAATGCCAAAGCTGAGGCTGGGGCTGGTGAAGTCGCGACAGAGGCTGTAAAGAAGGAGCAGAAGGTTGAAGAAGAGCCAGTAGGAAAAACACAGGGTGGTGAAATAAAGCAAGTAGATGATGCTCGTCCTCCAAGCTCAGAAGATAAAAATAATGCACCCCTTGCCACCATGTGAGGACAGTTTGAGTTGATCTTGTTGTATCTGAAAAGAAAAACAAAAATGAGGAAAAGAGTTGGCTTGTGATCTTGAGGATTGATTATTGTATGCCTTTGTACCATTGGAACTGATCATCATATTACAAAACCTGCATCAGTTGAGCAATCAATCTTATTCATACAACCTGAAATCGACCTGAATCAAATTTGTAGCCACTTTTATACCATTAGTTCAAAAGCTCAGGATGATGTTTTTAAGCAGTTCTCAAACCAGAGGCTGATGGATCAGCTGCAAAGTAGGGTTCAGGGCCTTCCATGATGACATTGTAGGAGGACCAATTCAATTAAGTTGATACTGAGGGGCCTCCTGAATATAGTATTTCAGAAGTTAGAATCAATATAGAGGAAGTTAAAAACGATAATGCCAAAGAAATAGTTGCTCAAATTTGTAAAATATTAGAGTTTGTCTACAATCTACAAGCCTTTCTCACAATACATATAGAGGATTAGTATCCAATAAAACCATTTTCTGCATCTACTCAGATTGAAATGAATCATGGAAGCATTGGGAATGACTGTTGTTAACTATCATTCCTCATAGTTGGGTCATTCAAATCATAGTTGGGTCATTATTTGTCAACCGTATGATAACATTCAAGGTGAAGGTAGACGTGCAAGACCCAAGAGAGAACATAATATGTGGCCTTGGACAAGCAGAAACGGAGGATTTGAAGGATACATGAAATGCTCATCTTCCCCAATCACCTAAACTGAGACCCAAATCAGGGGAAACTTGCAAGTTAGCTGGGGTGTAGAGGCATACTCTTCCCATCTCAATTGCAGTGGTAAAGGCACCCTTATCGGATGAACATAATGGAACCAAGTCCAGAGCTAAAAACAAGAGGCATTACAATATGGCAGTACAGGTGGAACTCCACTCCTGTGCTATTACCAAAATAATAAGCTAAAAGTAGCCAACCAAAGAGGTTTAATCATCTCCTTTTGGAATGCTGACAGGTAGAGTTGATCCAGCTTTACTTAATATGATTAGGAAGAATGATAATGGATAGACCCTGCTAATCGGTGTCCTTCCTAGGTGGCTCTTAAAACTTTGCAGTGCCCTTGGCTGTATCTACATGCCTGTAAATCTTATAATCAAGGTCTAAAAGAATGTCCCCAACTTTCCAGGCAATGGATTCAAGAATTGTTGGAAATGAGCTTCAAAAGTAAGCAATGCCTTCTGTCATGGGTAGAGGATGAAGATCTCTTACAATTCAATTCTACAACCAGGGCTGTTCTCATTGAACTAGTCAGATGGGACAAAAAAGAGAAGAACCCCACCATCGTGTTAAAAACCGTTGCATAAATTCGTTGTCGGCAGGTATGGAACCAGTTTAATAAGTCTAATTTGCAATTTTTAGCTAGATTATGCTGAATTGGCATCATAGGTAATAGACATGGCAAAAACATAATTAGGCAAATGGGTAGGAGGTGTCAGGAAACCAAGATAAGAAGATCCTACACAGAACATAAAACTTTATAACATTTGATCAAATTCATGACACCTTTTCGTAGAAGTATCATTTACACTGAAATTAAAAACTCTAACATCCAAAGATTATATGCCACCGAGTAAAACAAAGAAAACCAACAAAAGAGGGAGAAAAGGCAGTGCAATGAACCCAAAAGATGGTTTAGGCTGGCTTGCTGAATTCCCCCCCAGTTATTTCTTCTGCAGTGGGAGCTTTTGCAGATGCAAACGCATCATCATCCTCCTTGGTTTCAACTTTCTTTTCATCCTTCACAGCCAACATGACAAGAATTGCCAACAATGGGTAACTCACTGAGGTGAGCACCCAATTCACAATCAGCTGGGACAGCTTTTTGACATTATGTGCATCAATTTGCCAAGCAACTGCTCCCCCTGCACTCTGAACCCCTTTGTAGAACCCAATGTATCTGCAGTAAAGACACAGTAAGTATCAGTACCACACACCAAGAACAGAGCACAGTAACATGAAATCCTTGAAAAACTGTAATGACCAGATCTGGCTGCTCCCTCACAGCTTTAAAACGAGTCTATAATGATAATATAAACTCATAAATATATGGTGATACGAACTTTTTCCCCTATTCATCTAGGATATCACAACCACCCCGTGCTCACGAGGACATCCCCCATGCTCATGTCGACACAACATCCTTGTTATGTCCTACAGGACTGGAAGGCCAAATCGATAGACAACGCAAGGGATTGCGGGGCTAAATAGAGACAACCTCGGCACGCTGAGATCCGAGTATCTCTGATACAATATTTGCGTCTACTGTCTTTCCACTATCCTATGTGGTATATGACAAAAACAGTAAACCATACCTGCTAAGGGTCTCTGAATCGTCAGCCAGGGCTCCAATCACCCAGTAAACCAAGCTCTGGAACATGGCATCCAGCAATCCATAGCTAAAATACAACACAAATGGACCTGCATATTCAGAACCAGAGTCCTTGAAGTCCAGTTTGTGGGTCAGAGTCCGGTCATAGTGGAGATGGTTGGCAAGGCCACCAGCCCAAATTGCAGTTGCAAGCAGACCAACAACCCCAATCCCCACAAAACCCCTCTTCTTCCTGCTCTGGAAACTGAAATCCAGGATATACCCAATCCCCACAGAGCCCACCATCTGGGCTCCCCAGTAGAACACATTGTTGAAGCCTCTGGTCCTCAGATTGAAGAGAAAAGCGTTCACATGATTGAACTGGTAGGTGTAGAAGAAGTTGCTGGCCCATGCCGCCGGGACCATCAGCAGCATCTTCCAATTCCGGAACAGCTTCAGAATCTCGACGGCCTCCGTCGACACATCGGAGTACTTGATGTTGGTACAGTGGCTGCCGTCGTCCCGAACCACGCGGCTCGGGTGCAGGATCGCCAGCGTGAGGACGGTGCCGACAGACATGAAGCACATGAACCCAATGTAAGTACCGTCGTTCACGGACGCAGCCTCGCTCCGGTTGTAGTTCAGAATGAAGGGGATGAGCCCGCCGACGACGCCTCCCATATTGAAGATGCTCCAGAACAGCGATATGTATGAACCCTTCCTCCCCGGCGGGGGGTACGACGTCATGATAGCTCCCTGCCCCGCCCAGAGCAGTCCTGCTCCGATTCCGAGGATGGCGCCGGCGACAATGGCGAAGGCCTGGTGCTGGTAGTGGTTGTAGTAAAGGAAAGAGCCGGCGTAGAGGACGTAGGTTGAGCAACCGGCGAAGAGGGTGAAGCGGGGACCGAAGATGTTGTAGATGCCACCACCCAAGACGCCGAAGATGGCGAAGGTGGTGTAGAGGGCGGTGTTGGCGTTATTGGCGGCGGTGGCGTCCACCTGCCCACCTCCCCCCATCCCAGAGAGGGCGTTGAACATGCCTGGACAGCAGAAGCATACCAAGCCAATCAGACAGACCTGAACCAGTGGAGAATTGTATCTGAATATGGATTTGTTGGGCAACCCCACCACTGATTCTTCATCTTCCCCAAACCCCATTTCTCTTCTTCCCCACTAGATCAGATCAGAATCAGATTCAAACCCAGAGAAGAGATCCAGGAATGGGATTGGAATCACCCTCGGTCTTGGTGACAACGGTTTGTCCCTCACTCTTCTTATAAGTCCCAATCCTCGAATTCTTCGATTTCTATATTCACCAATTCCCCATATGATTTTCTTACCTTAATATTCATGATTTTTATTTAAAGAAACAAAATTTAAATTCTGAAAACTCCCACTTTGTTTTTTTAGTTTTTCTTTGACCTTTTTTTTTTTTTTTTTGTCTTCTTTGTTTTTTTGTTTCCATTATTGCTTCTCACCCCAATTTTCAATCTTTCCTTCTTCCCAAAAGATCAGATCATTGACTCTGGGATCCCTTATCGTACGATACATTGTCATTTTGTCTCGGCTGCACTTGGAGATTCCCTTTCCACACTTCAATTCCAATAAATCAAATTTTATAAAAAACTGTTTTTAAAAAACAATTTTAGAAAACACTTTTTTATTTTCGATTCCATTTCTTTGTACTTTGATTGCCTAAATCTTACCATAAGCATGGAAACCAATGGATGAGGGGCCATTATGGTATGGGTCTCTATGTATTTTCCAACTGTCGTCTAGAATGGCATGTGGCCAGAAAAAGTCTTCCATGGAAAGCAATAGATTGTGACTAATGAAACAAAAATACAGGGTATAGTTTTCTTTAAGTGGCTATTGGTTATTGGTTTGTTGGGTATTGGAATCAAACCTAGAATTTGATATTCTGTCTTTTGCTTTTTGGCAGTACTAGTCTGAGAACTTGCCGGCCGGCGACGAGCACCTCTCTCTCCCTCTTTCATGGGCAGCCGGCATTATTTTAAGGTACTATTGTAGCTATGATGATTTCAGCTAATTAAAATTTAGGCATTGTCCCACACATGTCAACTGCAGGCGGGAGCTCCAAGAACCCAACAAGACAAACTATGCAAATGCCTGGTTAAGAGAGATTCTAGCTGTTTTGATTTTAAATATGGATTATCTACACCAATGATTAATAAATACAGAAGGAGACCATATGGATGAGGGATTATTTGATTGATCCACATTTATGTCGAACAAATGTTAGATTTACAAATTTGAGATTCTTTCATCGATTAATTCATATCACATTTGTAGTTTAAATCTCATTTTTATATCATGATCTCATTCTTTTGTATTTTAGTCATATTACCTTAGTCTCGTATGTTTGTATTGTCATCCGATAGTTTAAATTTTATCATACACTTTCAACGATCCTGATTATAGTTGATGTTTGGAATCATAGTTGATGTTTCGGACTTAGGTGTTTCCTACGCACCCGATGCAGGGCTGGTTGTGACAGTGAGGTGGAAACAAGAGATTAGAGAAATACAACAGGAAGGAGAAAGGCAAGACATTGATGAAAGACAAACTCTGATCCTTGGACTAGTAAGTAGATGAAATAACCAACTTTGTTTTGGAGAAGTCAATGTTGGTTGTGGAATGAAAGTTGTTTCCTTCTCATACACATTGATTTTCACATGTGTAGTTGCCAACAACCCAGATTCCCAAAATTTCGGTCAACCTTGAAGAATCTCTTTTAACTCAAGAAGAATCAAATTAAAAATTAGCAAGTGACTTCATCATTCATTGCTCCATCCAAACAACCCCTTTATTTAGAAAATATGATTCTCAGCCAACTTTCCATGATTATCTAGCCTCTCTTCCTTCCCATCCAATAAATTAATCACTTTTGACTTTTCTTTTGCTTTTCTCTTAAAACTCTTCTTTCTCCCCAACCCCCATTTGTCAATATATTTAGTTTCAAGAACTAACGAAGCAAAGAAAGAATGTTAAAAGTAGGGTTGGAACTATGGGAATTGGCTCCATCCAACCCTTATCCGATCTGAGGTGGGTTTAAGTAACTATGGGAATTGGCTCCATCCAACCCTTATCCGATCTGAGGTGGGTTTAAGTAATCATTTTTAATACTTATGTTGGATTTGAGTTAAGTTTTTTCAATTTGAACTTAATTTTAATTAGACTTGGAATAACGTTTAGATAACTTAAGCATAACCTAAACTCAAATTAATTTTTTTATAATATTTATAATGTATTTTTTTTTCTATTTTTAAGAAAAATATCAAATTGTATTATATCATATATTTTTTAGTATTTTAGAAAATATGTAAATTTATGTTTATTCTCTTGTTGCCTTGAAATTTTATCTTATACAAATATATCAAAAAAGTTTTTTTAAAAATATTATAGATGGATTTTGAATTATGCACCAACTCAAGTTTAACTCGATCAACCTATATCTAACTTGAACAACTTGAATTCAACGTGAGTCTAAACAAATGAGATTGGATTGAGTTTACATTATCTTAAATAAAAGTTCAGGTTAAATTGAGTTCAAGTTGATTATTTTTTAACTTGGGTTAAACTTAGATTAGTCATTAACCTGACTAACCCGTCCAAGTTATAATCATAGCTTAAAAAAAAAAATTATATCTGATTTAATTTTAAGTAGGAAATTATGCATTATTTAATTATTTAATTTTTATATAAATGTTAGATTCAAATTTATCATAAAAAAATATAAGTTTGGTTTCAAGGGGTTGCCCGCATCTTCAATCCCGTTAGACATGGGCTTGCAGCCCTATCGTTACCAATTGGGCCCATACTTTTTGTTGGGATGAATTGGTCAGCCCACCCAAATGGGCCATGGCTGCATGGGCTTAACCGAAACTCAATACGGTGCGTTTTGGTGGACTCATCTTGAAGATGAAAGCAGAAGGCTAACGCTGCTAGCCATGGGTGGAGGAAAGTAGAGAGGGTGACGAATATCTACTGCAAATTCGCAAGAGGAAGGATGAATTCATGTGCGTGTGGAAAATCCATTTTCATGATCGTCTCAGTAGCTTCAACCCCAGAACGATTCAAGAATGGAGGCATCCTGAAACAGTCTCAGAAACCTTCAGTTCACCATCAAACTCTCAGGGTTTTGGAGTGGGACAAACTCTGCCACTCCGTTTCTTCCTTCGCTTCGACTTCCTTGGGCCGTGAATCCACCTGGGTCTCTTCTTTTTGCCCTTTTAATTTCTCTCTATCTCTGCCGTAATTTGTTCTGTGTTTTCATTTTTTGTTGTTTTGCTTGTTGTGGGTCTGCCACAGGCCCAGCTCTGGTCCCTAGACCAGACCTACCAAGAGAGTTTGAGACTTTTGGATGAAACCAATGCTGCTCTGGAAATCCATAAGCATGGTGGTTGCACCATGGACTTCAGCACCATTGATGCTGTTCTGGTTAGTTTCCTAATACTCTATTTCATTTGTGGTTATTGGCATAATCCTCAGACCAGCTTATGTTACTTCTTGATTTGGTTTCCAAAGAATTTACACGGCTTGCCCATAATTTTCATTGGGAAAATTTAGTGTATATCACTTATTTGCTTTTATTGAGAGTTGGATGTGAACAGAAAAAATGGGCATTTCGAGCCCCAAGTCATTTGGGTCCTTTCAAATTTTAAATGCCTTAATTTGAGGCATAGATTTGAGTAAGCTTTTTTTCTTCTTATATATGACTAGTATTCTTTACATTTATAAATGGGAATTCTTGATATCTCTCATTGTACTTTTCTAAGGTTTGCCCCTTTTGATATTTTGATCCTTTGCTTGTCTTAGAGCCTGTTTGGAAGCTTTTATAGTTAAAGCATTTTTGTCTATGGTGCTTCCGTTAGAAACACTTTTAAAGAGAGTTGCTAACATGGAGTGTTTGGATATAAACTAGAAAAAGTGTTTTGATAGTGTTTTTGGTAATGTCTTATATAACAAAAAAGTGATTTCTGAAAGAATCACCTAGCAAGTGATTATATTGGAATCACGTCCAGCTATTCTACAGATTTTCAAAAGCGATTTTACTCCCAAACAGGCACTTAATCTATAGAGAAAAGGGTGAAAAACCTTGTATACGTCATAGGCAAGCTAACCATCTGTTTTGTGTTCTTGAAGGTTAAATCTGCTATCCAGCATGCTCGTAGGATGTTACCAGTGGATGGAAATGAAGCCATGGCTGTTGTGGCTCTGCTACAGCTTGCAGAAACTTTGCAGCTTAATCTCAAAGCTGCCATCAAGGAAGATGCAGATTGGTACAAACGTTTCATGCCTATTTCAGAAGTGGTATAGAGCATGCCCATTTCTTCCATGCACCACTTATTCCTGTGTGTTTGTAATCCTTTGGTGACCTTTCTCTTTTTTAATTTTACTCGCAGATAATGGGGTTGGTTATAAATAGATCATTAGTTAAATTGATACAGCAAGTAGTAGATGAAGATGGCTCTGTTAAAGACTCTGCGGTATGTTTTTGTTACTCAGGCACTACAAATATTGATAACTCTATGATTTTTCTTTTGAATAATCTGGTTTTTACAACATGCTTAGAATTTTTTAATCTTCAGGACTACATTTTGTGTTGGTTTGTTAGGCTTGCATCCAATTTCTATTCTTTCTTTTTTTAATTGTATGCAAACAAATTCACTTCATTTTCATATATGATTATTTTCCCTTTCCCTGGTCTTGATCTCACCTAAAGTTTTATACCCTGTTATAGAGCTCTGCACTGAAGCAATCACGTGATCAAGTGCGGACACTTGAGAGAAAGGTAAATTCTTCTCTCTCTCTCTTCTTTTTTTTTTCCTTTCTGAAAATAAAAATGATCTCCCTTGATACATTGGTAGGAGAATTACCCATATCTTTATGAATAACTTCAAGTTTCAGATGCCAATTTCTTTGTTAGAGGTCATTAATACAAGATATGTAATGGGTAATGAGACCATGCAACAACACATCACTTACAATCTCTAACAAAATAGAGTCCTCTTCAGTTACAGTAGAAGGAACTCTGATTCAATCTATATTTCAGTTGCCTCAGAACTTTACATTTTGAAAAGTTCAGGAATTCTCGATTATGTTTGTATAACTGTGGTTGGAACTTGTAGCTTGAACTTTGCCTTTAAATATTTCACACACACCCTCAAACACGTATATGCACATTTTTGAATTGATTGCATCCACTAAATGGTGATGCCTCGACATGTAGGTATAAAATTAATTCCAGAATGTGCTTCAAGTACTTTGAACCATTATAGAATCTCATATAGCACCATGACTGCCATGTGTGTTGCTATTTGGACTACAAGTTTCCATTCATTTGCTCTCTTTTTTCATGTTTCTTTTGTGATTTCAACCAATTATATTGTTTAAAATCTTTGGAGCTCTAGGTATTGTTGGAAGAAATTTAAATTTCATCCTCAATAGGAAGTTTGATATAATATCTCTCTTGCTTTCTTTATTGCTAGGCTAATCACTTCAACATGCTTCCCAGGTTCCATATTACATAGAGAATAAATTTTAATAAATAATTGCAATTCATCTTTGGATTCTCATATCTTCCCATGAATTACATCTCACTCGGATAACTTGCGATACATTGTTCAATCAGTTGCCAGAGCTTTTATGCCTTGTTAATGGGTTTTTAAGTTGGTAGTTGTGGTTACTTATATTGCATGGCTTTACCACTGTTTGATGCCCTCATTGCTTTACATTCTTATCTAGAACTTAATTCCTAAGAGTGTTTATCATCTTTTCTTTCAGTTATATCAGTTGATGGACAGCTTAGTTAGGAACAATGTGAATGAAACATCCTCTCTGGTAAGATGTGCTTGATCACCGATTTGTTTTACATTTTCTGTTCTTAACTATTGTTCCATCATTGGCTCAGGAAGTGAGTAATGTTGATGGAAGATGGTGCATAAAATCAGGGGCCAATCTTACAAATTTGAAGGGTTTATTGTTGTCCAGGTGCGTTACATGTTTGCATAACTTTCTATTGATTGCTCCAAAATGGCAACCAGTATGTGTGATTGTATTTCTCTGTTCTTTTTTGTTTCAAGATCAATATCTATTTAGTTAGTCAAACTCCACAGTAATCAGTATCATCAGTTATTATTCACCAAAGCATTAAGGTAGCATATTATCTCAAAAGGATTTTTGAGAATAGCTTTGAAGGATGTAGCTGGTTTCCATGATGTCTACAAATAGAAAATAATTTTTTCATTTTTAAATTATTTAATCTTTATTAATGGAAGAAAATAAGTGAAATGAGTTTGAAAAAGTATATAAAAATAATTTATTAATTTTAAATTTATTTTAAATTTTCCTTCACTTCTTCTTTTCCCTATTTTCTTTCCCCTTGCATTTTCGCTTTAATTTTCCAGGAACCAAACATAACCTTAAAGAAAAATAAAATAAAATTTTTTGGAAAATAGAAACTTTTAGAAAATATAAAGTTTAAAGTATAGAAACTTTCTATATTAAAAAATTTATAAAATAAAAAATACTTTTTAATTCTAATGAGACTCAAATCAACCAACTATTACTAACTTTGACTCCAAGCAACTGAAAGCAAAACTGCGAAATTATCCTAATGGAGGAGGGTTTTTTTTGTTCTACTTCATTCCTTGTATGAATGAACTCAAAGGGCTCATCCTGATCACTTCCACTACTAACCCATTCAATGAAAAAGAGTTAAAAGCTTTATGTTGACTAGCACTACCCTTGGCTGGTTTTTGGTCAACAGATCACAGAGGAAAAGAACTTCTAAAAGTAGTCCCACTAGTAATGCAAGTAAACACAAAAAAAATCTACTTCTGGCACAATTTAAAGGCATACCATAACATCCTCTCATCCAATGAAAAACTAAAACAATGGGAGTCACTTTCTTACTCCTATTGAACACAACTAATAAAGGCCAAAAAGATCATTGACTACAAAAGCAAACTACTAATGTAGGAACACAAAACCCAGAACTAGGAGTTTTATCATCAAGTGAGACATAATTTATGATCATAATCTTCCCAAGCCACAACTCACATCCAAATCATGCAATCCTTTGATTCCCTGCATGGATAACTGGATGAGCTACATCATACAACACTAAAATACACCCCAAATGTTCATTATTATTTTTTTGTACCAAGACATCTTCACTAAATGGAACCAACTCTTAAATATTCAATTTCTGACCGGTGATATATTGTTGTAGTGGTTCAGGTGTGGGAAGCATTATAGAGCCACTCTCTGCTATTCCATTAAATGATGAGTTGCAAAAGGCAAGGGCACTTGCGGCAAAGGCTGAGGCCGACGTACTTTTAAAGTTAACAGAGAAGGTTTTAATAGCTTTTTCCAGGGCATTCTTTTCATTATTCGTGTAATTGTTTCCATGCTCATGTTTTGAACTTTTTTTTCGGCCCAGATGCAAATGGATCTTGAAGACATTGAAAAGTTATTGGACAGTGTCATTCAACTGGATGTGGTAGGTATCTACCACTAAGCTTACCACTCAAACTTTCTTTTTATGAAATTTTTTCATGATAGGTGAACAATACAGTTCAGGTAACAATATAACCTTCCAAAGTATTTGACTTTAGTGCTGTTTTGGATATGAAGCGAAACACATTTACATTAGTGTTGGTGGGTAATAGTTAGTGTCATCTTCTGAGTTGGAAAATGATGGAAAGAGACAAACATTTCCTACTAAACCATCTTGTTCATTATTGCCTTCATGAAATTATATGGTTTGGGCCAATTTCAACTGAATTAATTTGGCATTGTGGATAATGATGATGACCATTATTATTTTCATCCTTTTCTAGGTTTTATTTTATTTTATTATTTTTTTTGTTGATACTTCAATTTATTTTTTCTGTATTTTCAAGACCAAAATTCACAATCCAAAATTTTGATTTCATCAGATCCCCCAAGTTGTTGTGAATCTATTATTTGGTTTATTTGAACCCTGAAACTGAAAGCCTTTTGGAAGCCACATCAATTAGAATTTATAAAGTGGAAACTTCGTTTAAAACCCTCTGATGGTTAATGAGAAAAGGGGTTAGCTGACTTTTATCATGTCCTTACTATCAAGACTAGAGCATTGAAATTGCTCTATAATCTTCAGCATCACAAGCAAGCTCAAGTTAGATTTATTAAATGAATTTCATTGTGAACATATCTAAGAAAGGAAAAGAAACAATATTACCATGTCAAAACCAAAAAAATTAAATATCTAAATAAAAGGAAATGCTTTTATGTGAAGTTTGATGACACTAGTGAATATTGGTCCTTAGTTTCTTTTGTTGGCAAATTTTTTTCTTATTCAATTGTTCCAATTGGTGATTTCACAGTATTTGGTTTTGGGTTCTTAACATGTAGATCAATGCTCGAGCTACCTATGGCCTTTCATTTGGAGGCACTTGTCCTGATTTATTTTTAGCAGAAAACAAGAATGGATCTTCCACAGGAGCCCACTTATCAGGGCATGGAACTTCAGAAGCATCTTATCCGATTAAGAGGGAATGGACTTTGCATCTGCCAAAAGCTTATCATCCTCTATTAGTTCAACAGCATCGAGAAAATCTTCAGAAGGCCAGGAAGGATGTTAGCCTTGCTATTTCTGTAAGTTATGTGTGGACTTTGGTCTTTTTGTTTTATGTTTCTTCTGAATCGTCAATTAGAATGTATTACTTCACATGGAAACCTTCAAGTTTCCCCACTTTGGCTGTGGGCATCTGCTGCTTATACAGAAGGGTTGGTATTACATGAATGCCAGTACTCATCATTTCCTTGGATAAAATCTATTACTAAGTTTTCTGGTTTCAGGAACAAAGGAGGAAAAAACTGCAAGGGGAGAAATTTAATGTTAAAGAAGAAACAGATATAAATCTTTCATCTTTGGAAATGCAGGTATTGTTCAATATTGACCATAGATCAGTGATCATTTATGATTGTGCAGTTTATTATCTTAATAATGTTTCATCTAAAGTAATTTCCCTTCTGATGTCAGGTAACTAGATTAGAACAATCTCCTCCAGTCCCTGTTGATTTTTTTATCGCTCAAAGAACCAGAGTGTTGGTTATAACTGGTCCAAATACAGGGGGCAAAACCATTTGCTTAAAGACAGTTGGACTAGCTGCCATGATGGCAAGATCAGGTTGACATCAACGTTTTTTACTCCTACATAAATTTAAATGCTGGCATAACCACTATACTGAAATTTCTAGTTTCTTGTAATTTTTGCTTCTTGCTTAATAGTTCTGATGGTATTTTTTCAGTTTTATAGCGAGGAGAGGCTGATTATTTATCTAACTTATTCATAAAGATATCCATTTTTTTATTTTACAATCTTCTTAATAAATTTCTTTGTTCTGTTGCATACCCTTGAATAATTTCTCCACTATTGCAGGCCTTCATGTTTTAGCTGCTGAACCTGTACGAATCCCTTGGTTTGATTATGTTTTTGCTGATATCGGTGATGAGCAGTCACTATCCCAATCTTTGTCTACCTTCTCTGGCCATTTGAAACAAATTAGTGTAAGTTGGATAAATACTATTTGTAATATTGTTGAAAGAGATGCAAATGTTTTTGGGTGTATTTGTATTGGAGGGATTTGAAGTGCCTGAAGGGATTTGGAGCTCCCAAAATCCCTTCCTTTTGTTTAGATTTAAAATCTTAAATGTGGGAATGAATTTGAACAATCCTCAGGATTTGAGTCTAGGAATTCAGTGGCCAAATCAGACTACCTGATGCCAATTTCTAAGCCTCCATCTTGTGTTTGGTTTAAAGGATAGCTCGCTGTTCCCTGTATCTAATTTTTTAATTCATATGGTTTTCCTTGTTCCCTATTAGAAACAAAGAAAAAGAAAGAAAGAAGCACTGCTGCCACACTGTCACTCTCACTCTCACTCTCACTACAATCACAACCACCATCACCATATATGTCTCCATCTGTCTTCTACTGATGCAGACTCTGGAAATTTCAATTCAACAGGTTTCTAGTTTGTTGATTTCATATTCCTCAAGCTGTTCCAAATCCTTTATCCAAAACACAAACATTATTGTATTTTATCCCATTTCAGTGTGTGTTACTAGATATAAGATCCATCTGGGTAGAGATTCCTATAATTTTTACTTCAGACTTGGCAGCCAGTGGTGTGTAATTGATAAACTTGTGGAATGGGAGGAAGTCCTATTCAAAATTTTATTGTGTGTTACTAGATATAAGATCCATCTGGGTAGAGATTCCTATAATTTTTACTTCAGACTTGGCAGCCAGTGGTGTGTAATTGATAAACTTGTGGAATGGGAGGAAGTCCTATTCAAAATTTTATTGAAAGTCAGTGCCCTGCTTCTATGCACATTTTCTTTTGCCATACTGTTGGTTCTTGGCAGAATGGAGATAAAAAATGTATCCTGCTTCTATGCACATTTTCTTTTGTCATACTGTTTGTTATTTACATCTGCAGGACATTAAAGCACAGTCAACAAATCAGTCATTGGTGCTACTAGATGAAGTACGTTCGTTTTTTTTTTTTTAGTGATCCCTTTATCATATCTAACATGTTACTATAAACATGTTATGGCTTAGTGGACATGAAGCAACAAAGCCCTAATTGTCAGCTAATTTCTGCCTAGAAAAAGGAAAAAAAGTAGGGAAAAAAAAAATGAAAATTGAACAGGACAATGATAATATTCATTTGGTGCAATAATTGATGGATATTATCCCTTTTTATGTATTTGTTAGGTTGGTGCAGGCACAAATCCCCTAGAAGGAGCGGCTCTAGGGATGTCATTGCTGGAGTCTTTTGCTGAAACTGGTGCCTTGTTGACAATAGCTACCACACATCACAGTGAACTCAAAACCCTCAAATACAGGTACTTGATATTTAAATTAAAAGATGGGATGGTTGTAGTCACATTGTCAAATTCTAGTCACTTATTATTTCTAGTATTAAAAAATATATTTAAACATAACTGGTTCCATGCTCATATGAACTGAATTTTAATCTTGGACTTCATGTTTGTGAAAACATTTGTTGACAGTAACGACGCCTTCGAAAATGCATGTATGGAGTTTGATGAAGTGAACTTAAAACCAACTTATAAGATCCTCTGGGGCATTCCAGGTTTACTCTCTTGGATGCATGATTTACATTTGTTTGCAATACCGGGTTCTTGCTTGATGTTCATCAATATACTCTTTCCTATTTTGCCATCGATTACATATGTAGGCCTAACTTAAAGCAGAATGCTCTCCTCTGCTTTTATTGCAGTATACTTGTTATGCTTTCCTGAAAACCTTTTCTCTGACAAACTGATGGCCATTTTGTGTTTTCTTGATGTGTTGTATTGCTATGACATTTCTTCATATAAAGGAGTGGAAGTTTTTTACTGTAGGACGTTCAAATGCAATCAATATTGCTGAAAGGTTAGGAGTACCCAAGAAAGTTCTAGATAAAGCTCGCGAACAGTATGGAGCAGCTAGCGCCGAGATTAATGAGGTAACAAGCAATGGCTTACCAAAGTTTGTCTATTTGTCACGCCCTAAGCAGTGATCTATTGCATTTTAGCTCTTCATGGAGATATCAAGCATGCCCTTTTTTTTTTCTTTTCGGATTTATCAGCATGAAAAGGAAAGGTTCCCTAAAGGATTTGGGACGTATTTGCATCAAAGCTTGCTTATAACTTGCTTTGAAGCAAAAAAGAAAAAAAAGGAAGCTTTGAAAAAGCCCATATGCTATTCCACTTATGATTTTTAAAGTATATCTCATCTTACTAACATATTGATTATCATGATTTTGGTTTACACGGGGTTGAGATCATAGTAAATATACAATGAGTAACTTGAAAATGGTTTCTGTAGTGTTAATGAGTGACATGATTTTGTTTTGTGCAGGTCATAATTGATATGGAAAGGTTCAAGCAAGAATTTCAAGAGCGTGTTAATGATGCACGATATTATCTGATGTAAGAATTTTCAAACAACATGAGTAACTTTTGGTATGCGTATAGAGGTACAAAGTCATACAAAAGGCACAATCTCCTAATTTGAAAGTTGCTTGTTCTGGTTGTGATTGCAGGCTTTCAAGAGATCTTTATGAAAATCTATTGGTGACTAAAAGAAAGCTAATGGAACATGGCACCAATCAAAGATATGGAAAGATGAGGGAAGTATCTGAGGCTGCAGCAGTGGCACGGTCTCTCCTTCACAAGAAGGTCCGACAGCTTCGTTCATCTGCAACCCGACCTTCCCAGCCTACTGCTGCAGATAAAAGCCAACATGCATCAGCAACTAGCAACCAACATACTGCAGCAGATATCAATGAACGTCCTACTACAAGTGAGAGTAAACACCCCGCTAAAGTTGCCCAGCAATCATCATCAGGTATTACTCGTAAACATCTGATGGATCTTGTGACATTATCCATCTTGCTCGTGGTTGAAAATACCAGTCAAAAAGATTGTTTAAGTTCTCATCAAAGTAGATTTTCCTTCTTCTATTTGCATTGCAGAGAAGAAAAGAGTTCCCAAAGTTGGCGATATGGTGCATGTTTCTTCCCTAGGAAAGAAAGCAACAGTTTTAGAAGTGGAGTCATCTAAAGGGCAGCTCGTCGTTCAGGCTGGTAACATGAAGTTGAAATTAAAATTGACTGATGTCGAAACCTGACAGGTAAGAATTCTCGCATGTCTTCATGGTAGCTCCCTTCTGGAATGTTGGGAGCTTATCTTGGTCTAGACCTTGCTCTAACCAAGTCGATAAGATTCAAGTTTTTTTGTTATCTAGACGTGGCAGGGCTAGGGTAAGAAAACAGAACCTGGTTTGTCCTATGCCAATTGAGTCATCTGTGTGAACACAATTATATATCTCATGATCAAGTATATGCAATCCAACTTGGGGTTGAATCTGAATTGCCTCTCTCCCTGTGCTATCTGCTCTGTTACATTATGGTATGTACTATGTAGAAGCAAAAACATATATAGAACCAGTTAGCAGTAATGAATAATGATGGGTCTATCTATCAGTGCCCCAGTTCCTGATCCTGTTGATCATCTTCCTCCTCTTTCTCTTCCATCCACATACCCTGCAAAAAGCCAATTGAATTCCGAAGACCGGGGCCCAAAGTGGACAATATCCTCCCATCCTTGACAGTCATGATACTATCTATCAGAGTCAATCCTCTTTTATGCAGCTTCTATGAAAACTATGGGCCAGGTCTTGAACCGATAGATCCAAGAGAGGCTGCAGGATACTGAAAATTAGGACAACTCACTAGGATGGTTTTGAAATAAATGACCACAATGAATATAATCTCCCAAGAGGTTGCCTTCTAAAGCAGCCTCCAATAAAATCTATGTAACCAATGAGAATTCTTAAGGGGAAAATTTCATACTTTCAATCCCATTCTATCATTGTAATTTGCTTTATCTTTTAGTCATTATGGGAAAGAAAACCCTAAATCTTTTCAATGAAATTATTAAATTTATTATTAATATCTTCAAGGGCCTCTTGGTAAAAACCATCAATGAAATTATTGAATTCTTTTAATAAAAATTGTGACTCCTATTTTAAAACTTTTTTCTTGGAAAATATTTTCTCATTCAAATTTGTTTTAAAACTATACTAAAAAATTGTTTTCTCAAAAAATGTTCTCTAAAACAATGGCCCCAAAAATTACTAGTACCAAAATATCAGCATAGCTAAAACTTGATCGATACCCACAACCCACTGTCAGATTGAAAGGTAACAATGCATTTGAACCATCCCCAGCAGGGAAAAAAAAACAAAAATATTCCTCAGGGCATGACTCAGAAGGTCTGTTTGAACCCCTCAAAAATCTCTCTTTGTAAGCTCACCACCTACTTCAACTGAATGATGAATATGGATTGCAGGCCGAAAGTAACAGTTTCTGATTTTCCTTGGTTGACATCCTCATCCCAGAAGGACGAAAGAGTCCATTTCTCATACTCCCCTCCATCGGCCAGAGCCAAACAACGACAGCATTTCTAGAACCAAACAAGCAATCACCAATAATTGAAACAAAAAGAAACATATGCAATCAAAGGTGCATCAACTAAATTGAGTTTAGAAGGTATAGGATAAGAAACAAGCACATAATAATAATAATAATAATAACAGAGAAGCAGTACCTTCAGTGCTCCAGGATTTTGATCCTCTCAAGACAGTTCTGCATTTGGTTATTGATGTCGTCTGTGAGGCGATCTCCAACTACAAGCTTGTACTGCTCAAACTTTGCTTTGTCACATTTTAAGGCAGCATTTCTACATGCTCTGATACTTCCTAATACAATTGAGGATAAAATGAGAAAAATGAAACGCTAATGTTGTTTTCTGAAATAAACCTCTATGTGATATCAACAGAGACGTTCTGGGCTACTCAAGTAATTTAGAACAGGCACAAAAAAGTTAAGAGCACCCAATCTATTTTCTAGAGAAAAAGAAAGAGGAAAACACCGACTTTGTTTCAGAGGATGTTAGATTTTATTCATTCATTTTTCAACTGTCTCAATTTTCTCATGCTCCAATAAGAGAGAAATCAAAGTTCTTCTAAAACTATCAAGCATAGCATTAAGAAAATTATTTATTGAAGCCAAGGGATAGCCAAAAATGGATCCAATAGGAATTGAAGTACAACATTCAAGAACATATTTGCATGATCAAAAACGATCTTAATCCAGTATGCAGGCATCCCACAATGTTAAATGAAAAGTAAGACACTCAGAGCAAAATGCTTTGCTTAGATAATCTCCACGAGTTTAGGACTAAATAACTCTATTGCTTTTTCTTTTTCCCTTTTAGTGAAAGTGTACATGAATAATTTAACGAGGCAGAGAAATGTTCGACACTTGATGATGTTTGAAGGATCATGGCAACAAGGGTTTTGGATTAAATAACTATCCTACATTGTGAATGCATACATGGAGAAATTTAACGAGCCGCCCATTTCATCATTAAAATTCGGTATGCTACAATTGCAAGTATTAAACTCACCACTTAGGTCCAACAAATTGAATAGCACTGGGCAATGTCCGATACTCTTAACCATAGTAATGGCAGACCAAACTTTTTGATACTCCTCCCTTGATGCTCTGATGATACACAGCTTTGTAATGGGATTCACATACTTGACTACACAAAAAACCGCACGTTTGAATTGAACGAAGAGAAATAGCTATAACCACACAGGAAAATCAAATAACATAGCCAAGTAACATGTTATATTTACCTTGGAATGACCCAAAAGATGAAGCCAGACCACACTCCCCAAAGTTTACAAGAATGCTGTCTTTGATTGCTTTTGACACATTAAACTGTGTAATTATAATGGGATCATCAACCGCAAGATCTCGGTTCGGGTCCAAAAAAACCTCCATTATCATATACCTATTCTTAAACCCCACCATTGTACTTGTTCACCCTCTCTACAACAGCCAATTTATTACATTAAGCTATTTAACCTTGCAAAAAGGATATATACTCACAGAAAAGAAAACATACAAAACAACTTATTTAGAATTCTAAACCCAATTTCTTCTTCTACACACAAATCCATCTTCATCATAGTATAAACAAATAAGTGTTTGATAATGCAACTTCAAGAAAAGGGCCAAGAACAGAAAAACCCTAATACCCTAGAATAGTTGCAGAAAGAGCAGACACATAGATTTCTTCCTAATTGAAGAAGAAGGGCTGAGAGAAGTAATTCTCAGAAATATATTTTCAGGGTTTTTCTCATGGAATAATAACTAATTCTACCCAAAAAATTAAAATAAAAATAAAAAAGGAAAAAAAATTGAAACACTTCAGCAAATAAAACCCTAAAATTTGCATATGGGCACTTGAACTAGGATTCGGGATTAGGGTTTCGAAATTGGAAACCACAGACCCGAAACTGATCTGTTTGGATGAAAGGAGGAGATATACCAACAATAGTTTCGGCACCCAAAGACCAAACAAAATTAACAATTATTAAAGACCCAGATGACAAACAAATAAAAGACAAGAAATTGAACCAACCTCCAATTCCGAAATAATCTAAAAGTGGGCCTAGCACACCCAAAAGAGAGAAGAATCAACCATGATTAGTTAGGATATTTTGAAGCAGGGGAGAGACGTGGGATTTTCTCTGTTGCTGCTGGAGTGGAGTGAAGGGAAGAACATAATCATAACAATAATAATAATAATAATAATAATAATAAGAGTTATTTTTTATTTTAAATTTTATCCATTAGCATCCTATAAATTTATTTTATTTTATTTTATTTTATTTTTAAAAAATTAGATAGATATTTTTAACTATTTTCTAAAAATAATTTATTTTCTAAATATTTTTTTATTAATGTCATGCAAAAAGTGTGCCAAAAGAATGTTAATTAGTTAAAAATCATAAATATATATACATATATATAATTAATAAATTAATTTTACATTTTTTTAAACTTTTTTCATTTATTTTTTTATAAATATTAAATATATGATAAAAAAATTCTTTAATATTTTTTTTCCTTATTTATTAGAAATAGAATATAATATAAGTAAAATAGGATGAAATAAGCTTAATATATATTATTAGAATAATATAAGTATAATATATATTTAAAAAATAATTATATTAGAATAATTAAAAATAAAATATTAAATATAAAAATTATTTTTAAAACATATTTAAAATATTTTAGATTTTTAAACAAAATTTTATTTTACAAAATAAAAATGTAAATAAATAGAATGAAATTATAAAAAATTAATATAACTTAATTATACACGTGGCCTGATACGATTGGTGCCACTTTTTCAACAGTAACGGAATGGGGACTAACCCTAATGTTGTTTAACGTCAGGGTAAAAGTGTTGACTTGGTGTGGGAATGGGGATTTTTTTTGGCATTAAAATAGGATTAAGCAACGGTAGGAAGACCCCCCGTTCTCACTAGCCACGTGTAAATCATTTATTGGGTGAACTGCATGAAATATTCAACGCCGACGCGTGATACTCCCGGTCCTCACTCCTTCGCTCATTTCACGCGCATTTCATTTGCATTTGCATTTGCATTTCATCTACTTTTCCTTTTTTCCCCAACCCTATCTCTATAAATTCTCCACTCTCTCCTCCTCTTTCCTCATTTTCGCTTTCCAATTTTGACGCAGGTTTCCAATTTTTTCTTCCTTCCGAGACCTAGCTGTGGTGTTCTCTGAAGTTTCTCTCTCGTCTCCCAACTCTTACGGGTAAGTCTCTGGTTCCACCTTCTTTTTCTTCTTCTTCTTCTTTTCGGGTGCTTTTTGTGCTTTTAGGGTTTTTTTGCTTATGTCTTCTAGCTCAGATCTGCTCGGTGATCTCTTCTTAGTTTCTGTTTATGGCCTGGGATGGCTCTGTTTGTGCTAAAATATTGAGAAAGCCACAGTTTTGCTGTGTATTGTTTGAATTTGATGGTTTCGGTTGTAGATCTCAAAAAACTAGGGTTACTTTCTGATCATTGTTTAGATGTAAGCAAGTCTAGAAATTTGTTGGAGCTTAGAGGAAAATTGCAGGATACGACACTCTCTCCAGAGCCAGAAGCAGGAATTTGACCATTTTCTGTATTGTGTTGGGCTGTGCAGAGCCTTTGGTGGAAGGCGTCGGAGAGGGGAAGCCTCACAAGGGTTCAGAAGCTGCAGGATCGGAGGAGCAAGCAATGGAGGTATATGGAAAATGTATGGTAGCAGGGCCTACAAATGTTATTTTTCTGTCAAGTATTCTGGGCCGGGATGGGCCAATCCCGGGTCACAAATGCGACTGGAAATGTGACAATGAACATGTTTGCGGGAACATGTATCGCTGCAAACTTACAGGAATCACACACATCTGTGACAAAAACTGTAACCAGAGAATTCTGTATGATAACCATAGCTCACTTTGCAGAGTGAGCGGCCAAGTTTTTCCCTTTACGCCGGCAGAGGAACAGGCGGTGAGAGGTGTTCGGAGGAAGCTCGATGCAGAGAATTCCCCCAATGACAGCTGTGCTTTTAAGCGCAGACGGGATGCCCAATTTCATCCTTCTCCTTTTGAGAGATCCTTCCGTGCTGTTGGTCCAATCTGCAGTCAAATTGGAGATGGCATGGATATGAGCTAGATAAATAACTGGAAAAAAAAACTATCTTTTTTCTTTTTTTTTCCTTTTTCCTTCTTTTTTCATCCTTATTAAAAAAATTTCTCCTTTTTTTTAATGGACCAAAGGTCGATGTCCGGAACTTGATGTGGGTACTTTAATGGTGGACCTGATGCGTCCAACCCGTCTGTAGGAACGACTTATATTTCTAATCTTGTTTAATAAGTTTTAGTACTTCCAGTAGATTGACTATTAGCTGGAGATTTGAACAGGCATTACACTTTGTATAAGGGGTTGCTACTGAAACTTGAATGACATCCAGTTCCTTTCTAACCCTACTTCTCTAAGTATGAACTATAACAAGCTCCGTGGTGCTTTCAGGTCTTTTGCAAAACTGCAAGGCTTGAATTATGATCTTGATTTGATAATTCAGTGAAATGTTCTTATTTTTACTGCTTTTAATATCTTGTCTTCCTTATCATCTCATTTTTTGTGTGAGCTTGTATGTTTTGGTGTTTTGTGCTTAGTCGGTTTGTTTCAATTTATATTGGATTTGATTGGGTTAACATGTTCTTAACTTGACTATTAACAATCCTTTTTCTTATGAATGCGTAGTTCCCTTTGTTTCCATAATTACAGAAAGGTTTCTATGACCTGATAATAGATCATGGTTCTTTAGATATATTGTTGAGCTTATGCAGCACAGGTTTTTGCCAGATCAAACGAAGGGCATTTTGGATTGTAAATCTGGTAGAAACTTGCTTCTGTTTCTTTCCTCTTTCTATTGCAGGTTGATGGGGATGATCCAGTATTTCCTATATTATAATTGTGAACTAGATTATCTTTTATGCTTTTCCTCTGTTTTGATTCATGGGGTCCTGAAATTAATGTTAATTTTGCAGGGATTGAAGCTTGTGCTATTCAGGAGAGTTGAAAATTTCTTATTGCTAGAAATGAATTAATTGTTTTGTTTTAGAAATTTGTTGAAATGGAATTTGTGGGGGTTCTCATATGTATTATTATCCTTCTTATATGCAGGACATTAATTCTTCCTGTGGCTGGTGCAAAAGAAAGCAGAGTACTGTGAACAATGCTGATGAACGGGATCCATCCGCATTCTGCCCATGGACTTCATGTATCTGGCCTGGTGCAGCTCAAGTTGTGTTTGCTGATAGAAGCATTACGAGTACCTAGTCCGTGGTTTGCCAGCCCTTCTTGATGTTGCTGCCCCCTTCAATTACGTAGAAAGTGAGGATTGATTCATTTACTTGAAATCGTCCTCAGTCTATATCTTGTTTCTATGGCAGTGGCTCTAATGGAAGAATTTGAAATGGCTTTATCAGATTTCTCCTCTAAATCTACCTTCCTTGGTACGGCTTGCCAGTAAATATTTTGGATGCTAGCAAGACCAGTATAATCCCTTAGAAGGTGGCCTTGAAGTCTTTGTGAGTTTCATGTGATCTGTGGACGAATGGGCAGTTAGTTAAAAAATTCTTCCATCCCCCTTGTAGACTCCTCATTTTTCCCGTGACACGTATAGGTTACTATTCAAGTAAATCATTGTAATTCATTGACTTTATTGGGAGCTTCTGGGTGGATAATTATGGAACTTTGACGTGGATTACATAATGTGATCACATAAACCTTTGAATTTGAAGATTTAAGGTTTTTTTTTTTTTTTTTTTTTCGATCGATCGAATTTATATTAATCATTAACTGAAACAAAAATATCCAATCCTCTGTTTAAATACAAAGTAAAATAAACTGTTTCTTTAAAAGCAAGAAACAAATAATAATAAATATAACAAGAAAAAATTCATTGTGTTTATTGAGTTAGTGATTTAAAACATTTTATTCTTATACTTAATAGAAAAATACATACTTTCATATCTCTTATTTCATATTCCTTTTTTAAAATATCTATTTAATCTTATATATCAAACATCCCACTCATCATTATTAACTAGAGTTTTGGGTCAAAATGGCCCATTTTTGAAACTTAATGTTCAAAATGGGTACATTTTGAAATTATTGTTCAAAATGGCCTTTTTGATGTCACGTAGACGTCACATCATTAAAAAATATTTTTTTTCGTCATTATAGTGAAAGCAGTTGGGAAGGCTTCATTTTTGCACTAAAGCGGCAGTTGGCAAACGCGGCTTCATTCTTGTACTAAAGCCGCAGTTGCCAAACGCGGCTTTAGTTAATTTTTTATTTAAATTTAAAATTTAATTAAAAAATTATTAAATTACAATTTATGAATGAAATTTAAAAATATACTTAAATAAAAAATTATTTATATTTAAACTTAAAAATCTAGTATTATTTCAACAAATATAAATTGATAAATAGAAGATATTATAAATGAATATTTGATTTATTAATAAATTAATAATCTTAAAATAATAAATTTATATAACATATAAATAATATATAAAATTGTATAATTTATTAATTTAAGATATTTAATTTGTTAATTTTTAAGATATTAATTTATTTATATTATGATAAATTTATCTTTATCGAAATAATAGTATAATAGTTAATAACTGAGATTTCAATTATAATATTTTTTTTTTACTTTCAAATTTAATTAAAAACTATTAAATTATGTTTGTTGAAATAATACTAGATTTTTAAATTTAAATAAAATAATTTATTATTTAAGTATATTTTTAAATTTCATTCATAAATTGTAATTTAATAATTTTTTAATTAAATTTTAAATTTAAATAAAAAATTAACTAAAGCCACGTTTGGCAACTGCGGCTTTAATACAAAAATGAAGTCGCGTTTGCCAACTGCGGCTTTAGTGCAAAAATGAAGCCGCATTTGCCAATTGCGGCTTTAGTACAAAAACGAAGCCGCGTTTCCCAACTGCGGCTTTAGTGCAAAAATGAAGTCGCGTCTCCCAACTGCGGCTTTCACTATAATGACGAAAAAAAAATATTTTTTAATGATGTGGCACCTACGTGGCATCAAAGAGGCCATTTTGACCCAAAACTCTATTAACTATGGCAGCCGTTCATCAAATGTTATCATGGGCCATCAACCCAAGGGCCAAGACCCATCTCATGCACCATTCCTTTGTGATTCCAGCTCATACAAACCATTCACCGAGTTGACCCTAGCCTTTTGTAGCTTGCACTAGCCGTCCATTCTCATTGCCAAGGATGAAAATACGGTACTACGGATATAGATATATTCCCGGATATTTTTTTAAAAAATATTGATAGGCTTAAAATTGTTAAAAACTTATAAAAATGTAAGAAAAATCTCATAATAATATAATTAAAAGTATAATAGACATTTTAAAGTTATTTTATTGAAAAATTTGATATATGTATAACATGATTTATCATATTTGATAATAATATCGTATATTAAAATATGAATTTTATAAGTGTACATTTATTATTAAATTACATCTAATATTATGATATTTGATTATAATATGTCTAATTTTAAAATATATATTAATATTAAAATTATGATCCATTTAATTCAATTGTATTAAACAATATAAAATAAATTATGATATATAATTTTTTTAATATTTAATTTATTATTAATGATATTAAAAACATTATGAAGAAAATTATATAATTTTTATATTTTTGGTAATCAATTAAAAGAAAATTTTGCATTTAATTATAAAATAATTATAACTAATTTGCTCTTTAAAATATTCTTTTAATATTTTCTTTATATAATGAGTTTAAATATATATAAGTTTAGTTCTTTATATAATGAGTTTAAATATATATAAGTTTAGTGTACAATATATACCAAAGGCAAGTTTGCCCGAATGACTAGTGGAGTGCACCCCAAACCTTTTGGTTTGGGGTTCAAATCCCCTCTGAAGCAAAAGGAGAAGGCACTGTAGCGACACTGTAGCACATTGACTTCACTGTAACACGTGATGTCGCCGATTTCGTGGGATTTATCCCGAAATATCACCAAACCAATATTTCTCCATGATATGGGTTGCTCAAAATCCACCACATGTTGTAACCCATTTATCTTGCTGCCTAAAAGCACACCTATGGACCCCACATTTCATGCTCAATGCGTTTCCCACTCGATGGCAAGCTCGATTTTTATTTTGAAAGATGATTAATTAATTAAGAAAATGACTTGGAGTCGCCACTTATTTTTATTTTATTTTTAAAAGGGTAAACAAAATAAGAAATAAAAACCCTAAGTGTGACTCCTTGTTTTGGAAAAGGTTAGTCTACGAAAAACCGAAACGGGTTCGGGGATCAGGTTACTTATCGGAAAGGTACGGTAAAAACCGTAGCACCCCTCTAAGTCCCTAAAGTCAGGTCTCTACTAATAAAATAAAGCTGACGTGGCAATTGATGAGTAAATCAATGAATATCCTGAATGATCATGCACATATGAGAATCGGAACATGTATAGTGAAGTATCAGAATGAAAGTGTATGCGTACCTGGGCCACGAGCCACAATGCGCTATCAAGAAATGAGATTAGTACACAATTAACGAATACAAATTATAGTTCATGCATATCGGGGTGCAAAATGAAAATCAAGCAAAATATATTAAGCACAATAGTTGACAATCAGTAGGGATCAAACATAGTGCCCCCCACCAAAGCCCAATTTATTATTCACGAACCAGTCTCACAAATTCCGTGTTTTAGAATTATGAAAAATTCACTATTGCTTATATAAAATCAAGAATACCAGAAGATTATTTAGGAATTGAAATGGGATTAAAACCATTCGAGTGAAAACTGGATTATTGAAGTTTATTTGAAAATTGGAATATTTGGAATTAACTTTAAAAGATTAGAGCTTCGGTAATTAAATTGAAATTTGTCAAAGAAAATGAGAGATGAACTTTAGGAAATTGATTTGCGAGAATATGGATTTTGGAAGTTGAATGCGTAATTATAGTAATTATAAGAAATGAACTTTGAGAAATTGGACTGCGAGAACATAGATTTGGAATGTGGAATTAATAATAATAGTAATGATAAGAAATGAACTTTGAGAAATTAAACTGCGAGAATATAGATTTTGAAAGTTGAATTAATAATAATGATAATAATAATATTTTAAAAGTTAAATTAATAATAATAATAACAAAGCCTAAACCTAGTCCATCAGCAACCCTAATAAAACCCAAACCTAGTCAAACCCAAATCCACCAAGTCCACCAGCAACCTTCAAGCCCAAACCTAGTCAAGCCCAAGTCCATCAGCAACCCTCAAGCCCAAACCTAGTCAAGCCCAAAAACCAACTTCATCTTCTTCCTATCTTCCTCTCCCCTGCGCCTGGCTTCAGCACCGACAGCCACCTCCCCGCGGCGGCAGCGGCGACCCCACCATGTCAGAACAGCTGCCAGAGAACGGAAGCTGACGCGCGTCCCCTTCCCGGCGCATCCACGTGCTCCTTCTTCTCCTCAGCTACAGGGGCTTCATGCATGCGAGAGGTGGCGGGGTAGCTATGTGTAGGGGACTCCATGCACGTGCAAAGAAACGATAGAGATGAGAAAAGGGTGGGCTTGACGGACATGAGGTGCGAGGGAAATGAGGAATGGTGGCTGTGCAGGCATGGTAGGGATGAACAAGAGAGGTAGTGAGAGAAAATGGGTTTAATGGGTATGAGTGATAGAAGGGTAGAGGACGGTTTTAATGGGTGTGAATGTTTCAAGGTATGAGAACAGCGAGGATGGCCATGCATGATTGCTGTGTGCTGTTTCTTATCCAATATATTGAAAGGATCTCCACTTTAAATGCTGTTAGTGTGCATATGGAGCTCTTAAGCTCTTCTCTTTGCAAGATTTCTTACATTGCAAAGTGTGTGCCCTTGAATGGATATTCTCAAATGATATCAAAGCGAAAACAAAGATGAAATAATAGAAAAAAACAAATGAGAGTATAGCAAAGCAAAATGCATCCCAACATTGGCTGAAATCTAAACCACCAGAAGAATGCATGAGACACGATGTGGTCAGAAGACATGGATCGAAAACTCATGAAACCCGCACCTGAGAGAGCTCCCCTTTCTAATAGAAATGTGATCCCCAAAGCCTGCCAGTCCTCCCTCTCTGATTCCTCCTCCTTTTTCCCTAGTCCTCCCTCCTAGATATTTTTTTCTTTTCCCACCTTTCTTCCCACAGCCCTCACCTACTCTCTGCCCCTCTCATGTCCCATCTGGCCCCCCCATCCCCTTAATTCCCGGGGTGGTCAGAAGATTATATACGAAACAAACAAAAAAACAGCTTTCTTCTCTCTCCAGGGAGGGGTCTACAACACCTTAACCCATACTTTAACCCCTACAACTAGCCATGCCAAATACACCTTGCACCAGTCGTCCATTGTCCTCTGCTGCAGCTCAGCTTTAGCTGCCCAACACACCTCAACACACATGTCATCAACCCTCCTTCCCTGTTATAACCATACCCATTTTTCTAGCTGCCCAAGGCATGTCGAATTAACCCCCATCAAGCCGTCCATTCTTCTTTGCTTCAACCCACTTTTCGGCTGCCCAAAACCATATCAACTCAGCCCACATTAACAGTCTGATCTCTCATTTTGTAATTATCTTTTTGGCTGCCTAAGATATACTTCATTAACCCATGTCAGCTATCCCATGTTGGTTTAAGGGTATGAGTCAAAGTACTAGCTCAAAATACATAAAATAAAAAAAATAAAAAAATAAAAATAAAAAAACCAAAATGAATAAGAAGAAAAACTTATCGATTGAGGTATGATAAGTATTGTCCTTGAAATAGATTCATCATCCTCTAAGATGAACTCGATGCACTAGGATACCAATGATCTACCTCCAGGATTCAACCATCAGATAATCTCACTTAGGTGCACTCTGTAAGTAAGACATGTACAACTCGTGTTCTGAAACATTCCTTTATATAGATATATGAAAAACTCTCTGAAAAATTGTAGTATAAAGAGAGTGAAAGGTGACCTACTTTTATAGGTCACTAACACAATTCTAATAGAACTCTACTTGTAATCAAAACAGGACTCTACTTGTAAGTGGAACAAGATTTTACATTGTTATGAAATCTAGTACTAAATAAGAGCTAGTTGATTAATTTGATCACTTGGATGATGATTAGACATAGGACATATTCTCTAAAAATTTTCATGATGAAACTTAACTTCTAGATATTTCTTTTAGATTTATTTTGTAGAATCCCTTGTTTGGACCATTTGTGGATTTTTTTTATTTTATAAAGAAGCCCACTTGTGAATAAATTTGACATTAATTATATATAAGTTTAGTTTATGATTCCTTTTTGAATTCATTACTATTATTTTTTAATTAATCTCATTTCTATGAAAGCGCTTTAAGACGCAAAACCAGGTATACAAACCTTTTCTTCACCATTTATTTAAATTAAAGCTTGTAATTGAACAATGTCTATTAGTGTTTGCTTGTTGTGTTAAGATTGTATGATATTAAATTCAACTTGTTATGGAATATGTGACTGCTTAGAACATAATGTGATGTTATTGTTTGTTATTTAATTTTTGTGTTTTCTGGAAGCGTCACACCTTTCTTTATTAAATTAATGAATTGTGTTAATATGTCTATTTAGTTCATTATATCCATGAATTGATTAGTTAGTCCTCACAATTATCTTAACTTAGTAGAAACTTAGCTTTTAGTGTTTAGAGAGATGTTATGATTTTTCATTGTACCTTCTCGATAAGTAACTTAACCCTCGATCCAAATTGGTTTTCATAGACCTATCTTTTCTTTTAGGAGTCACATTTATGCTATGTTTAGTTCCCAGAAAATTTGAAGGAAAATACAAGGAAAAGAAAATATAAAGAAAAAGTCAAAGGAAAATAAAAAAAATAGATTAAAAGTTGATAAATTATTATTTTTGTTACTTCAAACTCATTTTATTTATTTTAACTCATTAATATAAAGATTAAATAATTTAAAAATACATAAATTTTTAATTAGTTTTAATTATATTTGATTTTCTTTGATATTTTTCATAAGACAATCAAATATGAAAAAATCATTTTCTTTTACATTTTTTTTCTTTCCTTAGTATTTTACAGGAACCAAACATAAATTTAGGGTTTTGTTTTCTTATTTTGTTTTTTCTTTTAAAAAATAAAATAAAAGTAAGTGACAACTCCATTATTTAAGAAAAAAAAAAAGTTTTTTACAAACAAAAAAATGACTCTCGTCATCAAGTGAGAACGGATGTGAAAATGCGAGATCACACCCCTTAACTCCCCCAGGAATTTTATGTGCCTTAGAACTTGAAGCAATGCTTCCTAGCTGAAATGAGGCTAGTAAAATAACAATAGTGCTACTTTGTTATTTATTTATTTATTTATTTATATTCTTGGCCTGTATCGTAATTTATAATGCACATTGTACAAGTATCTTTTCGTAGGATGGGTAAAAGTTTATTTAATAAGAATTTTGTATTCATGGTTATCTGGAGGATTGCTTTTGGTTTTTAAATTATTTGTTTCCCTTTTTTGTTTGAGAATATGATTATGAGGGTATTCCTTGAAGTTGATTTGATTGATTGATGGTTAGTTATTCCTGAGAATTGTCACTTTATTTCAACTTTCCTTGAATTTTATAGGGAGATTTTTGTTCTTTTTTCTTATTTGGAATGCTTGGAACTAGATGAAACAGGTTGGAGATTGATGAGTGGGTTTGATTGAGGCTGTGAGAAGCCAAGCCTATTGGGTATGAGAGAGAGAGGTCTAAAGTCCCTGGATTTGTAAATTCATTCTAAATTGCAATCTCTTGAATGGTAGAATGATGTTCTAAGAGAGAGACTAGGCCACATACATAGCCCTCTCCTCAAGCTTATCCCCAAGAGAACTGTGACAGCCACCACTAACAAAATGCATCAATACCCTCCAAAGTCTACTCTTAGAACATACATTGATACTTTTCTCCACTCTTGGGATTGCTGGGGATTCACCTTGTTCTCCATTCTTGAAAGGGAATTCTCCTTTTGGGTATTGATAAAATACCAACCTGGGTGGAGTTACTGGAGTATGTGTGTTTTTTCCTCATTGGATCTAGATTCTTTGTTTGATGTGGTTACTGAAATCTATCCTGGGTCTTTTATATTTCAGCTGCCATCTTTTGCTTCAGAGAATGTGATCTATTCTGATTGAGTGGGGCCTGCTGAAATCCATTTGTGTCATCAAGAAAATGTCCTATGCAGTTGATAAGGAAGGCATTGCTTCTCAATGGGGCCATCCAAGATTGAAAGAAATACTAAACCCGGAAGGGTCACCTTGCGGCTGAAATATTCAGCAAGGCAACCTAGGCTTTTAGTCCTGCATCCCCTCCCCAACAGCTTGGGTTCTGACCATCTGAAGTGTTCAGCAATATCCACCACTCTCCGCAACAACTGAACCCCTCATTGATCGGAAACTTGGAAAACCTACCGGCTATCACTCTTTTACAATGCTATCCTGGAGCTTCACTTTGTTTCTCATTGCCATTTCTGTCTTATCCTCCCCATCATCTTGCACATTTACTATAACAAACAACTGCCCTCATACCATCTGGCCTGGCACACTGGCGGGTTCGGGTACGCCGCAGCTTCCTACCACTGGATTGCAATTGGAGTCTGGCCAGAGTATCAGAATTCCAACATCTCCAGGATGGTCGGGTCGAATCTGGGCGAGGACAGGTTGCACATTCGATGAGTCGGGAGCAGGCACTTGCCAGACTGGGGACTGTGGTGGGAGGCTGGAGTGTGATGGGATTGGGGCTGCTCCACCCACATCACTCTTTGAGATAACCCTAGGAGCAGGTACTGATAAAGATTTCTATGATGTTAGCTTTGTGGATGGATACAATCTCCCACTGATTGCTGTACCAAGAGGAGTTTATGGTGGCTGCAATGCTACAGGCTGTGCTTCAGACATCAACATAGGTACAATCTTACTTTACTCATGTTTGAATGGAACCTGAGCACTAGAATAACACAATCCTTATAAATTTCTGAAAATGAAACGAAACAGGTTGTCCAAAAGAGCTTCAGGTGGTGGGGAATAGTGGAGAGGAAGGGGGGGTAGTTGCATGCAGGAGTGCTTGTGACGCATTTGGGCTGGACCAGTACTGCTGCAGTGGGGAGTTTGCAAATCCATCAACATGCCGCCCATCCTTCTATTCCAGCATCTTCAAGAGAGCTTGCCCCAGGGCTTACAGCTATGCTTTTGATGATGGCACAAGCACTTTTACATGCAAGGCTTATGAGTATGCCATCATCTTTTGTCCCAATGCCAATGGGTAACACAGCTTTCTCCCATCCTAACGTTTTCAGCTTCTTCTTTTTCTCTTCTGGAGTGGATGGAAGGCTTGCAAAACCCTGCAGAAAGCGGCGTTTCTGCCATGTGTCAGTCAGTTTCCTCTCTTGTCTTTCTTTTGAGAATGTTGTCTGTAATGCAGGATGAAGAGGTCGAGTGATCCACTTCCAGGTCCATTATTTCAAGGGCGGAACAATGGAGAGATCGCGGGGATGGTTTCCTCTTCAAACATCATCCTACCCTTTTCATTGTCAATCCTTCTCCTCCTCCTCCATTTACTATTATAAGCACCCCTGATGGCTTTGTGGCTTGCTTCCATGAACTGATTCTTTATGCTGTAAAATAGAACCTCTTTTGTACCATGCTTGGAAAGAAATAGATTGTATCTAGAAGGAATGCAAGACGAAGAGTTATTCGCAAGTTGAGAAATCCCTTTGAATTGGTTCATGATCCATAGATGAATGCTATGAAAAGTTTGGGAGTTTGGCCTATCGATTTTTGGCAAACAAATCAGAATGACAAACTGCATTCAACAGGTCATGTCCATTACACAATCTACCATCATGGACTACTGGTCCCAAATAGAAGAAATAAAGACTAGAGAAAAATAAATCACAATTCTGATTTCTGTTGTTTTCTTATTGACTATGAAAATTGGAAGCAAGTCACTAGGGATTGATTACTTGATGATTCATAGTATGTATCATAAAAGAATAAAGTGTACACGAAAAACCTTTTCATTTCTTGGTCTTGGTTCTCTTTTGAACTTGAGCTTTCTTTCTTACTTTCTTTGGTGGCTTCACTCCTGCAGTTTTACCCTTTTTTCGTACCACCCCCTGCTTCCAGTGAAAAAAAAGCACCATCAACCACATATATAAATATATTACATAAAGGCAGAGTTATATCATTTCATGGAAGTAAAACATTGAATTACTGAAGGAGTTTCTGGTGCATACAGATGCTTTCTCAGCTTTCCCTTTCGTTTTTCCATTGGTTTGCTCTTCATCACCCTCATTTTGATCAGTTTGACGAGTACTGGCTTTAGGCATCTTGTCAGCCTCATCATCTGAATCAAAGGAAAATCCTTCCAGTATTCCTGCATACATGAAACGATCGCATGGAAAGGAGTGTAAATGCATTTCTACAAAGTACAAATATGAAATAATCCAACAATCACTCTAACTGAATACTCAAAAAAAGTAATGCTAACCTTCAACCATTGTTTCAGCCTCGTAAACATTAGATTGTGGTTTCAGCTGAATAAAGTCATTCATAACAGCCTCCACCTGATACAGAAATTTAGATTTCCATGTCAATAAACAAAATAAAACTATTCATGCCTTTTTCTCAGAAGACATTAAGTGCACATTTTCCCAGTAAGAGACTGTTTTAAACATGAAAAAAAATCATTAAATTGTGAGGACAAAAATCTTAGGATAAAATAAGGACCCCCCATCAAAAAAATTAACCTTATTTCTTTAAAATATTAAAGGTGAGAACTCTAAAAGATAAAAGAACAAATTGGTGGACAAACCTTTGCTTCTGACTGCCCAAAGCTGACCTGAATAAGAAGATTCTGAGTTAAATGGCAGCAACCAAATTGCTTTTAATCGAATACAAAATTAGATGAGGGTTTCGTGCTACATATTTGTGCTAATAGCATAATCTGAGGCTAGGAATGTGAAAATGTCAAGATTAAAAAATAGACTTACAATGCAGAATGTCCTGGAAGGAACTATTGTTGTTTTATAGATGGTTCCTGCAAAGTTAACCAAAATTTGAAAGGAATTAGATGAAGGCTACTTGTGTATAGAAATCTGCAAAAGAAACAGCTATGTTGATGAGGCAAACCAATAAAAAGGCAGATTAAGCAAATCTTGAGTAACTTCTAAATTTGAAGGCACAACTAGATCCCCACTAGCTCTTGGTTTCCATATGAAACCTAGTGTGACAATATTTACTACCAAGGACAGGCTGAGCTATTTCATAGTTCTATTAGATATAAAGAGAGATTAAATTACAGATCCAAACAGAACACTGAAATAGACCAATCATCAGTAACAAAAGAACCATGAGCATCATAAAACACACTACATTACCTTTCAAATCTAAGAACATTTCATGATTTCTGGATGGGGTATCCAAGATTACTATTCGCCCAACAGCACCCATATCCCCGCTCAAATCTATAGATTCACCTTCACACTCAACAAGGGCCTGCAAAGATACAAAAAAACTCTTACCAACAGCTTTCCTAAATGGACTTTATTTATACAGCAGCATAAATGTATTGGATGAAAGGAACAGTAGCAATGCATATAGGGAATGGGAGGGGGTAGGACAGAAGTTGTACTGAGGTGGAAGCTGGATCAAGTTTCCTCAATAGGAAGTGTTGAGGGTCCAACTCCACAAGCTTAGCATACAGCATATAAGACTAAATGAGACATGGATCGGCTACCTAATTTCCAGGGAAGCAGCCTTCTCAATGGAAAAACGAAAGCCCTTTTACAACACATTTAAAACTGATGGAATTATTAGAACCATGTATCAATCTCCAAACACCATTAATTCAAACTCGCTTCACCCAGCCATAAAAGGGACGGATAGTGACAAAATTAAGTACAAGCGACAGCATTTTAGACTCACAAAGCTACAGCATTTTAGACTTGCAAATATAAATGCTTTCTCCAACTAGATGCACAAGACTCTAATCATTTTAAAATACACATCCAGCCCCAGAAGGTCTAAGAACTTTAACACACAATTGATAAAAGGAAGGTTGAATATTTCAGAGATGGTATGCTTTCAGTTGACGAACATTCTCATAGCCATTATAGCATATTGTATGGGGATAGGGTAACACAAAGACACTTGAGCTTTTACACGGAAGGAGATCACCATAGGGGGGATCTCAATCCGTATCAGAAGTCAAGCCATCTTCAGTCTTGCATTATTTGGCGATAAACCAAGTCCATCAAGTTATGAGTTCACCCCATGGCCAACCAAAGTCCATGACATCAGGAACCAAAGGAGCATAGCCAGCTTTTTTTGGTGAAATGGCAGCAGCAACACTCCTTTCTTTGATGCACAACACACTGATCACTTGATTGATACACCAAAGAAAATTTTGGCATAAAAAAATGGAGATGTAATCATATTAAACAGTCATGAACTTGCCACAAATGCAGGTTAACAGCATTTGATGTATTTACATAGGTTTCAAACAAGCAGTAAGCAAGAAAATAACAAGGCATGACATGGCCTAAATGCATTATTTTCAGTATTCATCCTAAGCAAATCCATATTTTTCAGAATTCATTTTAAAAAATGCAATATTGACCATAATCATTTACACGGGGCAAAATATGTAGTTCCCTGATGATTTGGAGAGAGCTTGTTAGTCATTCTGAAACCGCAACTCAGAATCTTTAATCAAATTCATAAGAGAAGGTAGTACAAAGAAATCGGTATACAATGACCAAAACAAAATATTTGCCTACCTTTGATCGATGGACTTTCTCAGAGAGCACCAGAGGCAGTCCTGAGGAGACCTACAAATTTCACAGGGTGAATCAGTGAACCAAAGACTAGATGAAGAATCTTCCAACATATTGAAGCTTCTTACTTGAGGTTCAGTATGCTTATCTGAAGCTTCTTCCTCCAAAAGTTCTGTGCCATCATCATGCCCTATATTCATTGATATATCCACATGGAATACAATTTCAAAAATAAAAAATAAAAAGTAAAAATCACATAGAGAAAAAGAAAAGAGTCGAGCTTGTTTCACTGAATAGTTTTACTTCAGCTCCATGCCATTTTAGGAACTTGAGATTGATCATACCTTTCCCTTTCATGTCACTGTTTGCTTTCTTCTTTTTGCTGGATATGTGATCTTCTACTTTCACCCGTTTTTTTGGAGATTTTTCTTTTGAAGCCTCATTCAACAAGGACTCTTGACCATTCTCACTAAGAACTGCATCCTTTTCTTTGTCCGGAAATTGAGTTGTTTTATGCACAGATGATTCTTCATGATGGATATAATCTTCCCTCATGGAGCTATTATCTGGACAAGACTCAGAATCTGATGATAACTTCCAGACTGAATGATTTGGTGCCTGTTCAACAAAGGAAATTCTTGAAATTAGAAATCTATAGAAAGGTGATAGCAAACTAACTAGTTGCTTCAAAGCATTTTAAAGCCCTTTAACAGAACAATAGATACAATATTTGATACAAACAGATACTAGGATCGTTTAATTCCAGTGATTAGAATGATTGTAATGGTATTGCCTGAGTGCAGTAAAACAAAGGAGAGGTGCACATCAAGGAGTTCAAATACTACAATTTGATGCCACTTGCTTCCCAGGAAAAAAAAAGTATCAATTTGGATAATAACACAACTGTGCTATTAGCTTAAAATGCCAGAACAATAAAAAAGAAAAAGATACAATTGGATAGTCAAGGGTAACATTAATTATATCAAATTGGCCTGATCAAGTGATTTTAGTTTAGGATGTTATTCAGGAGTGACAGAGCACGCCACTGGATCCTGGTCCATGGACATTTTGGCAGTACAAGTAGTTGATTTTAGAAATCTCCTTGGGTGTAACGTTTACAAACAACTGCCTGCTTTCATCAGAAAATTAAGATGAGCCTACCTCAGTAAATATCTAAAGCCCACCTCACTGCTTTATGACATTTCCCTCTCTAGCCATACTTTTGCAAATTGAAGTGGAATCTTTCTTCCCATGCAAGAGTATTTTATAAAATCAAAAAACATTCCATAACTAAGAAAAACAAATTTCTTTTCCAAAAAAAAAAAATGGAAGAAAAAAAGATATCTAAAGTTAGCTACTCACAATTGTTGGACTTCATATAATGCTGTTGGATAATTAAACTATTGTTTAGTCTGCTTCATTTAAAAGAAGTGATTCCAGAAGCTATTGTCATCCTAAGAATGGCTATTAATCCCTAAATAAAGGAAAACAGATATAAATTAATGCATCAAGATATGCCACAAAGAGATGCATTTCAACCTAACCATTTCATAGCTCCCAAAGATAATAAAAATAAATAAATAAATAAATCAAACCTTGGGTATGATTGATTAAAATAGATGCCTACTGATCAGATAGCATAATTGTTGTTTTCCTACCAAATAGATACCAATAGGCATGGGCATCTTATTGTTATTTTTCTTTTTGTTTGTTTAGAAATAATAAACAAATTGGATCTTATTTTCCCAAACATGGCTGTTAAGTGTTTTCTCATGAATATGAATACTTGGTTCAAGGCTTCTTTGCTCTTTTATTATTTCATAAAAGCAAAAAAGGGAAAAGAAAAGAATCTTGGTTATGTCCTTTGAAAAGACCTCTCATATTTAGGATTACTTAGGAAGACTTGCAGATCAAAGAGAGAATAGTTAATAGCTACATCACAAATTTAAGATTGAAAAGAATCCTGAGGTTGATATATCGGAGGGAACCAAAGGCAATATTGAGGAGGAGATGACTTAATGAAACATTAGATAAGCAATCTTGGTGTGAAGCTTCTTACATTAGGCTCCCCATCAGATGGTTTTTCCACTGAAGCCTTCTTGCGACCTTCATTCCCTGCATCACTTTCAAGGAACATTTAGAGTGCAACCTAATTAGGAGTAGTATGACATTATCTGAATCAATGTCTTTCAACTGAATGCTGTAATAAAAAAACATAAAATTTCTGTACTGACCGCCAGTTATACCTTCTTTTTTCTTGTGATTGTTTACTTTCTGCTTTTTTGTGGATTTGGGATCTTCTGCTTTCAGCCTTTTTCTTGGAGACTTTGCTTTTGAAGTTTCATTGAATGGAGAATCTGCATCTTTATCCTCCCTTAAAGGGCTATCTTCAGGAGGAGAGTCAGAATCCGAAGATAATGTCAAAGCTGAACGAGTTGGTGCCTGTTCAACAAATTAAACTCTCTCAACTAGCGTCCAGACAAAATGATAGTAAACTACTATAGAGCCAACAAAGCAAGTAAAATCCCTAAAAACAAAAGGCAAATACATACTTATTTCTATTTTTTTTTTCTTGATAACCAAGGAACCTTCCATGGCCAAGCCCTTACAACTCTCCATGATGACAAACTATTTCTAATACATGAAATAGTTTAACAATAATTTTTGGGGTAAATTATGGTGTGACAACAAGCTAAAGGCTGGTAAACTCTAAGAACGTTACTATTAATAAAACCTATAGTACCTAACAATAAAACCCCCCAAATTCTCTTTTCATGACAGATCCAAAACCATTTTCCTTTTGATTGCAACTGATAAGAGGCGTTGAGTCATTGTCAAACTGAATCTTAAATCATTCATAAGACCTAACCCCACCCTCTTCTCCATAAAACCTAAGAAGCTGAAAATCGAAAAACCGTTGTTTGGTTGTAATCAGCTAACTAATTTGAGGGTTCTCCTACATCAACTAGAGTTTAGATACTCATGGATGACACCTCAAGATACAGCTTATATACTTGAGTTACCCCATGCCGGTCTCTTAAAATGCCCAGCAGTCATTAGAGACCCCAAGTGGTGCAAAACTCCTAAAATTCAAAAGCTTGAAATCCCAAGAGTTAAATTGCAATAGAACTGAAATCAGAACAAAAGATGAACACAACCATTATCTTTAAACTCCTACAGCCAAATCCTGCAGCAGACTACTTAGTTAAAGACTATTTTGATTATGGTAATACCTGGAAGCAATGCAGCCAATCAGGAGATTCCTCCCTGGAGCTGCCCATCTTGACCTTTATGGCAAACAATACCACATCCACCGATCAATATGGTTTCCCCAAAAAACCAGTCTCTGATCAGGACAAGGTCCTGCTGATCCAGTGATGACTGCTATCTAACAAATAATCCGAAAATCCAGAAAAGGTCAAAAGATACAGGACACAGAATCTTTATTAAGAACTAACACAGCACAAGTTGGAGGAGCAGACCCCCCTAAGCAAACCCTAGATAGAAAATTCTAAATTTGAGGTAGTAGTGCTAGAGGCCTGCAATCCAGGCTTCATCAGGTGGTAGGGTTAGGGTGCAGGGGAGGCCTGCACCCAACCTGTGGACCATTTCCTGAGCTTTGGAACAAGAATTCCGCATCATTAGAGAGGCTTTCATCACTCCTTGAAATCAAGCAGAATTCTCTGCTTGAGCAAAAAGCTTGTACCAGAATCTCATATCATAAAATTTTGATGTGAAGGATGTCCTCCAGTGGGGGAACTAACTATCCCTACAGAGAAATTCGTAAGGGAAACCCTATTCCTGAGCATTGGCAATTTTACAGTCACAATAGAAACGGTGAAGGCCTTGTAGCAACAAAAACAATACCAAACATGAAACTGAGATTCTAAATGAAAAGCAGCGAAAATAACATTCTTCCTTCCATGCACTTTCTAGGTAAACAAACGGAAAACCCCCAGTGGCCAGCAAAAACTCCATTAGAAATCTGATAGATTGGTCACTCACCTGAGGAGAGAGGAGACTCCAGCGTACTGGCGCAGGGAGACAGCAGGCTCCTTCCACTCTTTTGATTGGGCTGTCCCTGGACATGGGCCTGGACTTCAGAATAATGGGCTCTATAGCCCACGATAGAGGAATGCTGACAAATATTTATCTCTATGGGCCGCCCCTCTACCCTGTACTACTTAAATACTAACAAATCACTTCTTCTTGTATATATTGTTGGTATTGGACCTCCGAACCCTCACGGTTTTAAAACCCGTATATCTAATTAAGTTCCATCAAAGAACTTATGCATCTCATTGATATAAGATATCATTATATCATATTCCTCGGTTATGCTTCAAGATAGTATGTGGGGTTAGACTACTATCCTAAAAATATACCATGTCAAAAATATACTTTTTCGATACCTTATCGGAAAAACACATTTTATAGCATATCAAATCGGTATGTAAAAATTTGCATGCAACAAAAATGCCTTTTTTGGTACCATATTGAAAAGACATTCTTTGGATAGCATGGCAAATAGGTTTATTATTATTATTATTTATTTTATTCTTTTGTATCGTGTGGTATATCTAAGCTAATTAAATATTCAAAATGTTGAAATCAAGATTATTGGTTTTTTATTGAATGATTATACTCCTTGACTATATCCTAAAATTGTAAGTGGGGTTAGAAAGGCATTTTTCGATATCATGTCGAAAAGACACTTTTTAGTATGGTACTCAAAAACGTCGATCAATCTTGTTTTTTTCTATTGTTTTTCATTTTTAAATGATTTTACTCTTTATATGTATATATTAAATTCCTTATACTTGGCTCTATATATTTGTATCATTATTTATAAATATATTTATATGATAATATATTACAATAAAACTTAATTAGAAAAATTTTTGAACCTTTTTTTTATAAAACCGATAATTTTATATCAACATACCATACCCCTTAATATACTTATATTATAAATCAAATAAAGTACTAATTTGAATCTACGGGATTTGTAGTTTTTTTATATGTATATATAAATGATTAAGCAATTTCAATGGAGTAATAAATAAAAATATTAATTATACAAAGGAGCAATGACGTGGCATAGCAAAAGTGACTCTCCTTGCCAGCGTGGAAGTGAGTTATAACAGATTTTGAAACTAATTTAACTAATACCTGCCTCCATAGCAATATAAATATCCATGACTAATTGAACATTATTCATTTCATACATATACATACTTCAAAGTGGATACTTGTCTCCTTCGAATCAAGAAAAGTGACTGAGAAAAGGCCAGATTTTGGACTAGAGGAAGAAATGGAGAGAAAGCTGAAGTTGGATGGATCTCCCAGTGGATCAGTTGCTAATCAAGAAACCTCCAAGCCTTCAATGGGGAAAGGAAAAGGAAATGAAGGTAACTTTGGTATTTACAAGAACTCTAAGGCTATGTTGGGTTCTTTGATTTTCTTTGGTATTTTCTTGGGAACCAAACATGGCCCTAAGTTTAGGACTTTTCTTTTTCAAGATTTCATTTGAGATAAAAAAGGCAAATTCATCATCCATGCATATATACTTCAAAGTTGCTATTTCTCTCCCTCAAATCAAGAAAAATGTCTAAGAAAACCCTAACTTTGGTATTAGGTAAAACAATGAAGAAAAATGTGAGGTTTAATCTACCTGCAAGTGACTTGAAGCCTTCAATGGAAAAAAGAGATCAAGGTACGTGACTTTGTTGTCTGCATGGACTCCAAGTTTAGGGTTTTTCTTGTTCAAGATTTCGTTTGATATTTCTCTCTCTTTTATCCTCTGCATGGTTGCCAAGAATCATGCATGAGAGACCAGAATCTTGGAAAGTCAAGAAAACATGGAGGAAAAAAAAAGTTTCGCCAAGAAACCCAAGAAACTTGGAAGGCCATAGGAATAATGTAGACTGAGAAAACTGTAGAGAAAACCTTCCATTCTGGTTGACTCTTTCCTTCCTTTTTTTTCTCTCATCATCTGATCTTTACATATAGAATCTCATTTCATGAAGCTGAATACTTTGATACAATCCTAAGTTTATTGTTGATTCACATCTGCGAGAGCAGTGGATGAAGACAGCTCGAAGGCAAAAAAGGTGGAGAAAATGGGGGGCGGATCCAGGTAATTAGTTTGGTATCTTACAAGAAATGAGGCTTAAGATTTTCCTTGATCGACATGGTTGCCAATAAATGGTCAAATTAAGAATCATTCATACATATATGCAGTCTATGTCTGTGGTTACCAATGAGCAGAAGCAGAAGCAGTAGCAAAGACCGGACTCCTACCCTCATCTTCAGTAAGAGGCTAACCTTCGGCGATCTCCTCACCGGAAAGCTCAGGGTTCCTTCACTTGTTTTTTTACCGAAGAAACATGAAGGAAAACATGGCAGGATGATGGTACCATTTGTGGACAGTAAGGGAGAGTTCTGGGAGCTGGAGGCTACACCACAGTGGTTTTCATTGAACCTGGACAAATTTGTGAAGGCACATGGATTGAAATGCGACGATGTGATTCTTTTCTACGAAGATGGCCCCAATTCTAGGTACTACGTCATTGACTATGAAAGAACTGGGTGCTGAGGAGTGAGGAGTGAGGTGCAGTCAGAATGCAGGTTTCTTCATTGGCTTTTGGTATTAGGGTTTGCCAAGTTGTATCTCTCTTGAACTTGAACTTGAACTTTTCATTCATATCATTCTATTCCATCAAATAAAAAGCAATATTGTTTCTATATGTTTCTTAGTTGTGGAAAGTGATAAGTAGTTGAAAATATTCTCTCTAATTTTATATCTCCATACACAAGTAGACCATTCATTTGGGCTGTTGGAGGTTTTGACTGGTTGGTGGCGTCAAAAATGAGTCATGCTGCTGCAGGGGTTCACAGGGGCTTTTGGATTGATGCGTAAATGTCATGGGGAAGGGTGGGCGGTGGGAGATGGAGAAATATGGGTTATTGGAGAAGGTGATGATGGGCTCTGTGGAAGTGGCTTGCAGGGCTATTTCCATAAGAGAATTTTCATTCAAGGCCTAGTTGTGCAGACGGCTCACTGGTTGGTTCTTGCATGGGCAGAGGGTGGAGATGGATGATGGAGAAGGAAATGTGTTGGAGGCATTGGTCCTCGGCATCAGATGGATGCCTGTCCGAATGGGTTGCGACCCAACGATGTCATTCTCTTCTACAATGAAGACCCCACTTCTGATACTACAACATTGACTACAAAAAAATTGGGCATGTTTAATTTTTTGGGTTACGTGCATTCAGGATTCTTAATTTGATGGAACATGTTCTTTGAAATTTATTTGGTTATTGCATGTACAGATGTTAAAGATGTCATATGATGAAAAATAACCAAATTAGACCAAAATAATTATCTAAGTAAATATTGTTTGTTTTTAAAAAAAAGTTAAAATAGTTAGGTGATGTTTGTTTTTTTACTTGATTCTAAATAGAACCTTAATGCTTAATGGTATTAAATATTAGGTTGTTTATTTTTGTAGTATTTTATTTCTATTAAGTATTAAAAAGTAAAAAAAAATTAATATATTATTTTTTCTATTTAAAAAAAACTAGATATTTTGGCTTTTTCTATTTAGTAAAAAGTTTATAATAAGTTATGAAAAAATAGAAAAACAAACAACCTAAATTCTAAAACTAAATTGTTTTCGACAAAAAGCCAAAAAAACAAACGTCACCTTTAATAATAAAAACATTCCTTAAGATAATAAGAAATATCGGGTAAATTTAAAGTCTCATTATTGATAAGATTCAAATATATTACCATATTTCTAATGTTTGTCCTGACTAATTGGACTATTCCGACGTTTTTCTCCTCTAACAATGTTCCCATTCCATATATATATTAAGTCTCGATTAGCAGCGGGCTTGAATAGAGAGCCATGGTCGATATCATAGGATATTTTTGTTATTTTCGATTCAAGGTTGGAAGTCTACAAACCAACTAAGAAAGATTTGAATGATGTATCATAGGTGTCATGGGTTTGTCCTTGGTCTTAAGGCAATATTAGAATATGCTTATTAGAAGAATCATTTCATATTTGTGGATAAGGCTATATTTGAATGATGTATCATAGGTGTCATGGGCGAATGATGTATCATAGGACAGACAGTGTATGATAAATAAACTGTTTTTTTTTTTTTTTAACTTTTTATTTGATTTATTATTATTATTTATTTTAAACTATTTTTCATTGAATAGAAGAGGTTAAAATTAGACTTTTTCTTAGTGGAACAAAATAACATTTTTAAACCCAAAAACAATCTCAACCCCTACTATCTTGAATAAAAGAAGAGAAGCAGTTTTAATTGGATTGATAAATTACAAACTAAAGTCAAGTTTTGTCAATTTCCAATACTTGTATTATTATCTCGTTTATGTAATTGTTGCATAAAATGGAAAAATTAAGGTTTGTTTAATAATCGTTTTTAAAAATGGTTTTTGAGAACAATTTTTAAAAATTATTCTCTAATTTTTGTAAAAAAAAAATTTATTTAAAAATTAAAATGTTTTTAACTTGTTTTTAATATTTTTAAATATATTTTATATTTAATGTTTTATTTTTAATTATTCTATATTTATTTGTATAATTATTTCTTAAAACAATTATTAGAAAACAAGTTAAAAAAATTGTTATCAAATTTGTTTTCTTTATTTTTATTTAAAATAAAAAAAATTATTATAAAAAACTGTTCCAAGAAGACCTAACTATTTTAAAAAACCAAGGTGGAATTGGATATCAAAAGAAATATATACTATTATAGAAAAAAATTAATAAAGATAAAAGGAGCGTATTTTAAAATTCTTAAAAAAATCAAATTTAAGAAAAAATTCTTAAAAAACTAATCACCATGTTGGACGTGTTTTAATTTTTAAGAATTCATATTTATTCATTGTTATTGAAAATTTTGAAAGAAAAGAAAAGGGAAAAATAGGAAGAAAATAAAAAAATAAATTTAAATTTAATAAAAATATTTTATATGTTTCTTCAAATTAATTTAATTTAATTTTCTTTTTAAAATAAATTTTTAATTATTTATAATTATATTTATTTATTTATTTTCATTTTTTTTTAATAATAAATCAAATATGGAAAAATGATTATAAAAAAAAAAGAAGAAGGTATTTTCCTTTTCTTAATATTTTCCGACATGTGGGTTTGTCCTTTTTCTGTGTGAATTAGGGGGTGAATTTCATGGATAGAGGTTTGGACTATTTCATGAATATAAATTGAGCATATTAGGGTTTAAGGGTGAGAAAAAGAAGAAAAACTATTATCCATCCAGCAGGCAAGGAGGGAGGTCTGAGAAGAGAGGAAATGGACGAGGGGAAACAAGGAGTAATGGTGGCTGCTCAGAACCCAATTGCCCAGCTACAGGCGCGGTTCAAGGATTTGGAGAATGGGTTCAGGGCGTGGTTAGCTAAGCAGTCCTTGCCTGTTGAAGCCGCCGTCGTCACCGCCACCAGCGCCGCTCAGGGTGCGGCCATTGGTGCTTTCATGGGCACTCTCACCAACGACGCTACTTCTGCCATTCCCACTCCTCCTCAAGCTAATCTTAGTCCCCAAGCCATGGCTTCTTTCAAGCAAGCCCAGGTTTTTTTGGCGTTTCATTTCTTTCAATGGAATTCCCATTAATTTATTTTTTTTACTCGTTGTTGGGGAACCCTTTTTCTGGCCCGTCGATTAGGTTTTGTTTCCGGACAAAGGGGGTTTTCGATTTTTATGTCCTTCTGCTCCTTTTGGTTGCTGGGAAACTAAATGAAAAGAGAAGGGATAAATGAAACCCTGCTATTTCTCTTTTTCATCGTTTTTCTTGGCAACCAAATGGAGGGTTCCTGTCTATTGATTCTCTGTTAGGCGTGTGACCAACTGTAAATCTTCATTGTGAAGCACAATTGGGTTCATAGGTTTCTGGGTTATCTGGAATCAGATGACACGAAGTTGTTCAAAAATTTAGTTAGCATTCTAGAATAAAGAAAATCAATCAGAGCAGTGGAATTTCCAACTGATGGAGTATTCATTCATACGCGACAATGGCTTCCTTTGCCTGCAGGCTCTTGCGGGGGGTCCATTGGTACAAGCTCGCAATTTTGCTGTTATGACAGGGGTTAATGCTGGCATATCATGTGTGATGAAGAGAATAAGAGGGAAGGAGGATGTTCAGTCCAGGTAAAATTTCTCTGGTCCTATGATTTGCTATTTATTGTTGCAGTTAAATTCGAGTACTGGTTTTTGAGACATGGTTATTATAATCTGAATTCATTTTGATGAGGGATTTCTGTCAATTTTGCTTCAAAAAATAAAAATAAAAATTGTTAGGTTGATAGCATTGCATATTTGCATTATAACATTTTTTTTGGACAAATTTGAATTTTCAGATGAGAAAAGAAATATTTTAATGGATTGAAGTACAGAATATCCTAGAATGGTGTGTGTCATGCGTAAGAGAAGGGAAGCTCAGTGGATCCTTTTTTTTTTTGGTTTTGTGCCTAGTAGCATTGACTCTATGGCTTAGGTTGTCCAAACTTGCCTGGATTGACTAAGTTCCACTTAGGAGTGTGGTGGAAATGTTGATCATTTCTTTTTGGGGGCTCTCTTTCTGTAAGACCCTGTGGTGTATTAATTGTCTCACATTGATTTGGACTATTTAGTGAAGAGAAATTCAGGGATCTTTTATGATGAATGGACTTTGGAATCAGTGTAGGACTTGTTTTATTTTTCCTCTTCCCTCTAAGCATAAGCTATTGTAGGTAGGCTGAGGAACTCCCTATATGGACTCTTACCTCCAATGGGTTGTGTCAAACTAATTTTGAACCCATGACAACTAGGTATTAGGAGTGCTCATAGATCATTCTGGCACATTGGTGAAAGCATTCTCTAAATATGCCAGAGGGTCTAGCTATTAAGGCTAAGATTTTAGCCTTCTTGGAAGGTCTAAAGTTGACCAAAGCTATCTTCTAGTAGAGGGAGAATTTTGTTGTTCTATCTCCTTGGACAACTAAGAAAGAAAGAGGTTAGTGGAAGTTTGGTTGGTGGCTTCTTCAGATTTTTTGTATTGCTTCAAAGTAGATTTCCTCGTTTAGCTGATCTTATAGGATCTATTAGCAGCATAGAAAGCCAAATATTTGATTTCTTTTGCAGGGGATTTTATGCCTCCCTAAGTAGTTTCCACTTAGTTGTAGTTAGGTTTGCTTGCTAGAGTATTATAGGTTTTCGTTCTTTTGGTTGGATTCTATGTAGCGGATTGGGGGAAGTGTTTTTCATCTATTTAGCACACTAGCTAGTTTCATTGCAATGAAATGTTTGTTTCTGATTTTATTTTATTTTTTACATTAAAAAGCCCTCATGTCCTTATTATGAATAATCTGGTTTCCCTCAGTATTTAATTTCGTAATCAACAACATTGTTTTCTTGCCTAGATGTAGTCTTTCCTTATATTTTTACCTTCTCTTTCTTCTTGATAATTTATTTTTAGCTATATTGTTGAAATCTAGAAATCTAAAGCATAATTGCCACTAAACATTGTCCATTGGCTTTACCCACTCAAATGCTTGTTCTTTCAAAATGGCTAGGATTGGTTGTACCTATCTTGCATACTTATATTTTATGCTTGTCTTCCCACCCTTGACAATTTTGATGAAGAATTTTATTGGTTTTTAGTTGATGCCTTCTCAGTTATTATATGTGCCACCCAAAAGAAAAGATATAGAAGGCTTATTATTATTTTTATTTATTTTTTTGTTTTTTTAATTTTTGTTTCTAGGATAAGTTTGATCCCTTGTGGTTCATTTGAGAAAGAATCGAGCTGCCCTACAAGTTATATTTCATCAGTGTGGAAACCTATCAAAAAAATTTTTGAGAAAGAGTTGAGCTCGATGCTTCTATTCAAGTTTTTTGTCAACTCTATTTAAAGGCATCTAATTTTCTGGCTCTTAGAGATTAGAAATTTATTGCCTCTTCAAAGCCTTGAAGATATTCGTTCATGCATCATTGTACTAAGATAGGAATTTTGTGTTGTTAGTTTTCTCATTGTTTGCGTTAGGATGGATGATGTCATCTTAATTTAATGAACCCTCTTAAGTTAGCATAGACCCTTTCTTGGGAAGGACAAAAAGAAAGCATGGAAGGTTGTCCCCTTTTGTGTATTTTGGACTATTTAGAAGGAAAGATCTAACAGGTCTTTTGAAGATGTAGAACATCATGAATGAAGCACTAAAGTACTCCTTTTTGGTGTAAGGCAGAGTGGGTTTAAATGATGCAACAATATCTATGATAGACAATTGGTCTGGTTCTTAGTGAAGGAGGGGTTTACTGCTTTTTCTCTATTTTTGCTTTTGCCTTTTGGTGCCCTGGTATATGACTTGTGTACGTTGGTGCACCTTTTTGATAGGAGGGTTGATATATTTTTTGCTTAGTTATCAGAACTTGTTTGGGTCAAGCCTTCCAACGAGGCTAGCACCTAGGCCTATAATTGCCAAATCCTATCCTACAAGCATGCCAAAAACACTTCTCTCTGATTATCTTAGATTCCTAATCGTGTGGGTTTCCCTAGAGAACTACTATCAAAGTTAAGCTTCAGGTAGCCCACTAAGTAGTAATATAGGCCTACTCATTACAATTTAGCACTCTTCTCCAACCATATCACCTAAAACAATGTGACTTTGGTCTTGTGCTTGGGTACCCTACTCCTAAGGTTGCCTCCAAACCCATGAGAAGCAATCACCATCATATCATCCATCTCTCTAGGAGGTACCCAATTAAAGTTGCAAGTTTGAAAAATATATCCCTAATTGGGATTTCTTGTTAGCGGTTATGGGAAAAATGGGACTTGGGAAAAAATGAATAGGGTGGATTAAGTGGTATATTTCTACGACAAGTTTATTTGTTTTGGTTAATGGTACTCCCACAGATTTTTTTCAAAAGCTCGAGGGGGTTGAGGCAAGGGGACCCCCTTTCTCCCTACTTATTTGTGATTGCAATGGAGGCTCTTAATGTTTGTTGGTGAGAGCACAAGAGGGGAGGTTTCTTGTTAGGTGTTAAGGTGGGGGAAAGAGCGGGTGAGGGGGAGGAAATTTCTCGTTTGCTCTTTGTTGATGACACTATTGCATTTTGCGGGGTGTCTCTAGATCACATCACTAACCTTTATTGGCTCCTCATGTGGTTTGAAGTTATTTTAAGGGTAAAGATAAGTTTGGAAAGGAGAGAGATGATTTCGGTTGGTTCAGTGGATAATGTGGACTCGTTGGCATGAAAGATCAATTGTAAGGTAGGGGAACTATTGTCATCTTACTTAGGCCTTCCATTGGAGGCCTCGTATAAGTCAAAAGCAATTTGGGACAAAGATGAAGAGCAGTTCCACAAAAGACTCTCTTTGTGGAAGAGACATTACATCTCTAAAGGAGGCCAAATTACGCTAATCTATAGTACCCCTTCTAGCTTACCAATTTACTTCATATCTTTATTCACCATCCTAAGTGCAATGAGGTTGAGATTAGAGAAAAGTCAAAGGGACTTTCTTGAGGGAGGAGGAGCCTTAGCAAACAAACCCCACTTAGTGAAGTGGTCATCTATTTGTAAGGCAAAGGAAAATGGTGGTTTAATCATTCTCTCTCTTTGTTGAATAAGGCTTTCTTTTGCAAATGATGTTGGCATTACTCAAGTGAAAAGGAAACTCTTTGGAAGAAGGTCATCAAGGAGAAGCATGAGGAGAAAGAAGGGGGTGGCAATCTTATAAGGTGAAAGAACCTTATGGGGTCGGATTGTGGAAAACTATAAGCAAGGAGTGAGATTTCTTCTACTTAAGAGTCGCTTTTGTTGTTGGGGATGGGAAGAGAGTGAAGTTTTGGAAAGACATGTGGTGTAGTGAGGAGCCGTTAAAACAGTTGTTCCTTTTTTTATTTGCCTTATTTGAGGCAAAAGAGGCATGGGTGGCATATTTATGGGAGCAAATAGAGGGGGTAGGGGTTTAGAACTTCCATTTTGCTAGAAATCTAAATGTCTGGGAGTTGAATTATGTGGAGAGGTTACTACTTCAACTCCAAGGTTAGTCGGTGATTAGGGAGCAGGAGGATAGAATTGTTTGGAGGGGCGATAGTAAGGGAAGATTTTCTGTAAGAACCCCTTACTCCTTACTGGAACCAGATTTTGTTATCTCTTTTCCTTTAGGGGTTATTTGGAACGCAGCAGTTCTTTCTAAAGTGAGTTTTTTTGCTTGGTAAGCTTGGTGGGGAAAGGTGTTGACTTTAGACCAACTCCAAAGAAGGGGTTGGTTGTTAGTCAACAGGTGTGCTCTTTGTAAAGAGGAGGTGCAATCTATTGACCACATTCTTCTCCATTGAGCTAAGGCAAGGATCTTATTGCTGTTGGTGTTTTCTTTATTTGACATCCATCGGGTTATTTCTGCCTTAATTAGGGACACCCTACTAGGGTGGCAAGGTCCTTTTGTGGGAAGAAAGTGTACGAAGGAGAGCGGCCCCTTTATGCATATTCTGGACTATATGGAAAGAAAGAAATCTAAGAGTGTTCGAAGACGAGGAGACGTTAGATCAAAGGCTTAAAAGTTCATTCCTTAACAACTTTGCTTTGTGGGCTCGGGTGTACATTAATGGGAGCTTTTTGTCATTAATTGATTGTATAGATTAGTTGGGTTCTGCTTGAGGGAGGGTGTTGTTTTTTGTGTTCCCTCCTTTTTGTTTTACTTCTTTCACTCATTGTATTCTTCTAGTGTACTCCTGTGTTTTTTTTTTTTTTTTTTTTTTTTGCAATTTTAATACATTCTCTTACTTATCAAAAAAAACTCCCAATGCAGTTATTAATAAAGAACTGATTGCAAGTTTGAACAATGAAAGGTTTGCATGGAAAAAATTTGTTATTAAATTAGAAGCCATAAGATCGGTCTTGTTTTATTAGAACTATACTAAGTGAATATATAAAGGCTATTAATTATATCGTGGAACTAGTATTATAAAAGTGGAAGAACCTACTCATTGTAAGAACTTTTTTCTCAAGAAATATACTAAGTAATTATCCAGAATTTTCTGGTTTCTGTTTATGCACAGGGCTTTTCCCCAAATTTCCCCTTTAAGAAATCTTGGCTCCAATGGTGGTTGGAGTAACTTGGTTCTAGTCTACTTGGATGGCAGCTGTATTAGTTTTTCAGTTTTCATCAATACCAATGCTTCCTTGTGCTTAGCATTGAAGGAAAAAGTGATCTATTGTCTTACCATTGCCTAAGCCTATTTTCTCACCATTGCCAAGGCACATAACAAAATGCTCAAGATTTAAGGCTTTTAAGGGCCTCCTATGCTAAAGGAAAGCGTTAACATTGACCTTCCTGTTAGGCACAAGCCACCAAAAATGAATCAATAGATTTAAAAGGTTATATTGCATTGAGGATTATTTCACTATCCATGCATGGAGGGCATGGAGCTGATCCCCTTACCATTTCAAGTGTAATATGGAATCGATTCCTCTTTAGTACTTGTTGAATCATTTCCTCATTTGATTTTATTCTTATGTTTGTATGCTTGTTAAAAATTATTAAATATTATTGCAGCATGGTGGCAGCTTTTGGGTCTGGAGCCATGTTTTCATTGGTGAGTGGCATGGGTGGCCCGAATCAGGCAACCAATGTAATTACATCTGGGCTCTTTTTTGCACTTATACAAGGTGGAATATTTCAGGTGAGCAATTAGACAAAGGAATCCATCATTTCTAGAGTAATTAAAGTGCTAGATATGTTTATTTTATTTTATTTTTTTACAACATGGAATCTAGTAGTGCTGCTTCCCAGGATGGGGAAAACTATGGATATACGATCCCTCCTCCAAGAATTGTGTATTGAGTAAGCTCGGGACTTTGGGATCTCCTATTCCTGAGTAGGAGTGCTTGCTAGTTGAGCTGCCCATGAGGGCTGCTATATGTGTTCATTTTCAATTCCATAATCATATAAACAGAAATTCAAGCAGTGGTAGATCAAGCTCTTAGGAAATCTAACCCATGTCCTTATTGATCTTATATAACTTGATGTTAGTGATGCTGTCATTTCAATATGAATGTTGCACTGTTGGTAATGATAGGTAAGAAGGTTTCTCAGTTTCTATTGGTATGTTTATTTTGGGTTTCCTCTTTTTGTCTTCACCTTAGTTCACCTTGTATTCTTCCCATGTACTTGATTTACAACTCTTTTTGTTAAGTTTTTCTGTTGCCCTATTTATAAAATAAAATAAAAAAACTTGACTTATCTTTTAATTGTGGGGTGAATACCTATTTCTCTTTGTAAAGAATAGTGGGAGGGTCAAATAAGTGTAAGTTTGTTTTTTTTAACTTGGGTCTTAAAGCAAGTTGCTTTAAGATTTAACACTTTTTCCATTAGGATAAAATTGTCTTGGAAAAAGTGATAAGTTAAAAAACAAAAAATTTAAAGAATGACTCAAGTCTTAAAAGCAACTTGCTCTAGGACTAAAGTAGAGAAAAATAAAAAGAGATAAACAACTTAATACTTAACACTATTAGGCTATATTTGGTTGGTGGGATAGGATATGATATGATATGATATGTATATTCTAAGATATTATATCTTATTGGATAAAAAATGCATATCTTATGATATGATTTCCAATGGGATTTAATTTATTTGGATATTAATCCTATCGAAAGACATGATATCCTAAGGTAACATATCCAATGGGATATGTTATGTTATGTTTATATTTAGTTTGTAAAACAAAAAATATATATATATACATATTATTTTTCAATGTTTAAAATAAAAATTATATTACATTCTAATATTTTCTATTTAAAAAAATAAAATTTCTTGTAAGTTTAACAATATTCATGATTAAAATATTTAAACTTTATTAAAAAAAAATTATATTATGTTATTCAATATATGAAAAATAGTATATCCATATTATTTAATATATATATATATATATATTAAATAATATGGATATGTATATCCTACATCTTAGCTTAGGATTTACATATGCTAGGTAGAAGGGATATAAAAAAGAGGGTGGATAATATATCCCACCACTTTCCTATCCCATGTTTGGCTGAATATAGGATAAGATAAATGATGAGATAACTTATCCTATACTATCACCAATCAAATGTGGGATAAAATATGTTATCTCCTCTCTTATCCTATCTTTTGTTATATCCAATCAACCAAACATGGCCTTGAGATCATACTGTTATGTAAAAAAAGGGAAGAAATGGGAAAATAATTGCTCACCCTTATTTGCAGTCTGGGGAAACCCACCACAAATTACTTCATCATGGAGATTAAAAATGTAGTCTCCTATTTAGATAGATACTTCCGCAAGACCTATATCACTTAGCCGTTTTCAAGTAGTGTTTGATTGATTATGTATTAATCAAATATTCAATTGATTGGTTTAGTCTCATTGCTTCTGCACATGATTGGTGCTAGCTGCACATGATTGCATTCAGCTGCAGTATTTTTTTTTTTTTCAAAAATTTGAGGAGGAGGGGGGGTAGCCTGGCTCCACCCCTGTTCAGCTGTATTCATTTTCTATACTGAGGAACTATTAGCCTCAGTGAATACCCTTTTCAAAGCAGTTTACGGGTGTAAAAGTTTTTATTTTATTGTAGTCGATATGTTTTATGCACAATTTATTTGCTAATCCATATGAAATTCTTCAAAAAATCTGTGACACTATCCTGTTGGCACCATATAATAATACCTGCTTGAGTGCTTTTCATGTGGTTTGGCAGATAGGACAAAAGTTCTCTCAACCACCAGCTGAAGACTTGTTCTATTCAAGAACAAGATCCATGTTAACAAGCCTGGGTCTCCAGAATTATGAAAAGAATTTCAAGAGAGGCTTGTTAACAGACAGCACTTTGCCATTGCTCACTGATAGGCAAGTAATTGGACTTCCCCATTCACTTTGTGTATGTTCTCCCTTTTTTTCTTACACATGCTGATATCATGATGGCTTTTCATTTCCCATGATCATCACAGCGCTCTTAAAGATGCGAGAATTCCTCCTGGACCAAGGCTCCTCATTCTTGATCACATCCAGAGGTCTGACTGACGCTCCATGTACTGAATTCTTGTCTCTAGATTTGTCATCATATCTCACTTTTGATTGAATCCCCGTCTTCAGGGACCCAGAGCTGAAAAATGCAAGGCGGCTGTAGCTGGATGTAGAGGAGTCGAACTGGTTGAGTTGCCAAAGAACAAACTCACTTTTGACGAATGGGGGAATGGTATAATAGAGATAAACTATCATTTTTGTTTGAATTGTCCTCATAATTTAGTTGTCATTTGAAGGACATGCTTGAGAACTGCTTAGTCTCACTTGCTATATAGCTTTTTAAATCTGCTTCTTTGTAGCTTCAATTCTAATGGCACCATAAATGGATCAAGCTTTACCAGGAATCTGGGCTTTGAATGTGATAGTACTGCTCTGTTTTTTATCCCTAAAACCAACTCAGCATGGGTTAATCTCTTGGTTGGAGAAATAGTGATTGGGCTGATGCAAACCTTCCCTGAAAATATGGAGTCTGAGCCATATACCCTCATTTTTTCCTTTCCATATGAACAGCCTGTGTACATCATAAGATACTCTGACGATCATATGAATCAAAGCAGTTGGGCAAACAAAATGAGACTAGGTATTGCCAAACTTACTTGCATGCTTACCACTTGTATGAAACTTAAAATACACAATACTTTTGAATTGGGCTTTTTTTTTTTTTTTATAACCGTGGATGTCCGGGCCAGCTTACGTGCACCTCGACTAATCCCACGGCGTCCTGAAGTTAACGATCGAGTAAACCTCCAATGGCCTTGAGGGACTCGAACCGGTGATCATTGGGGAGTAAACCCAAACTTTTGAATTGGGATTTAAGGTGACAAAAGTTGAAGGGAAAATGCTTGATTAAGATAGACTAGACTAGCTTTGAAAAATTCTTGGGTGTAGATTTTGCATATGTCAAACTTGCAATCTTGGTGGTTGAAAGTATAAGATGAAATTTAGGTCGTTTGATGATGTGGCAAATATACTAAATCATACACAAATGTATAAGATGATGAAATCAAGTACAAAACAATGGTATGATGTTCGGTATAAAGAAATAAGATTAGATCATATGTGGGGCATGTTATGATTGGTCTTATGGTCCTGATTTTGGGGCTCAAAATATCTAAAGGGTTGCTTGTAGTACAAAACAATAGCACGAAGTTGGACATAAAGAAGCAAGATTAAATTACATACGTGGTATGTTATGATTAGTCCTATGATCTTGATTTTCATCACGCATCGATTGGATACAAGTGGGGCCCAAAGCCCAAAATATTTAGAGGGTTGCTTGTGGTACAAATTGTACGAAGTTGGCTATATAGAAATAAGATTGTATACGTGGCGTGTTATGATTGACCCTGACTTTCATTCCATAACGATTCGGTGCTAATGGGACCCAAAATATTTAAAGGGTTGCTCTTGTACGCAACATTTGAGGGGTTGCTTGTGGAATGGGGATTCAATGAAGCTTTCAAGGTTCTTGACTTTGTGGCTTTCTGTGTTGGGTAAAAGTCACGGTACCTTGTAATCTATATATTTGACTTTGGTTTGGCAATTTTTGTTGGAGCTGCCTGTGCAAATCAAAAGTCCAGAAAAAAAATATTAAATATAAGGAAATAATAAATAAATAAATAAATTATAAATTTCATTTTTGTTTGGTTGTAGGGAAAAAAATATGAGGAGAAAGAAAATTAAATTATCATGAAATGTATTTCAAAATTCAGACCCACAAAATTACAATCTTTCACTAGAAGAAATTGTATCAGACATGCCCAGAAAAGGGTTTAAATCAACATTCTGGCTAGAAAACCATAACTTAATTACAAAGAAAAAAAAGTATTGAAAAACAAAGGAACCAAACGCGCCTCAATCCTCAACCTTGAGATATAGTACAGATTTAGGATCGAGCTTCAAAGGCAAAAACCTAATTGGGAACGGGAGTAGGGCCAGGCTGGATAAGCCTGTGAGCCTGAGAGAGCTGATTCATCAAAGACACTATCCGGTTATTATACTGACGCGCTTGATCCACGGCCTCCGCTTCCAGTTCCCCGAGCTGCGAGCACAGCCTCTCCTCCGCCTCCTCCGCCACTCTCAGCCGCTCCCGTGCTCTCTCCAGCTCCCTCCTCATCCTCTCCTCCCTGTCCTGGCTCTTCTTCAATTCCTCCTCCAGCTCTTCGTTTCTCCTCCTCAACACCTTCTCCTCCTCCTGTTCCTGGTTCGCCGCCTTGGCTGGCCGCCGTGGTTGAGCTACTGGCACTGCGATGCTGGGAGCCATTTTGTAGTTAGCGAGTGTTCTCTGCCCGTTAATGGCATTGAAGGGGGCCTCTTTATAGGCCATAAATGTTATGTCCAGGTTCAATGTATCTGCTCCTCCGAAAGTCGCTTACGTATTTGCTTATCGTATATCACTCTAATCTGGGCCGACCCCTGGCTTCTAATGCTAAGTCGTCGTGACGCTAACGGCCGTTGGCCCCACTCGACACCGCCTATTGTTTCTAGAGTGCGACTCTTTCCGATTCAACCCCACGTTCTCTTGTTTTCTTCTCAGTCAATTTTTTATTGTATGAAAATTTGAATCATGTTCTTCAAGTCTTTGATCACATGATTTCAGGGGTTAAATCGTTATTTTCATATCTTTGTAATTACATTTTTCAATAATATTGCCAATATTTTCTATGAAAATGTTGAAAAAAAAAGGCAACAGCCGAAAAATCAAAGCGGGATTTAATAATCATATCACTTGTTATAAAACAATTCATGTTAATCCTAAGGGGTAGTTCGATTGGTACGGTCTTGGGTTTGCTTTACAATAATCACCAATTCGAGTTCTTTTAGGGTTATTGGAAGATTTACCCTTTGAAATATAATTCATATTGATGGATTGTGAAAATTGTATCGGGTTTAAATTATCATGGTTCTAGCATTGGGAAGCACTCAACGATACAAATTTCTGTTGGTATAACCAACCTTATATGGCTCAAAAGATTGACTAAATTATAAAATGCGAAAGAGTGGTGGGGATGATCCCCAAAAATGATTTTTTTAATCAACCGTGAGAATTAATCCAATATAATAAAAGAAGAGGGAGAGGAGGCAAAATGATTGGCATACATTGGGTGGGATGGGGACCATGCATTGGGAAGTGGCCCAGTGGGGCAGCAGCCAAGCTCAACCCAGAAGGGTCTGGACCATTCTACAACCTAAAAGGATGAAGGGTGTGGTTCTCCTCGATTTCTCCACTCACAATCGCTTTACCCTACAACGTGCATCTGAAAATTTTCCAATTCAAAAAAAGATAAAAAAAAAAAGGGAAAAAGGAAAAATGAAAAAGGCAAGGTTAGAATTATATTATCTGTTTGGTAACGTTTTTTGACAATTAGAAAGTAAAATGTTTTTAAAAAATATTTTTTAGTTATTTTTAATTATATATATATATATATATATTAGAAAATAATATATAAACATAGACTGTGATTAAAAACAAAATATTATATATAAAAATTATTTTCAAAATATACTTAAAAATAATATTAAAAGCAAGTTAAAAATATTTTAAGTTTTAAATAGGGTTAAAAAACTATTTTTCATAATTATTTTAGAAAACAATTACTAAATAAGGTAATAGAGTTTTCAAATATTTTCTTAAATTTCAGGTAAAGTTTTTAAATTTATTTTTTGAAAATATAAATAAAATGACTTAAATTAATTTCTAGACCACCACTTGGTACGAGATTCTTTTATTTCATCATAGTATAAAAAATATTATCAACAAATATATATCTTTTAATTATTTATATCAAAATATCAACTAGTGCTGGTCAAACTCATTTAGAAGTGCTCATGGTAAAAATAATTTTAATTTGTATCATTTTTTTGTGAATAACGCTTTCATTATAATATGCTTATTAGAAGAATCATTTCATATTTGGAGAATTATATTAAAAAGTAATAATAAAATTGGCAGAAACAATCGATTATATGGACAGAGTATTTCAAATGATTTTTCAAATTATTTTTGAAAGCGACTTTCAAAATAAAAATGTTTTTACGGCCATGTGGTGTCCACTCTATTATTTAGTTTATATGATTGCTCAATTTAACCGCATGCAACCATATATTTATTAATAATAACCCACTTAATTTTCATGGAGGGGATTATTTTAGTGATCGTGACTAGTCCCCGTGACATTATGTAAATAATGACTCCAAATTTTATAAGATGGATATGACTCAAAAAATGAAAAATCTATCTCATAAAAAATATCCTAAATTACCACTATTAGATAAAAGACGTGTGACAACTAACATAATTGATAATCGTACCTAACACCTTTGCCATGAATATTCTACGGAATATTCCTTTTGATGGTGACGCTAGTTAATAATTGTAGGAGCTTTGAATGGGATCAATTGGGTAGGGTTTTACTTTGCATCAATCCATATTATCGTACTCCGACCTTTGATGCCTTAGTGGTTCTATTATTTAATTATTCGTAAATTTATTAATTTTACCAATGCTTACGTGGCATATTTTGAAAGGGACAAAAAATGGATGATTGATGATTTGATATCACCATTTTTTTTCCCCATCCAATCCTCGCTTTACACCTCAATATCTCATTTCCCTCTTTTTATTTTTATTTTTTATTTTACATAATAGTTTTCGATAACATAATTATGTTCTCCATAACCCAAAAAAAATATATATATATATTGATAATCGAAAACCATTTTCTATTCTTAAAAATGAAAAATATGATGTTATCAGATAATATCTTTTAAATTTTTTTAAGGGTTATTTTAAAAAATAATTATGTAAATATGTAAAATGATTAAAAATAAAATATTAAACATAAATATATATATTTTTTAAAAATATATTTAAAAAAAAAATTAGGTTTTTAGATGGACTTTTATTATACAAAACATAAAAAAATGGTTTTTAAAAACTGCTTTTTAGAACGGTTTTCGAAAACAGTTTCCAAACAAACCATAAATCTTTTGCTTTATTCGAATCAGGGATGGTGAATTGGGCCTTTATGGGAAATCTATTTACATCGTTGTGGGCTGGGCGGTTGCAAGGCCCAGCTAGGAGGGTCCTGTCTTGGGAGTGGTCTAGGCCCAATTATGATCTAATCCACTTTTCCACCCGCCATTACTACAAGCCCATATTATGATGTTATCCATCACGATGTGGATCTAATGATGAAATTGAAATTTTCGAAGATGAGATTTTAAGAAATTATCAATATTAAATTTGATATAAATTTGAAATGAAAAATTCAGAAATACACAATAATATTTATACCAAATTAATTTTTTTAGTAAAATAATATATTTATAATTAAATTAGTAATATTAATTATAAAAGAATGTGATAACAAATATGAACTAAAAATAAATAATTTGATTTGATTTTAACATAATATATTATATTTAATATTAAATTAATGATTCATATAGTTTAAATATTAATTTAATAAATTAAAAATAATGATAGTATGAGCATTATCTGATATAGTAAGGGTATAAATAAAGTTTGTTTCGGTTCATTTTTGAGTAAAAAATAAATCAAATTAAATATTTTAAGATTGATTTGGTTTGATTTTCCTAAATTTGTTTTCACCCAACTTAATAACATTTTCTAGTTTTTCCATCGGGTTGTAGATTCGTTTTTGTTTTAAACCTAAAATCTATTGATTTGGATTTGATATTAAAAGTATATTGAATATATTTAAAATTAATTTAACTATAATAAAAAAATATATATCAAACAATTATATATAAATTTTAAAATATTGGTGTGATATATGAAATAAAAAAATCAAAAACCAAAATAAGATTTGTTTTCAAAATTCTCAAACTAAATCAATCTTTTTATTATTATTGTTTGGTTTAGATTGGTTTGTAGGTTTTTCGATTTTGCTCGTATTAATAAGTGAAAAAAATGATAATATATCCCAAAAAAATAATAAAATCATTTTTTTTTCTTTTTAAAGCCATCGAAATCCAACCTTTTAACTGATTTTTCAATCCAGATTTATTATTATTATTATTATTATTATTTACAATAGAAATTTGAATTTCTAACCTTTCAAAATTGAACTTCCCACCAACCCACCATACACGAACAGGATCAGCCCGAATCAACTAATCAGCCATCAATCATACACATTATTTATTTATTTATATTATTATTATTAAATATTTATAATAAATATTAAAGATTTCAATATTATATTGCAGGATGATAAAGGAGCGCTTTAATGGGAGCGTGGACAAACGTATTTTGTAATCTGCAGAAACCCCATCTGTTATCTTCTTCTTCCTCAACCAATTCTGGTTCTTCTAGTCCATGCACCGTTCTTTAATTAATATTCAGAGAGAGCTCCGAAATTTTATCTTTTGTTTTCTACTCTACGCCATCTTCCCTGTTTTCTAGCTTCAATTCTCCCATGTGCAGCCCCATATCCATCGTCTCCACGGTGAGTTTTTATTTTTATTTTTTATATTTTAGTAATTATTTCATCTCCCTTTGTCGTCATCTTGAATTTTATCTCTCGATCTGTCGGTTGGTTTACGATTTTCCAGGATCCCACGCGGGTTTCCGCCAAATTAATTTGTTTTTTGGGTATAATTTTGGAGTATTTCTCTGATTTTTCCGGCCATTAGGGGCGGTTTCTGAATTCGTTGCTTTTCTGTTGTTCTGTGTTGGTCGGCCGTGGATCAGAGCAATTCTGTTTAGAAGATCATCTGTTTTATCTGTTTGATTTTTTATTTTTATTTTTTGCAGCTTTGGAAACCCTCGACTAGCTCTGAGACTTCAGAACTGAAAATTATGCAATATAATAACATAATTGATAGTCAATGGTCTGCCATGGACGGGGGTTTTGAGTTGGCTTGGAAATTTATGTAGAGGTTTGTGTGGAGGGGCATGGATCTGCAGAGCCATCCTCAGCCCGAGTTGGGGCGGTTGGAACAAATAGTTTCGCAATTTCTTTTGAAGAGCTTGCACATTGTACTAGACTCTAGGATCCCTTCTCTTCGGCCGGCCCGTGATCGGAGTGGTAATGTTTCGGGGATTTCTCGGGTTAGGAAGAGTGACAAATGGTTCAGTTTACAACTAGGAGACCGCCCTGCTGCTTTGGATAATTTGCATTTCTGGCATAGGAACTTGATGGATCCTATGATAATTGATATAATACTTGTTCGGGAAGGGTCAAATTCTTCATCGTCTATGGACAATGTATATAGTACTGCAGCAGTAGGGACATCGGTTGAGACTGTAATAGAGAGGTGGGTTGTTCAGTACGAGTCTCCACGGTTGATGGCTACTCCTACTGGTGAAAGTTCAGCCACCTACAAGAAAATTTACAAGAAGTTGATCATACTTTTGCGGTCACTTTATTCAACAATAAGGCTTCTTCCTGGCTATCGGGTTTTTCGGCTGCTAAGTTCATTGACTCAAAGTTACGATTTCGATATAATTTACAAGGTTTCATCATTTACTGAGCCGTTCTCAAGGGCAGAGGAGGAAGTGATGAAGCATTATAGTTTTTTGCCTGTAGAGGCCCTTTCTGGTCGCCTCTGTATATCTGTGACATATCATCAAACACTTTCTGATTTCAACCTTGAGCCCTTGACAGCGTTTCCGCCAACGATTATTACAGATTATGTTGGTAGCCCTGCTGCTGATCCTCTGAAGGCTTTCCCCTCGTCAGAGAAGGGTATTCGTGCTACTTCCTTTCCATTGCGAGGACGAGGAGTACGATCTCCGTCTTCTGCACCATTTCAACGCCCACACAGCTGGACGAGTGGTGGCCACAGAGCAGCTCCTTTTACACCAAATCAACCTCTCAGTGGGTCTCCACCGGCATTTCGCATGCCTTATATGCCATATGATCTTCCGACTCAACCTCTTGATATATATGGTCATGGGGTCCAAAACTATAGACCCCCAACCCATCAGAAGGCTACCAGTTTTGATGAGTATCAACTTTCACCTCCATTTTCGCCATCACAGTCCCCATCTCCCCCGACATACTTTTCCAGTAGTAACCCTATGTATTCTCGTTTCTCTTCAGAAACTGCTCCTGTAACTATCCCACTTCCATTGGTGGGCAGAGGCTCTAGGTACCTTTCGCCAAATTCATCTGATCCTAGTAGACATTCTCTTCCACCTCTGTCTCCCAGGAGCACAAGGCATGATCCTTCATCACAGGAGTCTCCATCGGGAAATAGGTCATTTAGAAAAACAGAAGGTTTAAGGATAGGAGAGTACTCTGGGACAACAAATAATTATTCTGGTCAGAAGGTAGTCATGTTTTCTGATGCAGCTACTTTTTGGTCTTGAACTCTTGCTCTTATTGTTTACACCACAACTCTTATGCTGGTTTTTGAAGCCCTCTCTTATATGCTTTGTAGGTATTGAAAGATAGCAAAGATGATTCAGGGCGGTTCTCAGGGTTGCTATCTTCCAGTGGCTCACCACGTATTGGCTTTTCAAGATGCTCTAGCAGATTATCTTTCCAGGATGACTTGGATGATTGTGACTTCTCTGGTCCTTTTGATGTGGATGATGTTGATACAACAGATTCCCATGCCAGGTACCTTTCTTTACCACTTCTCTTACTATACCAAGGTAGGCATTTTTTTGGCATCATAAGTTTAATAAGTCTGATGAATTGTCTCCATGCCTTCTGTCAATAAATTTCGGTGTGATTGAATAACCTTATTTATCCAAGTAAAGGCACATCCCTGATGATCATTACAACTAAACTACAAATGTCCAAATGCATTGATCTCAAACTGTTGGTCGTAGGTTTATGGCTTCTCCAACTGCTTCAAGTGAGAATTGCTTTGATACTGCATGTGTTACATGATGTGATAAACTTGCTCTAGAAAAGAATCTGCAATTTGGGCATTCCTCTCATTATATTTGGTGGTATTTGTTTGTTTGTCTGAGTTGAGGATCCGGTTTGAATGGCTACAGTTATAGCTGCATTGCTGCCTCCTGAGCATGTTTAATGGTTCACTTTATGCCTTTGGTGTAACTAGACTTGAGGTTCTTTGGAATAAGGGGGAAAATCCTTATGAGATTTGCATTTATTCTTGAAGCACTGAAAATAAATGACAGAAGTAGAGAAAAAGAAAATGAAAAAAAAAAAAGAAGGAAAATAAAAGATCATGGAAACCTACTGTCAATAGTCTCACAGCTTACCTGAGGGTGTGGGAATGGGGATTGTTCATGTAGCTCTTGAACTCTGCAATTTTCTTGTCTAGAAGGTAGAAGAAACAACTAAAAGAGTGAAATGAAACACATCCAAACCATATCATTTTTTTTGATAACCATCCAAACCATATCAATTTTCATTCTATACTTTATTGAAAAAGCTGTTTTCAGTCTTTAAAAATCCGTTTATAGTACGAGAGAACTCTTTTACCTAATAAAATGCCTAATACTCTATCATCCATCTGACATTACACTAATAGCAATTATTAAAATGAATTTAAAACCCCCAAAAATTGTCGCTTTTATCAGTAAATTCCCAACACCTTTGAGAGACCTTTCCCAAGAACTAAAAATTACCTAATGTAGGTAACAGGTAGAAAATTATGTCTTTTGGAGCTAACTGCCTCAACCTTAAGTTGATTAAAGATGAAGGTGGAGGAATGTGCCACATTGCTATCTTCTCGGTGGATTGTATCTCTGAATCCTTTCAGTGATTTGTGTTTGTGTGTGTGTTCTCTTGATCTTTCCCCTCCTGTTTTTTTCTTTCCCTTTCTTTAGAGGATTTTCCTTTGTTTATTCATTTTCATGTATCTTTTTCTTTTGATTTTTGTTCCCAACTTAAAAATAATTAACTAGGCTTTAGATTTAGTATCAGGCTTTTCTGTTATTGCCATTCCCATGTTATTATCCAAATTGATTCCAATTTTTGGTGATGACACCCATCTTAAAAAGAAACCATCAATAACAACACTAAAACAAGCTTGAAGAAACTAAAGCAAGGAGGCACTCTCCATTCCCATAGCCAGGCCCAAATGTTTGATAAAAGAGAATATCTTCAAGGTCTCGAGGTGCAGTACACATCCAAAACTGCCGCCGCTTCATTAGGGCCTCCACCAGTTGTTCAAATCCATGATGTTCCAATCAATTTTACTACATGTATAATCTCTATCTTTTGGGGGTAGGTCCATTTTGAATCTGTTTAGTGGACACTTGGAGCCTCAAAATCACAAAATAACCCTTTAGCTGGTGATTATCCAATCTTCCTCATGTCCATGGAAAATTTTATGGAGAGGGAGTTTTGGAAAAATGATCTCTTGGTTCATTGCTCGAATGGTCAGATCCATGGTCCCAAAATCCTGACACATTGGATGTGAATTCTTGGTTCACCTGTCAAATGCTGGTAATGGCTGGGGAATGGTAAGGGAATAGCAATGGACACTGCTATAATTCTCTGTTTGAAAGATGAAACAAATACATAACCTCAAATTATATTATGTTTGGTGCCTCATCATTGCTTTTATTGGTTTTAGGGTGTGTTGCATCTGAATGATGTGTATACATGTAAAATTTCATTACAAATAGGGGTGTAACCCAGTTCACAGGAAGTATACAAGCCACCACCAAAGAAAATAGGCCAAACTAAACTGCTGCCAAGCTATGTACAAAATCTAAAAAGGAATTTACATTAGCTTTCCCTGAGCTGCTTGCTCATGGAAATGACGTTTTAAGAAGAAACTTTTCACTGCTAATTATGGTTGTTCTATCCCCTTGAAAATTATTCTATTTCTTTCTTTTCCAGATTGTCCAACAAAGGAGAGCAAATCTCTAAGCTTCCTTGCAACTCTTGTGCACTAAACCACTGTGTCATCTAAGCATCAAATCCTTGCTTGTGCAGGGAAGAGCCCAAGAAATTCCAAACTGTGAAAAAAGAAAATTTTGGGGCCAAAAGCTAGAAGCCCACACTCTATAGATGTTTCCAAGTTCTCTCTCTCTCTCCCTCTCTCCTGACCCCCCACCCCAACCCCCAACACCAACACAAGACAAGAATGGGGAAACCAGAGAGATCATTTTCTTTTAATAGTTAGATTGGATTGGTTTGAAATTTGGACTTTCTCTCTCCAATTGCTTCCACTAATTTAAGCTAATAGTAGACATGTGCTTGTGCTTGTTCAATAATCATTCTATTCTTTTTCCTTATGATAATTTCTGTAGGCTACTGATCCCTTCCAGCATCATCTATGTAGAAACATATTACAAGCTATATTTTACATTTTTGCAATTTTTACGTTTTTTTTCACTCAGACAAAACTCTTTTCCCTTTTTTTTGGATTTACAGTCAGAACCTTGATGGGAAAAGAGCCTCAGAGTTTCCTTCACTGGCATTTCCAATGACTGGAAAATCACCAGATGCTGCTGTTGGTGTTCTTGTTAACATGCTAAGGAGGGCGCCTCCTCTGCGCCAAGATCCAAGTTGTTGCTCATCCCACTCTTTGAAGACTGAACCCGAGGGAGAAGCGGGTGCAGCATCTGAATTTTTTATGGCTCGAAAGACAGCTGATGCACTGGAAGAGCTCAGGAGTTACAAAGAAATGAAAGACTTACTGCTCTCTAAGAGTGGAGCACATGTGGTTACTAGAGAAGAAACTTAAGCCTCCTGCTCCTCAAGGAAAGCAGTACCACATACTGGTTCTTATACATACTTTCCTGAAACTGAAAACTAACAAATTCTGTACATATGATAACTGAAAATTGGTTACCATCCTCAAATCAATTGCCTGATTCTGATGACAGTTTATTTGTTGCTTAGAAGCTAAATTTTTTTGAGGATACTGTTGAAATCATTGGTGTACTAAAATTGAACCCAGTTTGCTTTATATCCTTGGGTTGCTTGGTGGTCTTCTTTCAGGGAAGGCAGCTGCTTTTTAGGGAATATATTTGTTAGGAGCTCCTAAAGGAGACTAGATGGGATTGCTGCTGATCAGTCCCAAAAACTGGAATGCCAGAGATCCACCTGACCCTAACCCTAAGGCTCTGACTCTTAATTGTTTTCAAAACCAATTTTCTTTTCTGTTTTTCAAAAATAAAAAACAGAAAAAAATATATTTGATAGCCAAAAAAACCGAAAATAATTTGAGATAATATTTTTTAGTTATTTTTATTTGTTTTTAAAAAACTATTTTTTTAAAATTGGTTAATAACATTTCTAGTTTTTAAATAAACTTTTATTTCACAATGCATCGTAAATAATGCTATTAAAACTTGTTTTTTATATTTGTTTTTGAAAACATTTTTCAACATAACCTAATCGATGTGAATGGGAACATTTTCAAAAAACAATCTCTAAAAATAATTTTTGAAAATAATGCATACTTGTTTTTGAGGACAAACTTTTGTATGAGAAATTTAATATAAAAAATGGTTTTTGACAACAATGATCGAAAAATCGTTTTCACTCGTTTTATAAAACAAAATCATGTTTAAAAATTTTAATATGAAAATCAGTCTTCTCGGGAACCAAGCACGGCAGTATGAAAGGGATAAATTTTCTTTCTCCATCTCTCGTCGTCTGTTCCCTTTTCACTTTCTTTTTTTCCAATCATTCTTCTTTCTCTGCTGCAACCACTCGCTCGATGTCTCGCCCCAAACACTCGAAACGTCTCCCCATTTCGCTGCTTCTTTCCTTCTATGCCGCTCTAGTCTGGCCCCTGTCCTTGTCCATGTGGAGCACTGCTGTTGATGGATTGCTTCCAATCCAAAACCGCCGCCCACCTCCACTCCCCTTACGATCCCTCCTCCACCCCTGAACCCGCTACTAAGCCCGATTCAGGTCTCCATCTTTAACTCTATCTCCGCATTTTCAAATTTTTTTTTGTATTTTTTGGCTTTGATAATGATCCTATTTTGAAATGTTTTGTGGGTAACGGGCCAACAGCTTCAGCAGCGACCGCATCGTCTCCGCCAGCAGCGAGAAAGCTCCTAGTGTTGCTTACTCAGTCTTGGCCTGAAGCTTAACAGTTCGTGGACAGGAAAAACAGAACACCATTTTTAGTTGAGATTTTTATTTAAAAGTTCGAGTATTGCTTTATGACTGATTATATATAAAATTAATTTAATTTAATTTTTATTTTAATATTTTTAATATATAGGTAATAATAAAATATTTTTTTAAAAATAAATTATAAAAAATTATAATAATTTAATTATTTATAAAATATATTTATTTTAATATAATTAAAAAATTTAAAGTAATTAATAAAAAATTAAAAAGTTAAATGGGTGGAGTTTGGTATGGGATGACCTGTCCCAAACCCTTCTCACTGTCATCTTTACTATGAAAGAAAAAATATATATATATATATATATATATCTATATATATATATATTAAAAAATAATAAATTATTTTATATGTTTTTTTAAAACTTGTTTAACCTATTTTTCTTCACTGTATTAAGATTAGATAATTTTAAATTATATTATTTTTAAATAATTTTAATTATATTTGATTTTTTTTAAGTAAAATTAAATATAAGAAAACTATTTTTTTAATATTTTTTTATTTCTTTAGGACCTTCCAGAAACAAAACATAGCCTTGATATTTTAAGCTAAGGAAATTTGAAGAGAATTTGTGTAAAATATGATGAAGAGGAGGAAACTAGAAAAGGAAGAAGGAAAGAGAAAGACGAAGAAAGAAGAAGAAAGGCAAAGGGAAGTTAGAAATGATGGGGAAAATAAGTTGAAAGGGGTATTTTTGTACGAGAGAAGTCATTTTTGAGGCAATTAAGGGAGGTCAAATTTGTCATTTTAAGGGAATTTCATCCCCTTTAATTAGTCATCCGGACAAAATATGAAATCTTAAAGAGTAATCCATGTTTGAAATAAATGCGCTTCATTATTTCAAGTTTTTATTTATAGATTTTAAAAGAAAATGTTATTTTTAAAAGAAAATGTTATTTTTAAAAGAAAATGTTATTTTTATAAGAAAATAATAAAGATATTTTTGTTTGATAAAAAAATAATTAGAAAATTAGGGTTCGTTTGATTTTTGTTTTCAATAACTGTTTTCTGTTATTGAAAAACACAATAAATTTGTTTGGGAAAGAGAGTATGTTTTTATTTTTTTGTATTTTTTATGTTTTCAAAAACTATTTTTTTAGAATAATAAAAAAGATGTTTTCATTGTTTGTTTTATAATTTAAATAATAGATTGTTTTTCGTGTTTTCTTTTTTTTTTTTTTTATATTTTCTTAGCTGTTTTTTTATGTTTCTATAAAGGTCAGTTCCATCCAACCACCACACCCCCACCCGCAAATCATTTATTCTTCCTTAAATTATTGAAATTAATATACTTACACACGGTGATAAAGTAATATTATGTTTAAAAAAATTATATCTGGTGTAAAAAATTTAAAATAAAATAATTTTTTTAATTTAAATGAATTGTGCATATGAAAATCATTTAAATATTTATAATATCAAGTTAATGGAAGAAAACACTTCATTAATTAAAAAAAAATTTCAAACATGTTTTTTATTTTATTTATTTTAAAAAACTTTTTTATCAACTCAACCAAACATATTTTTGTTTTTAGAACAAAAACTGTTTTTCAGAATTTAGTTTCCAAATAAAATTTTTTATTTTTTGAAAACATAAAAAATTGTTTTTAAAAACTATTTTTCAGAATAGTTTTCAAAAACAGCAACCATGTTAGATTTTCAAAATTGGTTTCAATGGTCATTTTAATCGAATAAGCCAAAAAATATTTAGGAGAAAAAAGTCTTTTAGTGAACAAGTCGGCGAAGAGCAAATCTTAGGGAGCAAGTCTCGCTTTGCATCGCGCCAATTGGTATTTAAAGTAGACATACATACAACAATAGATTCATTAGGCATATGATATGCATTCATCGCCTTGCCCCCTCTGTCATTTCATCCCTTTTAATCGGTTATTCCGAAAAAATATTGTCAGGGAGAAGAACAAATCTTAGTGAGCAAGCTGGAGAAGGACAAATCTTAGTGAGCTAGTCGAAGAAGAACGAATCTTAGTGAGCAAATCTCCCTCCGCATCGCGCCAGGAGGCATTTGAAGTAGACATACATACAGCAATAGATTCATAGGCATATAGTATGCGTTCATCGCCTTGCCCTTTCTGTCGTCTCACGTTCCCCGCCTCTCAACTTCAGAGGTATTCTATTTTTTTTTCTCACACCCCTGTTTGTTTGCTGCGAAAATTTGGCAAATATGAAATCCCTATTCGCTTTTACCCTATGGGCCTGTCTATTTTTCAAGAAACCCAACGTAATTCTGATCATAAGACTCGGAATTTTGCTTTCTTTCAGTTTCCTGCTTTAATTTTTATTTTTATTTTTCCTCAGAAATCAAACGGAGGTCTGTCTATTTTATGATGCCCCTTTTTCTGCCATCGAAGGTTGATTACTGAGAATGAGAGTTGTGGATGCAGGCATGCGAATGATCACTTGGAGGAGGAGGAACTCAGAAGGGACATGGAGTTTGCCCAGGAAATTGCTATTGCCCCAACTAGCCCACCCAAAACCCTGGTATTCTCACATTCACATGCATCCTATCTGAGAAAACATGATAAACCCAGTAGAAAATGAAAATAAAAAAGCCTGAATGATAATTGTTCATTGATGTGGCATGAATACTTTGAGCCTCTTGAAACTTCATGGCATGCCCACTTTGAAGGGGCAAAAACTCCTATCCTTTTTATCCTTGGGGTACCCGAAATTGCGATTCTGTGATGCTAATTCTGGCTCATCATGAAACCCCAATTACTCCAGCTTCGAAAAAATGCAATCAAAGCTTAAGACACAATCCCATTCCTAATGGGAACTGAGCAAATTCTTGAGTAATGACAAATTGGTGAATTCCCAAAAATGGTCATTTGTGAAACTTGGAGCATTTTTTTTAGTTTCCATGTCTTATCAAATGGAATTGCATGTCAGGCAAATGTCATATTCTTGCTTCTTTCATCTCTACACTGATTTGCTTTCGTTTTTTTCTACCAAATCTTCTGCTTCATCCACTAACTATAGTTTTTAAATGTCACATGTGCAGAATAATCCAGTGGAGCATGGCATGTTATTTGAAACAAGCTCTAGAAAAACTTATGAAAGAAGCAGCTCAAGGTCTGATGAGAGTAGTAATTGCAGTGGAGAAATGTCCATTGATGAAAAGGTTTTTCACTTAGCTCGTTTACAAATTAGGAGCACCTTCTACAGAGTTGAAGATGGTTTGATGGCCTTGTTGAGAAACTGCTTGGAATCAGAACTAGGAAACTCAACCTGTATATTGTCTGGCTCTGTTATTCATTTTCAAAGCATTGAATCAGAGGATGTTGGGTGGGGTTGTGGTTGGCGTAATATCCAAATGCTCAGCTCTCACTTGGTTATGCAAAGACAAGAAGCAAGGCAAGTTTTGTTTGGTGGTTCAGGATTCATTCCTGATATACCATCACTCCAAAGATGGCTTGAGATTGCTTGGGAAAGAGATTTCGATACAGTTGGCTCGGAGCATTTCAATCACAAAATATATGGCACAACAAATTGGATTGGAACCACTGAATGTGCTGCACTATTTCGTTCTTTTGGTCTGCGGGCAAGGATAGTGGATTTTGGTCCTAAGGAAATTAAATCACCATATCCTCAAAAAAATAGTCGGGGCAAGAGGAAAGCAGATGAAGTTTGTGGACCAATTGACAAATTTCTACTTCGAAGGGAACCAAGGGATCAAGATATTTCCCAACCAGGTTCCAGCAGGCATGATTCGTGTAACTTGGCAGACAGTACAGAGTCTGATAAATGTTTCACAAGGAATGATAAAGGTCGTCAAGTTCTTGTTGATTGGGTATGGAATTATTTCTCTGACAATAAGTTCGCCAAATCAGGCAGCAATGATGTTATTGTCACTGACAAAGCGTAAGTGACTATCTGGAATAGTAGCTTTTTTTTTTCTTTTTTTTTTCTTTTTTACAGAATTTTAAATATGTTTCTAAATTGTGTTGTGCTTTGTTGGGAGATCCAATAAGCAGGCCCTTGTACTTTCAGCATGATGGCCATTCGAGAACCATCGTTGGAATTCAAGTCAAACATCAGCTCAATGGGATGCATCAATACAACCTATTAATTTTGGACCCTACTCATGTAAGTATCTGTATATGCATTTCCTTTCACAACCCATTTTAGCAATCCGCATTTTTGTTTTTATAGGAAAAAGACAAGTGTATATTAAGAAGCACCTAACAAAAAATGTGGTGCAATCATAACCTCTTTTAGCACTCTGTATTTTGTATTTGATTATTGAACTTTAGTTACTAATAGGAATACAAGTGAAACTCATCCTAGCTTTGAGACTGTCCGTGCATTTCTCTGTTTATTGTTCTCTAGAGAAGAAGCATAACCCTATTAAATTAGAAACTCAACAGAGGGAGATTCAACTTTTGTCAGTCATATCATGGGCAACAAAGAAAGAAAGTGGCCTGTGGAAGCTTGATGGGTGGCTTACCAAAATTTTTATATCGCTTCAGAGTTGGGTTGTTCCTTGGATTCAAAGCTTGGAGCCAAATATTTCATGGAGGGATTTCTCATCTTTCTTTTTCTAACTAGTTCATTTCAACGAAATGGTTTTTTCTGGTCATAAATAAGAAGATAATACTCACACATATATATGAGTAGAATTGCACGATGATGGGTAGTAGGGGAAAACTCTATATCTTGAACCCAATGCCAGACCATCCTTGTCCCAGTAGGGGCTGTGCAGGGTGGGTCACCTGATAAATTGGTGTAGCTGACTAAAATCAATGATTGTTGCATATTGTAGTACTGGAAACTTGTATAATATGGCAGAAATAGGTTTGCTCGAAATGGTTTAGATGCACATTAGTTGTGGATTTCTATAACTTCAGGAAAAAAAAATTGTTGTTTGGACTTATTCCAAGAGTTCAATACCATTCGTGGGAAGCTATTTATTTATTTAGTGTCTTTAAATACTTATCTCAAAAATCTTGAACATGTACTGCATATCAATAATGTCGCATTTCTAAAAATTCTTCTGCTTTATACTTAATAGAAAACAGCAGCTCTGGAAAGATCACTTAAAGAAAATGTTGGATGGCAGAAGTTTATTAAAAGAGGGGTTCACACACTGAAAAAGCTGCAATACCAGGTTATACTGCATTTTTGTGAACTTTTTGGTTAAGCCTTAGTATTTTATGTTTAGTAGATTTGACATTATTTTTCTGTTTCAGTTATGTCATATTGATCCTGGCATTGCCCATGCTGAGGAGTTGGAGCAGCTCAAGACCTTGGACAGCATTTTTCTTGAATTCTAGATGAATATCTTGAACTACTATGATTGTCTTAGGTATATATGTATTGTGCTTTATGTATCTTGGAATGACATAACTCTAAATCTATGATATGCTCTCATCATACCATAAAAAAATCTTGTCCATTTTAATTTTCAGTTAGGCAATATTATGGCACTATCACTTAAACAACTAAAAAAAGATAGTACTGTAGCTTTCTTTGTAAGTGCCCTTTGCACAGATAGAACTTTTGGTGCCAACGCATGTGACAGAAGTGTGTATAGACATATATAGTTTGTGGATATATAGACTGCACACACATTCTTATCTTAATTCTCTCCCAAACTCTGGAGCTGGACCAATTTGGAGTAAAGCCCATCAGATACTGCTATCAGGGTTGAGTGAGGACCCATCTCCACAATCTCACCTTTGTCCATAACTATTATGGTATCTGAGTTGATCACCGTGGAAAGCCTATGTGCAACAGTGATCTGTGTGGTTCTGGATAAGTCACCATTGTTGTTCAGTTTTGTTGATTCCAGAGCACTCACTACAGCTCTTTCAGACTGAGTATCAAGGGCACTTGTTGCTTCATCCAGGAGTAAAATTGCTGGCCTCTTTAGTAGAGTTCTAGCAATGGCTATTCTCTGCTTTTGTCCTCCAGAAAGTTGGCAGCCCTTCTGCCCCACAACTGTATCATATCCATGAGACAAATTACTTATGAACTCATGTATCCGTGCTTCCCTTGCTACCTCTATAATTTCAGTTTCAGAAGCTCCATCATTCCCATAGCAGATGTTATCTCTGATTGAGGAGCTGAAAAGCAGAGGCTCTTGCTGTACCAATCCTATCCGTGACCTCAATCTTCTTAGATTGTAATTCCTTATATCCTTTCTGTCAATCAGTATCCTTCCTGCCCTAGGATCATAGAATCTCAGTATAAGGGCCAAAACTGAGGATTTTCCGGCTCCACTTGGCCCCACAAGAGCCACTTTTGATCCAGCTTCAATTTGTAAGCAGAAGTTGTTGAGAACAGTCACTTCTGGTCTTAGTGGGTAATTAAAACTAACATTTTGAAATTCGATTCGCCCTTTGATCTTCTCAGCATGTGAATTCTCTGGTGTATCCGGTTCAATTTCAGTTTTCCGGTCAAGGGTTTTGAATGTAGGAGTTAGAATACTGATGGCGGAGATGACTGTGGGGATCAGTGTCCACAGTTCTGTGATTGAAGGCACAGTGAGGGAGAAAATCTGGTACGATCTTATACCATTCTCAAAAGTAGCTTGATCTCTTTCCACCAAAACTGCTGTATACCACAAAGCAACAGCATGTGCAATGTTCCACAAGCAAAGTGAGAAGCCTTGAATGATCCCATACTTGATGCTTGCTCTCCTGCTCTTTCTCATTGGAGGTTCCAAAGCAATTTTGGCTTTGTCAAGTATGAAATCTTCATGACAAAATGAGGCAATTGTTTTCATGTTGGTTGCAGATTCAGAAGCAAGGGCAACAAGTTCACAATGTGCAGCAGCAGAGCCACTTGAAAATCCTTTGGCAAACTTGGCTTGAATCAGGCCACCAATGAAGTGGCAAGGCATCACAGCCCAAGCTACAAGACCCATTCTCCAGTTAAGTTTCATGGTTACTATTGTTGCAATCAGTATGGAGGAGATACATTGGACGATAACAGACATACGATCCGAGATTATGGTTTTGACCGTTGAGGTATCATTGATGATCCGTGAGGTAAGTGAGCCAACATTATTCTCAGGTTTCTCGAACCACGCTAATTCATTGTTTAGTATGCCTGAAAGAATTTAAGAAAAGGTGTCGGTTTATGCTTTTATAGTTCTGAATTTCTGATGGAAACTCAAACATTCACTAAACCAATAACCTACTAAAGTTGATGAAGTAAATGATGTGAATTCATGATTAGAGTAGCAAATACCTGAATACAGGGCTTGTCTAAGGTTAGTCATGGCCTTCTCTCCAATTACTCCAAAGAAGTAATGCTGCAAGGTGTGAGTGAATAATGAAAGCAGCCCTATTAGAGAGAAGAGGATTGAATACAATCCAACTCGTTGCTTTGCGTCTTCCTTGTAATAGGCTACTCCTATTGTTATGATGAAGTATCCAAAAAAGGGCTTTGAGATGCCAGAAAGAGCTGCTGCAAATGAGCCAATAGCAGTCTTTATAAGCTCACTTTTCTTCAAGCCAAACCAGATTCTGAAAAACTGAACTCTTTTCCCTCTAACCCTCTGTTCCTCTTCCTTCAAAGCATCTCTAGGATGTTTGTTGGGTTCCTCAGATTGGTCCAGGTCTTGAAATGAAATCTCTTGGTCTGTACTTGCATTTTCTTCAGTAAGATCTGTAACTCTGTCATTCATTCAATTTAACTTAGTTAATTAATGTCTTTTTCTGTTTACCATGATTGTGCGAAGAAGGGAGGCTGTGCACCAACCTTGAGCCTTGGTCTGGACAGAGGTTCTGCATGTTAAATAAATTATTATAGAAATTGCTGGTATCTAGCAAGTCGCTGTGTGTTCCCGTCTCTTTAACTTGGCCATTCTCTATGACTGCAATCATATCTGCATTAATCACAGTTGACATCCTGTGTGCAATCAAGATGACTGTTCTCCCCTGCATAGCTTTCTCAATAGCAGCTTGAACCAGCTTCTCTGACTCTGAATCAAGTGCACTTGTGGCCTCATCAAGTAAAAGAATTGGAGGATTCTTTATAATGGCTCTTGCTATTGCTATTCTCTGTTTTTGTCCACCTGATAATTGCACTCCTCTTTCTCCTACCTGAAGCCCATTTTAGCCACAACGAGTTAGCCACAATGAGAATATGTTTATCGAAAAGAAACATTACAAAGATTGATATATCAAACCATTCTACACATTACTATCATAGATGAGTGTATGAAGGATTAGAAGTTGGGTTTTTTCTTTATAGTCTGCAAGTAAAACTAGTAGTCTCTGTGGTTGTATGCGTGCATGTGTTTTTCTATGTGGGTTTGGTGTTGGGTATAGTTAGCTGACCTCTGTTGAGTACTGATCTGGGAGTTGGGTTATGAAAGAGTGTGCATTTGCCATCAATGCTACATTCTGGACTTCTTGATCATCTGCTTCCATGCTTCCTACTTTAATGTTATCCTTGATGGTGCCAGAAAAGAGCGATGGCTCTTGAAATACTGCTCCTATGTTCTTTCGGAGGAACTTCAAGTCTAGATCCTTAATGTTGTAGTTGTCAATGAGAATCTCACCTGGAGGGATGCTCACTTCATTAGGCTTCAGGCGAATTCAGATCTTATACATTCACATGTTTGTGCTGCATTCTGGTCCTTTACTCTTGCATGCTTGTTTTCATATCCACAATCATATATGACATTCATGCATATTTAATATTGGTACTTGTATGACAGGCATGTGAAAATATGTAAATGCAACTATCAATTAGTTTGCATTAATTGTATAGAAACTTTCAACAAAAAGACTTAGAACCTTAGAGGTCTGGGACCGAGCTGCAAACCTTGTGATGGATCATAGAATCTCGCAACTAGGGAGATGACAGTGCTCTTCCCACACCCACTACTACCCACTAAAGCCACCACCTTTCCTGCTGGGATGGAAAATGAAAATCCATCAAGGATTAATCTCTCTTTCCGGGATGGGTAGGTGAAGTATACATCCTGCATGTCAATATTGCCATTGATCTTCTCGAGTGTTTTCCCTTCAGAATCATAGCTTATGGCAGGTTTTCTTTTGATCACCTGAAAAACCTCATTTCCTGCAGCCTTTGCACTATTAAAGATTTGAATGTCTGGTGCAGCATAAGTGAGTGATCTGCAATCAGAAAAAGAACAAACAGGGCTCAAATTAATATCTGAAGGAATACATGTTTTCAGCTCAAGACCAGGATTGAGTTGTTGAGACTGCTTCTTTCTTACATAGCTCCAAAGAGAATGCTCATCACTGCCGCTATGATGTCTCCTCCACTTGATCTCTTGGCTGTGACAACAATGGCTCCAACCCAAATGATCAGAGCCCAGCAACAGGTGGTTACAGTTTGAAACAAACCTGTCCCAACTCCCTTTATTATTGCCTCTCTCTTGCTTATCCTGAACTGTTTGTCCATGCACTCTGAGAAAGACTTGGCAGCAGTACTCTCTCCCACGAATGCAAATACTGTTTTGATTTGAGATAGTGTCTGTAGTACATCAGAAAAGGTTATTATAGTAGATATATTTACTTCTGTGTTCTTTTTTCGCTTGTTTCTTTTCAGGTTTTGTTAATTACCACTAAACTAACGATAACTAATGGGTGATATGCAATTAAGTAGAATTTCCAACTTGTTACCTGTTCTATCATGGATGTGGCTTCTGACAGGAAATGCATTTTTGCAGCTGAAATGGCATTCATCTTCTTGCTATAAGTGGCTCCAGTCACAAGAACCAAAGGAACAACCAACAAGGTGAGCAGTGAAACTTCCCAACAGCAAATGGCAGCGATCAATATTCCAGAGAAGCACGTTGCGATGTTTGATAGAAAATGGCCCAACTGTCAGCGAAAAAGCTTGTTAGTTTTCTCAAACCTTTTGGCTGTGATTTTTATTTGAAAGCTTGCTTGTGTACTTTGCATGGTAGCAGCATAAGATTGAGTCGAGTTGAGGCAACATACCTTCTCCCCTATAGCATCTTGTATGATACTCATGTGGCTGCTTATTCCACTGATGATTTTTCCACTTGTTAGATCAGTGTCAAAAGCTCCAATCTCCTGGTTAAGGGCTGCCCTCAGGAATGCTAGTCGTAGACGTGAGACCTGTCTTTCACTTGCATGCATCCAACACCCAACCTCTGAAAATTCCAAACATTAAACGTTAGGTCTTGTTTGGGAACGTTTTTAAAAACAGTAATCTGTTTGAGAATTTAAATATGAAAAACAGTTTTCTTGATTTATTCTCCATAAAGGCAATATGAATTTCTGTACAATACAAAAGTTTTCAAAATATTCTCTATAATTTCAATTGTTACTCATAACACTCTAAAATAAAACGATTGAAAACTTAAAATGTTTTTAACCTGTTTTTAATATTTTTAAATATGTTTTAAAAATAATATTTATATTTAGTGTTTTATTTTTAATTATTTTACATGTTTGTATAATTATTTTTAAAACCGTTGTAGAAAACAAGTGAAAACAACTAAAAGATGTTTTCTGAAAACACCTTATATTATGATCTTAAGAATAGAAAACAGATAATAATTGTTGGTTGTCAAACGTGTTTTTTTTATGTTTTTTGTTTTAGAGAATAGAAAATGATTCTAAAAAACAGTTCCCAAATAGGTCCTTAGGGTGTGTTTGGGAATGTTATCAAAAATAGCTTTTGAGAACAATTCTCAATTTTTGTTTGGAAATTTAAACATGGAAAACAATTTTATGAATTTGTTCTCCATGAAAATACTCGGTATATATGTATAATACAAAAGTGTCCAAACTATTATCAAAAGTAGTTTTTGAAAATAATTCTTAAAAACAGTTCTCAATTTTTATTTGGAAACTTAAATATGAAAAACGGTTTTCTCAGTTTATCTCCATGAAAATACTATGTATTTATATATGATACAAAATTGTTCATCTATATTTTCATTTGTTGCTTAAAACACCTTACAAAAAACATTTGAAATAATCTAAAACATGTTCTAAAAAATAACTTGTTTTCATATCTCATAAACAATTGTTTTCTATCAAAGTTTACCAAACGTAAAACTGTTTTCTATTATAGAGAATAGAAAACTGTTTCCAAAAACAATTTGCTGACTAGGTGGCTGAAGGATGCATATAGGAAAGCTTGCTACCTAGTATTCCGGCAGGAAACATGGCGGCAGCCATATACCACACATAAGGAACAACCTACACAAACAAGAACAAGAACAAGCTCATCTAGTATCTGCAATTTGGTTTAGAAACTGGAATTGATATGAGACTTCTATATATGTATATATGAATCTGTACCTTGTAGAGGGCATCAACCATGGCTTCGGGATCCTTGATGTTGGTCCCATATGCGTCGAGGGCTTTGCCAAGCAGCAAGTACCCTACTGGTTGGGCCAGGCCATGGACAATGGAGCCCAAGGTGCCCAGTGCCATGAGAACCCAATCCAAACCATCTGCATAGCTCAAAAGCTTATGAAATGGCAGAGCCTCCTCCCCCATTGCTGTATCACCATCTCCCTCAGTCTTCTTCTTCTTCTTCACGTCCATTGCTGCAAGCAGAGAGTGTGTCAGTGCTGCTTCAGTGGTGGATCCATGGCCTTCTTATATAATTTTATTAAACCAATGTGCCCAAAGGAATATGCCTGGGCAATGGAGAATATGCATGATAAGGAACCTGTTGGTTGCTTCTCCCTGTTTGCGTTAGCCTGCTGCTATACCTAAAAGACAATGCACAATGAAACATACTTGGATATATAATTTATTTTTTCTTTAATCCATTTCATTTTTAGGCTATGTCAACATATAAAATAATTTATTAATTTTAAATTTATTCTTTATTTTCCTTCAATTTTTTTTTTCTTTACAATTTTCCTGAGAGTGTACGAAAATAAACATCAAATTTAAAGTTAATAAGTCATTTTATTATTGATTCGAGTCCCCTCAGGACCATTGGAGGTTTACCCGGTCGTTAACTTCAGGGTCCCGTGGGATTAGTCGAGGTGCGCATAAGTTGACTCGACATCCGCGACTACAAAAAAAAAAAGGTTAATAAGTCATTTTATGTATTATTTTTAGAATGTTCTAATCCATAAAATCCTCGACTAATCTGCTTACAGCTAATCATGACAAAATAAATTTTCTTTTAGGACCAAAAAAAAAAAAAAAAAGCGAAAATTGAAGGGGATGGATCCTAGGTATTTCGCTAATAGATTCAAGAATATTGTTGAAACCATGTAATATTCATCCAGCTAAGCATATGCTACACAAACGCAACTTTAAATTAGCCAACTAAGCATTATTCATTAATAATAATTAGAAAAATATTGATGGGTCGGCAATTACTAATTACCCTTTTTTGGCCTCCTCATATGAGAACGACGTGGTTTTAAACCTCTTGTTTATCGAAAACTAAAAAAATAATAATAAAACGAGGAAAAACCACTTGGCTTTAAAAACCTATGAAAATAATTTTTATTGATTTTTTAAAAATTATTCTATATTTCACTTTGTTTTTAAATTTGCTATACATATAAATAGTGTTGGAAATCGTTTTCAAATCACAAGGTCAAATAAGCTCTAATTTTTATTTTATTTTATTATTTGTTCTTTCCCTAATCATAATGTACATTGTATAATGAAAATTAAAAGTACTTTTGCTATGTTGGTTCTCATAAAATTTGAGAAAAATGACAAGGGAAAAAAAATACAAAGGAAAAGTAGAAGGAAAGAAAAAGTGAAGAAAAATAAAAAATAGATTAAAAATCAATAAATTTTTTTTTTGTTAGTTCAAACTCATTTTTATTTATTTTAATTCATCAATATAAAGATTAGATAATTTAAAAATACATAAGTTTTTAATTAGTTTTAATTATATTTGATTTTTTTTTTATATTTTTCATAGTACAACCAAACATGAAAAAATCATTTTCCTTCACAATTTTTTTTCTTTAGGCTATGTTTGGTTCTCAGAAAAATTGAGAGAAAATGTAAAGGAAAAAAAATATAAAGGAAAAATAAAAGGAAACAAAAAGTAAAAGAAAATAAATAATGGATTAAAAGTTGATAATTTTTTTTTTTGTTACTTCAAACTCATTTTATTTATTTTAGCTCATCAATATAAAGATTAAATAATTTAAAAATATATAAGTTTTTACTTAGTTTTAATTATATTTGATTTTCTTTTATATTTTTCATACGAAAACCAAACATAAAAAAATCATTTTCCTTTATATTTTTTTTCTTTCCTTGTTATTTTTCGAGAACCAAACATAATTAGTATTTTCTGAGAACCAAACATAATCGAATCATGTTTACCATTATTTATCAAAATACTTGAAATACTTTACTTTAAAATTCTAAAATTCTCTTTTTAAGAATTCAAATATGGAAAGTTGGTATTTTTTATTCATTTTTTATAAAATAACTAAAAATATTTTAAAATAAAAAATTACTTTATTTTTTAAAGGTTGTTTAGGTAAAAAAAAAATTTTAAAAACACTTTAAATTTATTTAAAAATAATAATATAATTTTCAAATTTTATTTTTAAAGCATGAATTCTTAAAATAAAATTAATTTAATTAAAAATTTCTTCAAATATATTTTTAAAAATAAAAAAATAAAAACTCCTCATCAGACAAAATGATTTCTCGAGCCTTGGAAGGCAAGAGTGGATTCACTGTTATTTCATATTTGCGAGGGCGGGCCCCGCTTTGTACGGTAACATGTTACTTCCACTTCCATTTTGCTCCTTCCACTTCATTTCTATTCAAAATTCTACATTATGAAGAGTATTTTTTTTTAATATTTAAAAAATTTAAATCATGTTTAAAAATGATTTTTTTTAAGGTAATTAGCTTATTTTTATTTTTAAAAACAAAAAATATTCAAATAAGTATTTAGTTTTTATATCAAATTTTATAATAAAAAATATAATTTTATAATTAAAAAAAAAGAAAAAAAAGAAAAGGTGAAGATAATTTAAAATTTTCTTAAAAATTTAAATTAATTTCATAAAAATTGAATTTGACAATGGCGAATCGGAGCTCAAGAAGCAAAAATAGGCGTGGAAATAGTCAATTTCCTTATCAAAATCCATTGTCTCTCCCACAAGGTTCCAGACTTCCAGTTCCTTCTACGCTTCTACGCTTCTGGTTCTTGTCCAGGAATCTCAGATCTCCCCTCTCTATCGGCTCCAGAGCGAAAGGTATCAAGCCCTAACCCTAGATCTCTATCCGTCTCGTGTTCTTCTACATTTGAGAAAGCTCATACACTCGCATTACGACGCCGCACCTTTCATCCAGATATGCTGTCCAATTCGATCTTTAACCTTCTCTACTGTTTCTGATTTGATGTTTTCTCAACGTATTTTCACTGGATCTGGAGCTCCATTTCTTGTTCTTTTTTTTTGGAGATCGTCTTGTTTGTTAAGGAAAATGGTGTAATGAGGAATGTGACACAAGAAGGTTTGTTTTAATGTGTTTATTAGATGCTGACCTGATAGATATGTTGTTGCAGTGTGTGATATTTCAACTGAAATGTGGTGGCTCTTCATCTTTATTGTGATAGTGATTTTTTTTAATGTTCTTTTATGATCTTTATCTGGGTTTTATAGGTGAAGCTTCTTAAGGCCAAAGGGTTACACTCAGACGTGAAGAAAAAATTTGGGAAACCAACAGGAACAGCCTTCTTTTAATAGGAAAAATATCAAAATATTTTAAATTTCTGTTTCCATAAGCCTATTGGGTGTTATGTTGATATTTAGTTTAAGACATGCATGATCTCTGAGCATTGTGAGGGTGATAGGAACAGATCAGTTTTTGATGCACAATAAAAAAGTCTGTCTATACTGCTATAGTTTAGTTTGAAAGAAAATTTTTGCTAATGTTTTGTAAACAATTCGATTTTTAAATATTGTTTAATTTTACATCCATTTATCTTTTGTTCTGATTTTGATTTGTTCTCTTATTATAAGTTTTTTCTAGCCCTATGGCAATTACTGTGGAATTCTTTAAATGTGTTTTCCTGTTCTCCAAACTGAGGCTTGATGTGCCAACTCCCCACAGTTAGAATCCTCCAACATTATAGCTTCTAACATTTTCTGTTCTTTCTTGTTCTTGATTTATTACATTCCTGCTGTTTGCTTTCTATCATCTGCCTGGAATGGTCAGAGTTTGGATTTGTATCTAAGGAGTTGTAGAGAATGGGTCGTGGAGTTAGCAGTGGTGGAGGACAAAGTTCCTTGGGTTACCTGTTTGGGAGTGGAGAGGCACCAAAACCAGCCTCAAACAATGCCCCAGTGCCTCCAAGTGAAGCTCCTGCTGTAAATAATGGACCATCCCCCAAGCCTACCGCTCCTGCTCAACCAGTAGATGTTACCAAACAGATTCCGGCAGGTATCCATGGTAATCTGGCAAATAACTACTACCGAGCAGATGGTCAGAACTGTGGAAACTTCATCACGGTATGATTTTGATCATGATAGCTTTGGTATTTCCAAAGTGCAAGTTTCATAGCGTTGGGTTGCCTACACAGTGTCTCCATTTTATGCCATTTGCTTTGATATATGTCATTCTCACAATATTTTGGAGGCAGCATCATAGTTTAGGCAAATAAGGAAAGCTGCCATCTGAGAATTGGGGCTGAAGGATAGATTACTATGGAAATCAATTAGTTTTAAAAGGATTAGGTCATACTAATTTGTGCCCCTTGGTTAGGGGATCAGAATTTCTAGATTAAAAACTATGGTTTGTATTTTACCCTTACTTTTCTATTAACAAGCTTCTATTGATTTCTATGAGCCTAATTTCTTCTTGGAGAATGAACATAAACGTCCTTCAGGCATGTGGCATCAGTTGGAAGTGATCTTGTTTAATTTATGATATTTCGAATATGTTAAGCAAGGAGTGATCTTTGTTATTAAGAAGCCTTGAGATTTTGTCTTTCCTTCTCGTTTCTTTTTGTTTTGATATCGACTGCTTATCAAAATGTAGGCCTTTGTTTTGTATATTATCTTGAAGCTTTTGGTGAACAAAATCACTTTAAGTCCCAGTTGGTGATTCAAGTGCTGTGTGTAATTGCCTCCCACTGGTGTTTGATGTTTTAATCTTTGATTTTCTTGCTGCAAGGACCCTATGCATTGTATCTAGTGTTCATTAAAGATTTAAAATAAGATAAATGATTACTTTGGATTAATTGGATATTGAATGCAAACTATTCAAGGCATCTAAATATATGATAGTTTGAATTTATTTTCTGTTCCATATGGCAACCATGATTCATATAGAGATGGAGATGCTATAAGTTGCACACCCATGAATATGAAATAACTAGTTGCTGCCGGTGCTTGGTTGATGAATGAGAAATTACTTGCAAAAATCGATGGGGAAGATTGTCCTATTCGTAGATATCTTTTTTTTTTTTTTCTGATAACCAAGGAACCTTCCATGGCCGAGCCCTTAGGACTTTTCATAGGAACCCAAACCTCAATCTAGGACCATATGCTACTTACTGGGACCACACTTTCCAGTATTCCCCCTGACCAACTGGGCTACCCTAATGAGTATCATTTTTTTTTTCTTTTTTGACTAGTCCTAGATAATGTCTCTAAAATAAATGTCAAGCAATTTATTTTTAGGCAATTCTGTAAGAAAGCGGTTATCATCTTGATTTTGTGCTAGAATGAAGGCATTCTGGTGGTTGGAAGAGAATTGTTTGTTCAAGATTACATTTAAGTTTGCCTCTCAAAAAAATAGAAATTATATCTAAGTTTTCAATCCTAAAAAATGATTACAATTGAAATAGGCTGCTAAGATTTTCCTTGGAGATGTGCACAACAGACATGCCCTGAAAGTTTAGTTATTTTCAATTGCTTATCATTTCAATGCTTAAATTTGTTTGATTATCACTCATTCAGTCACGTATGTCCCATTATGAAAGGTAAACTTCCTTCCTGGTTTGCAGGATCGTCCCTCAACTAAGGTCCATGCTGCTCCAGGTGGTGGATCATCCTTGGGTTACCTCTTTGGTGGTGGTGGTGGTAGTGGTAATTGAGCTTTGTTTTATATGTTTGTAATTGAAATACTGCTATCAATTTCTCTGGAACCTGTTTGGATCTTCGATAGACAATGTAATTGTGCTTGATCATGTAATATTACGTATATAGGTGGGGTGGCTCTTGCTGGAATTGTTCAACTGAGATTGTTTGATGATTGATCTGTAAGAATCTGTTGTTTCAAGATCAGTGACAACAATGAACTGTCATATTCTTGGATGTGTGGTTCTTTTTCGAACTTGTGTCTTTTGATTAATTGGTTTTTGCTTGTTTGGGAGATTTTTTTTGTTCAATACCGTCAGTACTTTCCTCAGTGTTAAGGTTACTAGCTGGGAGTGGTTTTTGGGGTAGCTTAGAACTCGAGTGTACGAAGACCGGGATTTGAGAGGCTGGTGAGTAGCGTCATGGGATTAATTTAGCTAGTAGGTTGAACGGAATGGCTTGTGCAGGTGGTTTGTGAAAGGGTTGAAGTTAAAACTCCCATTCAAGACAGGTGCAGACAGATTTCATTTCATATAATACGATAGAAGCTTATATGATGATTGAAGAATTTGTTCATGTTTGGCAAAGATTTTGAGAGGAGTGGAAGCACTTCTTAATTATTAGAAGCGTTACTTTATAGAAATTAGGCATTTGATAAAATTTAAAAAATCGCTTTTAAAAATCTTGAGAATTATTAAGGTTATTCTTACATAATCATTTTATAGGCATGGTTTTAAAAACCGGATCGAACCGGATGGTTTAAATCACTTTTAAAAATCTAGAGAATTATTAAGGTTATTCTTACATAATCATTTTATAGGCATGGTTTTAAAAACTGGATCGGATTGGATGGTCTGACCGTTGACCTGTCACGATTTCGGTCTGATCATTTGGATTGGTTAAATCGGTGGATTGATTGGCGAGCCGGATGGTTTCATTCGAAAAGCTTCCTCTTTTTGCCCGTAGAAACCCATCCCACGTTGGAAAAGTTTTTGCATGTAGAAACCCACCCCACGTTGGAAAAGTTGTTTCCTTTTTTGCTCGTCCCTCTCCTCTCTTCTTCTAGATTTTTTTTTTTAATTATTTTTTACCTCATCTCACTATTATTGATTTTCTCTTATATTTATTATTATTTTATTTCATGGTGTTTAAAACTTATGATTTTAATTTAAATTAATGAAAAGTTAAAAACATTACCATTTTAAATAAATTTTTTATTTTAAAATAAGTTTTTTTATTTAAAAATTAATTTTAAAATTTTAAATTAAAATTATTATTTTAATTTAAAATTTAAATTTGAAACTAATTTTTTGATTTTCAAATAAACTTTTAATTTTTAAATAATATATAAATTTTTATTTTTATTTTTATAATTATTTTAAATTTTAATAATTTTTAAATTATATATTTATAATATCACCGGTTTGATCGCTAGTTTGACCAGTGAACTGTGAACCGATAACTTTTCTGGTTAAATGATCGGTCAAGTCCTGAAAACATTATAATTATAGGTGATTGTTTCAAAGATCATTAAGAGCCCATTTGAGAATGATTTAAGTTAAATCGTGTTTAGTTATAGTACTTTTTTGTTGGTAACATTTCCATTGGAAATGTTTTTCAAGAGATTTGTTTGGATATAATTTTTTTAATAAAACATATTTTAATTGTATTTTTGATAATGCATTACATAACAAAACAATTATTTTTGGGAAACTCATCTATCAAGGATCTTCGAAGAGTTATCAAGGGATTGTCGAAGAGTCATTTCAAGAATCATTTCAAGTGATTTTTAAAATTTTAAAAAATATGTCGAACTTCTCATAGTTTTAGAAGTACATTTGAAATGATTTCTTTTTAAAAATTGTTTTTTATTATATAACATAATATCAAAAACTTTATAACTGATTTTTTTAATTTTTAATTTTCATTTAAATTTCCATACTATGTCACTTTCTTACATTTATAGCCATTTGGGTCATTTTTCTCTTTCACAATTGGTGAAAGATTCTTTCTTGTGACATTTCCCTTATTCTTCTTAACACTTTATAGTCTTCTTAAACTTTTTTTTCTATGAGTGCAAGATCTTCATCTTCTTCGTTTTGCTTATCATCTTCATTTTCACGGGTTTAGACTTCAAGACAATACTCCTCTTCCTTTAGTCATCGACTTTTTGATGACTTTGTGTGGTAATTTCATGTGTCATCAACGGGCCAATCAACTCTTCAACTAAGAGTTCAGTGGGATTTTTAGCGTCTTGAATTATTGTCACTTTTGCTTTTCATTACTTAAGAAGAAGACCTTAAGATCTTCATTACCTTTTAAGGTTCGGTATAGATTTTCCCCAATGATTAAAGGTAGTTTATAATGTCTGTAAATCTAATAAACATCTCAACAATTGTTTTATTATCTTTTGTATTAAAAGGGTTCATAACTATGTAAAAGAATATTAATTGTAAACTCTTTAACTTGATTGGTACTTCCATTAGTAATTTTTAAAAGCCTCTAAATATCCTTAATGGATTCACATTGTTAAATATGATTATATTTATTTACATCTATTGTACAATGTAAATGGTACATGACTTTGTCATTCAATCGAGTTTTTCTTTTGTCAAGCTTATCCCATTTTTTTACTAGGTTTTGAAATGGTCACTTCATTTTCAATTTTAGTTGGAATATGTAATCCGGTTTTGATGACTTCCTATAAATTGTTATCAATTGATTTTAGAAATTGAGTCATCTTAGTTTTACAATATGAATAATCAATTCTCAAAAAAAAGGAGGGTCTATTGATTGAAAACTCTTTCATATGAGATAAGTTCGAGGGTTTAGCCATTTACTCTCAGATGAATGAGTCTGCCTTTTTTGTGTCTTGAATCATTAAATGCACCTGTTTCATTAATATATCTCAATGCTTAAGTTTGAAGTCATGCTTGGCATAGATACCTACCCACTTAGTAGACACCCACATCATAGATTCTTATTTGTGATGGATGCAAACAAACTACTAAGTAGTATACTAAAGGTTTGTTTGAGAATGTTTTTGAAAACAAATTTTACAAATAACTCACAAAAGAAAATTCTCAATTGTTTTTAATAATAAAATTCTATTTAAAAACTCAAATATTCAAAACTTTTTTCTTAATTAATTCACTGTGAAAAGTACTATGTACTTACATATGATGCAGAAGTTTCAAAAGTAGTCTTCATATTTTTAATTGTTTCTTAAAATACCTCACATTTATTCTTAAAAAAAAAAAAAGGTTTTAAAACAAGTTTTCCAAAAAAAAAAAAAAAAAAAAAAACCATTTTAATTCAAAAATTTGTCAAATGTGATGCGAATCTTGAAAACCAAAAGATCCTTGGTCCAATGACTCTTTTTTCTTGATTTAGGCACTTAAGGATGGTGGAATCCTTTTAAATGAGTGGGAGCTAAGGTTTCTCTCTTGATGATAGAATAGTCAAGATATCTTGAAGGCCTAAAAAAGGTTATATAAGTTTACCTTAGCCCATTTTGAGCTTGAATAACTTTATCCAACCTATTTAGATCTTAATTTAATTAACTCTATTAAACTCTAATTAATTAAATAACCCATTTCACAAGCTCTTGTGCAACTTTATGTATTTACCAATATGACCTCATACACACATATAAATAAAAAACTCAAATATCCCTTTAAGTGATGTGCCGCTTATGAATATGAGTTCAAACTAGAACCATTAGGACACAAAAAAACAAAGCCTCTCTCAAAATCCAATTCTCAAGTTGACTTAAAATCCCATTAAGGAGAGTCAATTGCACTCTAATGTCCTATGATATTAAATCGTGATAGAATACTCAAATCTATGACTTACTAACGATTGCATGTAAACTCCTTATGAATTGGTGTTCGTAATTTAACAATGTGAACACTATAAACCTCTCGAGCTTACTACTATCATCCTTAGTCTTAGATCCTCCTATTATGTGATCAATTGATATATTATAACTCTTTAAAAGCACATGTTAAACTCCACTTAAAGAATTATTATGATCATAAATTTCGTAATTACATATCCTTAAGATCATCCTTTATGACACATTGTCTCAAACCTAAGGGATATTGTGGTGCCTATCTTGAAAATACTTGTTATCATCTATCTTAATTAATAATGACCTAATCTATAGGGAATATATGACTACCTTAAGGTCTCAACCACTGAAGACTTTAACACTAACTCAATATTATTTTAAGATTGAGAGCCCATGTAGCATAGTAGTTTAATGAATTATGATTATTCAATACTGAATATCATGATTCACTATAGGTGAACAAGTTATCAACTTGCAAGAAACTCATAACTTGGATTTTTCGTATAATTTCTAGTGCACTGAAGTCATGTATAATACAAGTGATGCAAATTCAATTCTCAAGTAAATATTAATGCAAGTAATGGATAGAATAATCAAAACTCAAGTATAACTTTGTTACTACGTGTCTTACTTTTAAAGACTCTTTCCAAACATTTATAAGGTTCTTATCCTCTTGATTTTTTAATAAGGTTGCATCAATTTGATTGCAAGGTGGTTATGATTGTACCTTTTGCACTTGTAGTATCAACCTTACCTCTTTGTAGTGATGATGTTGTGAGAACCTTATCATTCATAGGGTTGATCTTGGTATGCACCTCTTTTGATGTGATGTTAATTCCTCCATTGTTTTTCTCCATTTCCATTCTCACTTTGTTTCCATACCCACTTGAAGACACCTCATTTAGTTAAGATTTAGGTTTAGGTTTAAGCGGGTCTTATACAAACTTGGTGCACATTGACAATGGGTTTGATCCTCCTACCTCTTATGATAGGTTTAAGATCTTATTTTATTGATGTAACTAAAGGCTCCTTGATGCAAAACGGGTTTAGTGTGCATTGAACTCTTTTTGATCAAATTAAGATAACAATGACATATTACTATAAATGGACCAATAATTATCGAATATCATATGTCACAATGAGTATGGAGTGTTAATATAATGGTTGATAGACATAAATCTATTGAGACTTTCCATTGGTTAGATCAAATCAACCGATAATGTTCTAGCTTAGGCCTCTATAGAAAATGGTCTAATGGTTCAATTGTGCACAACAATAATATTACACTCCAATTAGTCTGGTTTTTAACCCTTTAAAAGTTTTTGAAAACATCTTTTAAGGGTTGCATCCGTGATTATCCATGGTACTTTAACTCCACTTTGGGATCACTGTCGCTTATTTTGTATTGATTTCTTCTCAATTTGCTCTATTCCGTTTTCAAGTTCTGACAATTTATCATTTTTGTAACTCACTTTTTATTTTACTATTAACCTTCTATTAATAATGAGTTAATCATATTTTAAAATTAATTTTATAATTTTTTTTTCAAAATAAAAAAAATAATCCTAAGACGTTTATCACTTCTAGGTTTTTTAAGTAGAAGCCTCCAAAAAATTTCGAATAATTTAGCGGGATTGTTGCACAACACGAAATGATGAGAAGAACGACGTCGTTTCAGCGACGACGAACGTGTGAGTTGAAATGGAAGAATTGAATTTCCAACGGTGTCGTTTAGCATGGCTGCAGCCTCCGTGCTATTTCTAAAACTCAAAACGACGTCGGTTTACACTACTCTCAGAAAACAGAAAAAACAAAAAAGTCGCTTTCGGAAGCAAAAAAGGGAGAAAAAGCAAAAACAGAAACACTCCGAACCCCTCCTTCCGGCGATCGTTTCTCCCCTCTACGGAATACCTCGTCAAATGATCCTCTAGGGTTTCCTCTCCATTCATTAACCAGGTTTTTCTCTCTATCTCTAAAACCCCTAACTCTGAATTCGAATTTTTGTTTTCAATTTCTCTATATCTTTGCTACAATTTGATTGCTGCAAGAACCCTAATCTTGAATGTGTTGTCTTCATCTTAACTTATTTGTATTGTTTCTACCATCTGTTTCAGACATGGCTTTTGATTTAAAATGCTGTTGTGTCTGAAATTGCATTTGTTTTGTTTGAAAATTTGTTTTGTGCATATCTCTGCATAGAGCGGTTTGTTGCGAGCGCTTCTATTATTTGAACTCATCAATGTAAGTGTTTGGATAGAATTTAAGTTAAGAAGTCGTAATTTTTGAGTTGTGGATTTTTCAAATTGAGGTTGTTTTAATTAAACCCAATTTTTGACCTGTTTTCTTTTGGTGTTCATTAATTGGCTGCATTGTATCAGAATTGATTCCAAAACATTATGTGGGTAGTTTTCTCTATGGAGTTGTGGAGAGGAACTAGATTTTGAGTTGACATTGTTAACAATCTAGAATCAGGGCCAGTTGTCTAGACATTGTGTTTTGGAGTATATTCCCTATAGAGTTCATTTGCAATGTGCTTGCCTTGGGCGTAAAGTCGATGATTTCCTTTTCACTTAGGCTATGTTTTGTTTCGGAAACATTTGATGGAAAATGCGAGAGAAAGGAAATAGAGAGGAAAAGCATAAGGAAAAAAAAATAAAAAAATGAAGGAAAATAAAAAAAATCGATTTAAAGTGAATAAATTATTTTATATACTAGTTTAAATTCATCTCACTTATTTAGTGTCTGTTTAGATATGCTTCTTGTTTTTATTTTGAAAATTAGAAACCTATATATAAAAGTAGAACATCTTATACAAAAAGTATATATTTAATTGATGTCTTTAAAAATCATTTTTAGAAAATTTTAAAATTTAAGGTAGAAAAAAGTTTTTGATATCTTAATTTTTTTGAACAGTTTTTAAAATTGTTACTCTTTCGATGTAAGTTTCTAAGAGTTCTTGTATCTTATTTAAAGTTACTACTGTTTTCTAATTTTAAAAATAGAAGATAGGAAGCATATCCAAACAGACATTTAACTCTTCTATATAAAAATTAAATAATTTGAAAATACATAAGTTTCCAACTAATTTTAAGTATATATATATATATGTATGTATATATATATTTTTTTTTCCAAAGTAAAACCAAACATAAGAAGGCCATTTTCCTTACCATTTTTTTTTATTCCCTTAGTACTTTCCTAAAACCAATCATAGCATTAATATTTATTCTAAGTCTTGTCTTACTCTTTTTCTTTTTTCTTTTGCTTTCCTCTATTTTGATAGGTAGCATTTTTCCCCTTGTTGGAATTGAACCTAGGGCATCCATGTTCCCAGCCTGACCCCTTGTCACTTGTAGAAGCCCTCAAAATTCGACTCTCTTGTCAAATTCCTACCTAAAATTATGTAATCCTCTCAAAAGGATTTACTAACTTTCCATCTCACATAGTGAAGAAATGGCCCAACCTTCAATGTAGGAAGTTTATTTTCATTTGAAATATGTTCGACATAATCATGAAGTAGCCCATACTTAGGTTCAATAGCTCTCCTCATTGCATTGCTGGACTAAGTGGTCTTAGGATAGCCCTTGTTTACTAGATAATGCTTTAAATAACAAAAAGTTAATAAATGAACACAAACTTTCAAAACAGGTTTCTAGCTGTATATAACAACATATAGGAAGTAAAGGTCAAGTGAGCATGCCACTGTTACATTTGGGGGTTAGACGATACTCTTAACTCTCTACATCACATGTTTTAAGTATAGCTGTTTCACATGGTTTTCTTGTCATCTCTTGTCCCAATGCTAATGTCTCCTTCAGATGACTGAATTTTGGTTGAAACTTGAGGTTTCTGATGGGTTGGTGGGCAATGAAAATTGGATATAGTAATACAAATTATAAAGATTCTTATAATGCATCAAACCATCTGCTCAAAACCACAGTCAACTTCCTGTGAGTTTCGATTACTGGCCTCAGTATCAATTATATTCTAGAATTTGCTAAACAATTCTTGTACACCTTTTCATTATAAGATGTGTTGTATTTTATTTTATTTTATTTTTTGAAAACAGGTAGATTTTCTGACCAATTCCCCCTTCAACAAAACAGATTGAGATTGTCTTCTTCTTTTTTGTTGCTTTATGAGTTGCATAATTGAATACTGATTAATAGATCAACCTCATTATGTGAAGCTGGTAGCATTCTTTTGAGATGTAGCCATCTTTATTTTGGGCAACAAATGGGGCTCAATGCTTAGTAGTTAAATATTCTTGGACCCAAGAATCTTGGCCATTAAAATATGTGAAAAAAACACATAATTAGAAACAACACTTTAATTATCTTGAATGGTTGAAACTTAACAAAGTTATCTAGGATACTATAGTAAAAATTGCAGATGAATTTTATTGATCACCGAGGATGATATACAGGCATCTAGGAAACTAGAAATCAATAACAAGTAAGATTTAGGTGGCGTTTGTATTTTTGGCTTTTTGCTGCAAGCAATTTGCTTTCAAAATTTAGGTTGTTTGTTTTTCTAGTTTTTGATGACTTATTACTGAATTTTTAAAATTTTTGACTAAATAGAAAAAGCATTAAACCCCCCCAAATCAACCCGACGCCCAACAAACCCTAGCCCATCCTCTGCAATGTTGAAAGCCAAGCACGCACAAACAAACGAACCCATCTGCAATAACCTTGAGATTGGAGTCCATGACGTTGGGGTAAAAGGATCGGGAAACGGACTGCGACAGGTTCAACTCAACCAATTGCGAGAACCTCGCAGCCATCTTGCGAAGCATGAGAGGCCCCGCCCTGACACACAACTTCTTCCGCTTGGTGCTCTGCAAATGAAGCCATCTCTTGCAAACCAACCCGACGACCTCCTTTTCCTTGTCGCTCTGCAGTTTCGCCAGAACCGCCCGTCGTTGATGCAAACCCCAGATGCCTCCTCCATCCTCGCCATTGATGACAAAGAAATCTTAGACCCTAACCTCAGGGAGAAGAGAGAAAACAAAACCCTAATTTCGAAATGGTGGATTATGACTAATCGAAACCCTAATCTGCCCTTCGACGGAAGGCCAAAAGGAAGATAAAGAGGAGGAAAGTGGGAGTGAAATTACTAGAATAATGCTTAATATAAAAAGACATTTGAAAATTGAAAAGTATTTAAAAATAATTTGATTTAGGTTTTATCAAGTTATTATTTTTTAGATTATTAAGATTAAATCTTTTATTTTAATTATATAAAGAATAAATATATTAATTATTTTTTATAAGGATGATAATGATAATGTTAAATTATTTATTATAACAATTTTATTATTTTGAATTTTTTAAAAATATGCTAAATTTTTTTTTAATACATTAAAATATTAAGATATTGATATTTAGTATTTAAAAAAACAAACAATTTAATGCTTAATAGAAATAAAATATTAAAAAAACAAACAACTTAATACTTAATAATATTAAGCATTATTTAGTATTAAGTTAAATATAAGTTCTATTTAGAGTTAAGCCAAAAAAACAAACGCCACCTTAGTGCCTGTTTTGATGGTTATACACACACACACACATATATATATATATATGTATATATGTATGTATGTATGTATGTATGTATGTATACATACTTACACACACATAAATTACTTGTCCGTCACTAACACATTTTAAGCGGGACTTGTATTGCTATTGCACACACTTGGATAGTTATAGTGGAGGGAAGCATAGGACTCGTCCATGCCAATTGGAAAATTATTTATTTATTTTTTATAAGATTTTGAAGAATTATTGATGTTGAAATAAGGGCCTAAAAGGATTTAAAATCATTTATCAGTATAGACCAATTAGAACAGTGAAACAAGAAAATTAAATCTGAGCCCAATTCCTGAAGCAAGAGGCAAAAGTTTGGTGATTCTCTGTGGGATATGATTCATACATAAAGGTGAAACTTGTAGTGTAATGTGTTTACATTAAAGTTTGAGATCCCCACCTGTTCTGATGTAACCTCTACTAGGATTCTTCATCATGCTATGTGTTTGGGGGAGAAACAAATTCACTGTTCAAAAGGAAAATCTTTCGAAACGATTTAATGCATTTTCTTTTGCTTTGGGAAAAGATTATTTTGAAACCCTTGAAGATGATAGCAAAAAGAAAATTAAGGAAAAATGCCTTACCTCTGCAGAGCAAGGGTTTTCATTGATCTTCTTGTCTGCCCATCTTTAGATATTGTTGCCACCCCTCCTTACCATAGCTAATCCTTCTCCAGTTATTCTTTAACTTTCAATATAAAAGAAACAAAAATAACTTTCTACAAATGCCTTCTCTGCATCCAGAGTGCTTTATGCATATAATTCAAACCATTTTTTCTTACTTTCTTGTTCTGTTTCTTCTTCAGTCCGTGGCTTGTCAAAACCAGGTGAAGTTGGCTGGCCATACTGGGTCATTCAATTTTTTTGTCAATTGTAGAGTACTGGTCCCAGTTTCATACTGGTCATGCGTGCCAGAGATTAGTGTGTTGATCATATATTTTGAATCCTTGAACACTAATGTTGACTTTGTTATAATTTTGTAATCACTTGAAAACTGATAAGATATGAATATGGCTATGAATTTCACACCCAATAACATTTTGCCTTCTTTGTCATTTTTCGAAGAGTAAATGTAGTATTTTTAGAACTCAGTCATGAATGGTCTTGATAAAGTCGAGTTCTTGCCTATCATTACTAAAGTGATAGGATTTCTTTTTCCTCTCCTTTATTTTTTCTTTGTGGGTTGGTAACTTTCTTCTGTAGTTATATATTGCTTACATATGAATATGTGTATTCAAGTAGATGGCCTTCAAACGGAGTGGAGGAGATAATGTTGAATTTGAGCCTGATCCTGCTACTTGGACAGCCTTGGAGGAGAAATTTTTTATTCAGTTGATGGTTAAAGAGGTTCAGAGAGGAAATAGATCCGCTACAACATTTTCAAGGAAAGGTTGGAAAAGCATAGAGCAAGAATTTCGTGAGAAAACTAACAAGAGGTACAACAACTCTCAATTTAGAAATAAGTTTAATCAACTGAGGACCCGGTACCATGATTTTAGTAGACTTTTGAGAGAATCTGGATTTAGTTGGGATCCTGTGCTGAATACCATCATTGCAAATGAAGCTGTATGGGATTCGTACATTAAGGTGAACCCCTGGTCTTTAAATTTTGGATTCAATGAGTGTATTTCAAACCTATACCTAATAATCTAGCTGTCTAATTCTTAATGTAGGTGAACAAAAGTGCAAAGAGGTTCCGAAAAAAAGGATGTCCTATGTTTAATGAGCTCGGGATCATATTTGGTGATCCAGCACAATGCAAAGTTGTGTTCCCATTGGCTCAGTATCCCTCTGGTAATGAAGAAAAATTGGAACTAGAAGATGCATCAACCAACGCTACTCCATCCGCATTCCCAAGTGACAGTAGCGATGAAAAGGACTATTCCTCACCAAGTTCACGCCGTCGGAGAGAACGATCTCCTACACCAACAAGCCATATTCAAGGGAAGAGGGAGTTCAGGACATTAGAGATGGGTGAAGCTCTGAAGGAGTGGGCAGAGGCTTCAAAGGCAAAGACACCAACCCTGAGCAGATTCGAGGAATCCTCACAATGTAATGCCTTCTCCATTACCAACTGTGTGAGGTGTCTAGAATCAATTGAAGGTGTGGATGGGAGTACCTACATAAAGGCAATCAAGATGTTTAAGGATGTAGACTGGAGGGAGATGTTCATGGCAATGTCTGCTGAGAGAAGATTGGTTTGGTTGGCTAGCTTAGAGTGATATTTTAGTGATATATACTGGGGGAAAAAAGAAGGGGAAGAAAAGAACAGAAAATTGTAATCATGTTTGAAACTGGGTAGTTCTTCCTTTTTGGAACTAGTTCAATTAATGCTGTCTCTTTGTTTTGGTGCTGGTTTGTTTTGACATTTTTGTTTTATTTTTGGTGGAACATGTTTGAGATGCATTTAGTGGGTATACTAAAAATGTTTTTGTAGAAACACTTGGAGCTTGTTTGATAGTGATTTTAGGAAACATTTCTAATCTTTTTAACACTTGAAAATTTTTATCATTTAAGTGTTAAAAAGACTAGAAGTGTTTTTTAAAATCACTGCCAAACACACTCTTAAGAGTCCGTTTGCTAGTGATCTTAAAAAACGTTTTTAATCTTTCTAACACTTGAAATTTTTTGTTATTCAAGTGTTAGAAATGCTAAAAATATTTTTTAAAATCACTTTCAAACGCACTCTTAATAAATTAATTTTTTAAATAATTTCTAAAGAAAACTTTTTCATTAAAAATATTAAAATATATATAGATATATATATATATATCAAAATCAAAATTATTCAATCGGGCAAACCCAAAAAGAAAAAAAAATGCTTAATTACTTACAATAATTTTTATTAAAAAAAATTGTTTTCAAACATTAAAAAAACTTTTATTTTTATTTTTATTTATTTATGTATTTTGCTCAAATTCCCTTTCAAATGGATTATCAAGTTTTGATATTTATAAAAAACAACATTAAAAAACGTGATTAATTTCTATATAAAAAGACTGAAATTAAGGTATCCTTAAATAAAATGTATAAATTTGATAGAATATCAATCTAGATCCTTTTCAGGTATATTTAATTAATTAATTAATTAATTAAAATTTTAATATAATAATGAATATAAGTTATCTAATTTTTAAAAATTAAATTATTTATCAAATTTGTGAAACTTGGATCACTCGGACGAAATTATCCGCGTAACAAGATTTGATCCTTAGCCCACTTACAGCCCAATGGTTCAGAAATTGGGCCTCGGGCTGGCCCAGACTTAGCCCATTGTCATCTGACTGATGCGGTGATGCCAAACTCACGATGTAGATCGCCTTATGCCGATCTTCCACCTACAAATCATTTCCTCTCCAAACGCTGCGTTTCATCGATCTCTAAGTTCAGGTACTGATCCGATCTCTGTTCCCAATTCAATCAATCCAATTTAGGATATATACAATTGTTTGTATTCCGAGAAAATTCTTTAGGTTGGATATAATCTTTTGAATGTTGAGAAAATGAAAGAAAATTTTGAATCGTAGATTTTTCACCCAGGGCTCGAGAATACAGAAAATGGCACTTTACCTAAAAATTGTATGAATCTTTGGCGTAATTGATCTGATATATTTTTTTTCTATTGTTTTTGTCTGTTTTGGATTTTTGGCAGCAAAGAAAGTTGGGGAGGTAACGTAGGATTGGAAATGTGGTTTTCTTTTATTTTCCTTCATTCTCTTGGTGAGGAAAGAGAGGGTTGGATTACATTCTGAGTGCTTCATAACTTGGGAATGCAATTGCTGGAAGTTTTGAAATCTTTTTTTTTTCCCCCTCAGAAATGATTGTTTGTCTTTTAATTAGTGATGAATGTTTAATTTTGATTTCTTGGAGTTCTTTTGTGAACTTTGCTGTATTCATATCTGGATCTGTATGGATTGTTGATGAGATAGAGATCTTGGGGTCTTCATATTATATGTAGATAGAGAATTTCACTGGATGGTGAGAACTAGATTTTGAAGCAAAAAATTGTCCAATGAATGATGGTGAGATTGGGAACTGGATTTTGGAATCTGGGAAAGAGACAAGAAGAGCAACAATTGAAACGAGATCTTTGGATTTTCTGGATCTAAAAATTTTAAAAGTTAAAAGAAATAATTTTTTTTTTGATTAAAAAATTTAAGATTATGAATTAATTTGTTTCAATGCTTTTCTTTTGTGATCTTCACATTTTGATTCTGGTGCAAGTTTGTGTTCTCATTTGTTTTTATTTGAATATTTGGCAAACTGATTCTGATTTGTTCCAGAAATGTTTTGAATTGTGTGTTAAATATGCCTTCATTGCTGAAGTATTTTATGATTATCTATAGATTTGGATGAGGTGGTTGTGCTGAGATTATGTTGGATAGAATTGCATTCAAATATGGATTGGAAAAATTGGGATATATACGTATTATTGGAAATTCTGGATATCAAATTGTTATGCGGTATCAAATTTCTGGAACAGTACTGTACCATTTTATTATTTTATATAGATGACTAAAGTTTTTCTGCTAAGAGTATCTTTGGTCCAGAATTAGACATAGACATGAACATGGATTTAGCACAATGTGTATATGATTGCATTCATGTATGCATGTGGTGTGTGTCTATGTATTTGTGGATCATATTCCATTTTATAATTCTAATCCTTGATTAATAGATCTGTTGTGAGTTGTAGTTCTAGTTTTATTTGCATATTGGCTTGTGTGGGTGTGTATATCAGGAGATTTTTATCTTTCTCTGTTTTTGACACTTTACAGTGTACCTGTTGTGAGAACTCTTGCTTTTGATTTGATGCTGGAGTCTGCTATATGTGCACTCCAAAACTTGTAGCTGTATGGATCTTGGAAGTGGTTGCTAACTGAAATTTCAGATTCGTATGGAGTTTCAGATTCATACACTGCACTGAGCTGGGGTAATTTAACATTGAATGCTTATACTGCATGTGTGATGGATGTAGATGGATTCATATCCACTTGAACATTGTATTTCCATTTATTTATTATTATTTTGCAAACTTGAATTAGATTTGGTGGAATCGAGTCTTGTGTTGGATTTGATATATCCCCCTTTAATATCTGAAGTAGTTGCTGTTGAACAACCAATTTTTCTAAAAGCTTAAGCTTTTAGATTTGGGCCTATAATATATATCATGCACTCTAACACTCTCCCTTGTGTTGTTTGTGTTGTTTGAACTAGTTGAAATTTTAGATCAATGTATCATATCATTAAACATGGGAACCATGCCAAAACCTAAGGTCTTGTTCATCAGTCTAATTCTTTCCTTGAAGATGCCATGTGGGAAGGTTCAGAAAAGCACATTAGCTGCTTTCCTCATTTCACACTTTGAGAACAAGGTTCTTTTAAGAGGGAGGGAGCATACCCTAGCTATAAAAATAAAGGAAGAAGATTTACGAGAGATGATTCAGAATTGCTTAGCAATGGTTGACTGACCTTTATTATAGGAGTACTTTTAGTAATTAATGCATTTATGGAGCAATCCTTTACTCTGTTTCTGATATTTAAGCTAAATGGTACATTTGGAAGGGTACTTTGCCAATGTATTCTCTCAATTTCAGAAATAATATTCTTCCTTTTTCCCCTTTCTTCCCATTTCTCATCATTTGTGCCTGATAGTATCATAATTGTAAGAAGAAAGAGAGCAAGTTTGTTGTCTCGTCTTGATTTTTCTAGAGGTTATGAAAATTGTAAATAATAAAGAAATTGTTAAAAAATGAATTCAGTATGAATGTTACTGTCAATGAATAAATAATGATACTGAAATAACAATTGTAATTTGAAATTTTTTTCTTTGTCTGGCTGTACAATACCCCTTTTTTAGGTCTGTAATTGATGTCGACTTTGTGTATTTTCAAATGAGTCATTGGTTTTTTTTTCTAGTCAATAGCTCAATAGAAGTATTACTGTCAAATAATAAAAGATTAATTAAAACATAAATTTAATATTACCTTTACTACAAATGAATAATAAAAGGTAATGAAAATTGTAAATAATGAAGAAATAATTAAAAAATGAATTGAATATGAGCGTTTCAATCAATGATTAAGTAAATGTAATGAAGTAATGAATTTATTTTGAATTTTTTTCCAGGTTGAGTTATGCAATATCCTATTTTTAGGTTTGCTAATTGATGTGGCTTTGTGTGTTCTCAAATGAGTTATTATTATTTTTCAAGTGAATAGTTGAAGCAAATGTTGTAGTCAAATAATAAAAAATTAAAACTAATATTATCATTATAACAAATTAATAATGGAATAATGAATTTACTATGATGGTTACAAGATCTAGGATATGGGTGAAAGTACGTCATGTTATAGGATATGATATGATATGATATATACTCTTTATAGTTTTTATAGAAATAAATAAATGACATAATGGATATATTTGATAGTTTGAATATATAGATTTAATAAGTGGGATTTGAACAAATATAATTGATATGATGGGAGCATTTTAGGTGAAAGAAAAGTGCACAAACACATTTGAATTATTTAGATGGTATAGATTAATTGTAATTGAGTTGCATAGATTTGATTGCATTGTTTTGGATTGGCTTAGAGTGTAATTGTAGGTTGGTTGAGTTTGAAGTAAGAAAAGGGAAGTTGTTTTTTGTATACTTTGTTCTTTTTTGCTTGCCTGTTTTTGACACTAATTGTATACAATGTGTGTGCCTTGTTGCATCCTCTCCAGGTGAATTCTTCTCTAAATTTATAATGTATATCCTTGTTTGCCTATCCAAAAAAAAAAGGGGGGAAGATGCTATTGTATTTTAAGGTGCTATCTGAATGTAGGGTTAATATCTTTATTAATCTCAATTTAGCTAAGACAAACACTTCATTGTGTTTATATTGTAACTGGTGCTCTTCTTTCATTAGAATGATATAAACACATTTTTTCATGCTGACAAACCTCTCTGGTTTACCACCGTATATATTGCCTTTCTCATCCCATAGGAAGGTATTATTAAAACTCATGGGAAGGTGCTTTTATGCATGGATGCATATTAAGATGTCATCTTCATGGTATTTATTGAGACTTGAAGGATTAGGTCAATAAAGAAGTCATTTTTGGCTGAGGTTGAGATAATAAATTTATAGACTATAGATTTATTGTCATTATTATTATATATAAAAAGGAATAACAAAATTTACTAAGGTATCTTCCAAAATCAATATGCAGAAAAAGGATAAATAGATATAGATGTAGACTAATAATTGTGTAGATTTCTTATCGGAGTGGGTTGGGCTGAATTACTGGACCTATTTGAAACAAGATGGGTCCATTTTTCCCAAAATGCAATTATTGATATTGTAACTCAAAGAGGTTTTGAGCTTTGTGGAGAAGCAGACTTGTCTCTCTCTCTCTCTTTCTCTCTCTCATCTGCTTTGGATGTGGCCTTGGGGCTTGGTTTGAAGAATAAGAGCTCATCTTCCTTCTTTTTTGGGCTCTAGGGATTCCAATTGAAGCTCTGATTTGATCTCTTTCTGATCCAAAACTTCAATTTCACAAATCACATTTTAACTTACCAAAAAATAAAAGAAAAACACATGATTTTCTTGCATTTGATTTGCCTCTCCTAATTGGACCTCTCCCAAGGTTCATATGTCAATTTTCTCTCACCTGTTTGGTTGCCTAGAAAATGCAGGAAAATAAATGACAACAGGATTTGCAAGTTTTTTCCCCAATAATAACCTTCACTTGGCCTTGCCTAATCTACACTAACTATTTTCCGCTTTACGCGTGTTTTTTTTTATGTTCATCATCAAATGTGGAGGAGAAATTGAAGATTTTCTGTTCTGTGTTTTTCTTCTTCTTTTGCAGCAACTAAGGGGAGGATTAACCTCAAGTCTTTTTTGTAAGATCTGTTTTTGAGTTTCATATAATTGTGTTGCTGATCTTGCATCTGATATTGGTTTGTATCATTGATTGTTTTCTGAATTGGATTTGGATTATTATGATATGTGATTCTGAATTGTCACGTTTTGTTTTGCTTTCAAGGTTTTTGATCTGGGAGTTCTGAGTGCTGGATCAAATTGTATTGGTTTGTGGATAGAGAATGGCATGGTTTAGCGGGAAGGTCTCTTTAGGAGGCTTTCCAGATCTGGCTGGGGCCGTGAATAAGCTCAGCGAGAGTGTGAAGAATATTGAAAAGAATTTTGATAGTGCTCTTGGATTTGAAGAAAAGTCTGATCCAGGTGGAGAAGGTAATCTTGTACTATTGGTATTGTTTGATTTCACTCCATGCTTTTGCATTTGATTTGAATTTTATTATGATGCTGAGAATGCTTATTAAATTAAAAGGAAAAGGAACCCTTTTGTTCATCTCTCCATAGTGAATTGCAAGCTGATGTATTAGCTTTATCCTTTTTGTGTATCAAAACTTTGGCTTTCCAATGGTTATTTCAAAAACTTAAAATTAAGATTGGCTAAATTTTCAACAGGTAACTTGAGTTTGGCAGCATCTCTAAAAATGTGCTGCTATTCAAAGAAGGAAAAGAAAAAAAATCCTTAATTTAAGAGGTGAAGTCTAAGAATTTCAATACCTTTGCTTAGGTTGCAAAGGCTTGGACTGCTCACATTACTTAGGTTTCCTATAGAATGACATGGGTTGGTTCACATACCAAAAACTGACCCCCAAACTTCCTATTTATTTTATGTTTTTGTTGAGCATGCTAAGGTCAATCAGATTGAGATTAGAGCAGATTTAGAGGGACTTCCTCTGGGGTCAGGGGGCTTTTGTGTAGAAGCCTCATTTAGTATGGTGGGAGATTGTTTGCTCAGATAAGAGGAAGGGTGGTTTGGGTGTTAGATGTCTCTCTTAGCTTAATAAGACTCTTCTTTGTAAATGGTGTTGACACTTTGCGGATAAAAGGGGGCCTCTTTGGAAACAAGTTATTAGTGAGAAATATGGTGTAGAAGAAGGGGGTGGAGCTCTTGTGAAGTGAGAGGGGAGTATGGGGTGGACCTTTGGAAAGCTATAAGAAAAGAATGGAATCTCTTGAGTAATAGGATTGCTTTTGATGTGGGTAATGGTAGAAGGGTGAGTTTTTGGAAGGATAAGTGGTGTGGTGACGAGACTTTGTGTGTTTCTTTCCCTTCTTTATTTGCTCTCACGACTTCAAAAGAGGCGTGGGTGGTGGATGTATGGGACTACAAAATTGAGGATGATGGTTGGAATCCGAGTTTCTCTAGACCTTTTAATGATTGGAAGGTGGATATTGTGGAGAGTTTCCTTTCAGGAATTCAAGAGAAAAGGGTGTCCCATGACTTGGAAGATAGGGTGCTTTGGATAGTGTCGAAGAGCAGGAAGTTTTCTGTTAAGTCTCTCTATGATGCTTTGGAGCTAGGTGAAGCAGTCCCATTTCCAAGGAGTATCATTTGGAGTTTGTCTTCTCCTCCCAAGGCAGGTTTTTTTCGCTTGGGAAGTAGCGTGAGGAAAGGCCTTAGGAGGGGATAATATTTAGCAAACAGATGTTTTCTTTGCCATGTTGAAGAAGAGACCATTGACCATATTCTACTTCACTTCATTAAAGCTAGGGTGCTGTGACTGTTGCTTTTTGCTCTCGTTGGAGTATCTTGGGTCTTACGCTTGTCGGTTAGAGAGACTCTTCTTGGTTGGCCTAGCTCCTTTGTGGGCAAGAAGCGCAAAAAGGCTTGGAAGGCAACCCCTTTATGTATTTTTTGGACAGTTTGGAAGGGAAAGAATAGACTTGCCTTTGATAACAAGGAGCTGTTGGTACAAAGGCTGAAAAACTCCTTCGTTTGTACTTTTTGGTCTTGGACTAAGTCGTGTATAGGGCTTCTTCATTTAATCAATTTTTTTTGATTGGTTGGGCTCTAGATGAGGGCGGGTGGTGTTTTTTGTCACCTCTCTTTTTGTGTATTCTACTTTTAGGCGTTTTGCCGTATACTTCTTGTATGCTTCGGGACGCCTTTTGGGGGCCCAGTCTTCTAATTCAATTCAATCTTGATTTTATCTATCAAAAAAAAAAAAGTTCATTTAACTGCAAAACTTGCAGGTATGGATGTTTAGTATGTATTGTAGTTCAATTAGGTTGTTTCCATTTTGGGTCTTGGTTCTAAGTTCCTAGTTCTGTTGCATGTATTTGTTTTGTGGAGCTTAATTAGTACGATGGGCTAGGAATTATAGATCAATCATAAGCCTCAACAGTCAACCAGGCTTACCTGAAGGAAATTGTTTTCTCTATGTAATTTGATTTGCCATTCACTATAGGCTTTGGCTTGTCCTCATTAACATTTTATTGTTGTCACGAGTGGTCACTGCTCATAGGAAAGGTGGGGAGACAAAAGTTTCTGTTTGCCCAATGCATGGGTTTAGGCTATATGCAATTAGTTACTTTTAGTATGTTTTCAAAAACATAAAAATCAAGATGCAAATTATATTATACCAACATCAAAAAAGGATTAGGAGCCACCATCCAATGGGACTCTTTGGGTAGACCAATTATAGACTGCATTGTATTTATCATACCTGCTGAGTTGTTTATTAGATTCCTTGAAAAATGTATGACATTTAGTCAGGTTCCTATTAGATTCCTTGAATAATGTATGACATTTAATGAAAAATAGGACTTGGAAATCAGGAATGTTATTCTATCCAATCAAACTAATATTATAAAGTTTTTCGTTTTCATCTTGAGATTCTCTCAAGGTGAGGAATTGGTTTTGTATTTTTTCCTCTTCATTTCTTCTCTTTGGTTATCCTTTATTAGTTGGAACTCGTGTGCTAGTGTTTGCTCTCATTGTGGTATTCTTGATATCCCATTGCTTATATGAAAAGGGTTGTGGATTGACTTAATTTTTGGTTTCCTGTCTATAATGCCAGTATCATCAGGATTATGGCCTTCAGCCATAGCATTTATGGGGCAAAAAGGTTCAGAAGGTACTACTGAATCTTCAGAACAACCTGAATCTTCAGAACAACCTGAATCTTCAGAACGACCTGAATCTTCAGAACGACCTGAATCTTCAGAACAACCTGAATCTTCAGAACAACCTGAATCTTCACAGCTTCCGTCTTCAGCTGGAGAAAAACAAGAGGTGGAGACTGTTGGGTCCACCCATTCTCCTGCTGAAGAAGCTGCACCGGCCAAAGAAGGGAGAGAACCAGTCCAAATAGAAAAGGATCATGTGCATCCAGGCATCTCGGAGGAGGGAACAGATATTGTAATTGCAGACTCCAGAAAGAATGAGTCTGATTCACAATTGGTGTTGGCTGCTCCATCTGAATCCACTGTTGAGAGTGTCGAGTCAATGGATTCCTCTAATTACATCCAACAGGAAGCTAGTTCACACTCTGTGGAAGCCAACTCCCAAGCCGATGAAATTGATCAAGTTGAGGGTAGCATAATTATACCAGATGAATCCCATAAGGTCGCTGATTTGCATGAGAGCACAGGTGAGCAGAAGACAGGGGTGAATGAGATTGTGGATAAAATTTTACCCATTCAAACTGAAGCATCAATTGATAGCAAGGCTGGGATTGGGACTGAGCTCTCTGCTTCACATTCTGCTACTATTAAGGAAACTGAAAGTGCTGGTGAACTCTCTGAGGATCACTTACCTACTACACTTCCTTCATATGTGGCTTCAGAAACAGTTTCTGAGTTGGTTTCTCATGAAAATGATGTAATTGCTAAAGCAGTTGATCCGCAAGCCCATGATTACAACACTGACGTTAAGGAATCAGCATTTGGCTCAGGAACCAATGTGTCTGACTCTGTGGATTCTGCTGTTGAAGTTGAGAAGTTGAAGTTGGAGATGAAGATGCTGGAAACTGCACTCCAGGGGGCTGCAAGACAAGCTCAGGTACATTATTATTTTTTCAACTATCTCATGGAAGGCTAGTCACTTGGTTCCTAAATTGGATATCAGGAAACTAGTTTAACTAACTATTTTGAGTTTCATCCTAGTCTTCCTCAAATTAAATTTAATCTTGAGACTGCTACGAAACAAAGAAGTTTGACATTTAAGGCTCTTGGGAACTTGTTTGAAACTGCCTCTGATGTTGAATTAACAATGTCATTATGCAGCTAAAATGAAGTTATAACTCTATGTGGTGCGATGCACCAGCTAAGTACCTTAAATGGTCTTTTGCAAAGCGTTTTGCTGAAGCCAGTGTTGTATCACTCACCTATTTTTCTTGATGGAGGCGGGATAAGAAGGGGCAAAACTCCTTTGAGGTTAAAAAATATGTGGTTAAAAGTGGATGGTTTTAAAGACTTACTAAGGTGTTGGTGGGTGGTCTCAAGTTTAGTGGGTCTTATAGCTTTATTCTGCCCTCCAAGTTGAAGGCTTTGAAGGCAGATTTGAAGGTGTGGCATCATGAGGTGTTTGACAATATCTCTTTTAAAAAGGAGGCGGCTTTGATAAAGGTGGGCTTTTGGAATGCCAAACAAAGGGAAGACATGCTTAATATGGAAGAGGTTGAAGCTAGTAGGGTGGCTAGGGAGGAGATTAGTGGGCCTTATTGGGCAGAGGCATCGTGAAGGTAGAAATCTTGGGAAATTTGGTTGAGGATGGGGACGAAAACACTAATCATGAAAGGGCAAATGCCTAAGGAAGGAGGACCTTTTTGTCCAGGATTACGGTAAATGGTGGACAGGTGAATGGTAACGTAGTCTCTTATCCAGATCAAGTGAGTGGAGACCAAGTATCAATGGGATGCTGTGGTAGAGTTTGCGTAGGGATGATGTTAAGGCTTTGGAGGTTCCTTTCTTGGAGGAGGAGATTCTATTAGCTTGAATTCAATGAGTGGGGATAAAGCACCACAGTGGGAGGGTTTCATCATGGCATTTTTTAGCACTATTGGTAGTTTGTGAAGCTTGAGGTGATAAGCTTCTCTAGGGAGTTCTATGAGTTCAGATTTTTTGAAAGAAACTTAAATGCCACTTTCTTTGTGTTGATCCCTAAGAAAGGAGGGGTGGAGGAATTCAAAGATTTGAGGTCTATAAGCTTGGTGAGTGGATTGTACAAGTTATTTGCTATGGTTTTGGCAAATAGGTGGAAGAAGGCGGTGGGGTCAATTGTTTCTAATTCTTAGAAAGCTTTGGTTGGGGGGAGGCAAGTTTTGGCTGCGGTTCTAATTGCTAAGGAAGCAATTGACATAAGTCTAGTAGGAAAAATAGACTTGTGATGTTTGTCTAACTTGCAAGCTTGATACCTTAACTTTGATATAACTGGGTGTCCTAGAAGCCAAAGAATTTAGAGTAAAGGATGACCAATTGAAAGTGTTACTGTTTGGAAGAAACAAAAGTATGTAAAAATAACTAGAGCATGAGTTGCTGTGATAAGGTAATAAACTCCATTCACTTCATGCCTTCACCCAATCATCTTCTTTTGAGAGATCCTGAAATATACAATGGGAAGGGAAGAGTGTAATGGAACAATTACAAAAGTTAATTAATGTGCTTAGAAATAAAAGATTCATAGGAAAGTCAATAATGGAAAACTCAGAGGACAATCAGAAGTTAGGAACAGGATAGACAGTTCCTTTTTCAAGTAGAACCATCAGCAACGATAGCAGGTCAATGTGTGGACAAATTAGAAAAGGTAGAAAAAATGGAAGACTTACAAGTCACGTGAGAAGAAGCTCCTGAATCTATAATTCAAGGGGATGAATGGGAGGTAGAAGAATATAAAGTAGTGCTAGTTCCTGAGTGAGCCTAAATAGCAGCTTCTATGGAAACAAATGGCCGACTCACTGGTTGTAGAGGATGATTATACTCTTTTTGTGTAAGCATGATAGGAGCATTAACATTATCAGAGAAGGAAACTGTGGACACAAAAGGGTTCTCCACTTTGTCACACACCACCTGACTTTGCCCAGTTGGTTTACCAAACTTACCCCGACATTCTGCTGACATGTGATTTGTCATGCCATAATACACAAAATATCTCTCTCTTTGACCTGTACCACATACTTCCCCTGAATCTTGGCCTTTACTTGAGCTAGGAGATCCACCTCTCTCATACCCAGTCAAAATAACAAATGTTGCAGCTTCTTGGTTTGCCATTGGAGAGGGTCCACAAAAGAACCCAAACTAACATGCTGGAGGTGAGAGGAGACACTACCTTGAGTAGGTAACTGTTCACCAGAGAGGATATAGTTGTTAGCATATACTTTGCACCTAGACCGAAGACAAACTTTCTATTTTGTACTTCTCGTTGCTTCTGTAACAGATTAACATCATTAGTGAGGAGATGATACACATTGAGTTCCTCCTACATACCTTGTAGCTGTCCATACCACTAAGGAGGTCCTCATTTTGTGTACAAGAAAAGAATTACCTACATAAGTTCATAAATCTCTTAGTATTTTTATCCTGAGAGTACCTTTCCCATAATGCTACTCAAATATGTTTTTCAGTGTTAAAAATAGCAGTAATATGAGATTCTATGCTACTGAAATGATATTCTTCTTCTGCATGCATATCATTAATGCAAAACATACTTGTAACCATGGAGAATGTTGATTTGGCAAGGGTGCTTGAAAACCTGTGAAAATGGGTTCATCCTTTCATCCATCTCAACCTTTTTTGTTCTGTTTTGGAATGGTCATAGACATAGACTACCAGTTAGCCTCTCCATATGGATATCCCATGTTTTTTTGGACTCTAGATCTCACCTACCCCACCTTGTCAATTATTTTGTATCTTTTGGTTCTTATTGCCTTCAATTTATGTCTCCTTTGGGAACTTCAAGGAGGTTTATTTTACAACATTCATGTTTCGTTTATCAGATTTCTTTGTATCTTGAAATTCAGTCATTTTGATATTTTCCAGGCAAAAGCTGATGAAATTGCAAAGCTGATGAATGAAAATGAGCAGCTAAAAATTGTAAATGAGGATTTGAAGGTAAGAATGGTGCTTTGAAGGTTTTTATTTATTTAACATTTTGGGGTTTGTGTTTGTGTTTGGTAAGATATGCTAATGGCACTAATATATATCTTCATAATAACTGATACTCTTATCCGTTTTCATTGTTTTGGTGTCTATATATCTTCGGCTATTATCTTTCACTTAATAAATTTACCTACCACTTGATTGATGTGATCTAATTGCTATTCATACCCTTTTGATCTACACATTGCATACCAATTGAGCTGAACAATATTGAGAGGAGCACCTTAAAGGCTGTGGTACAAGAGGCCCAAAAAAAGGGATAGAAATAAATTAGTTTCCAAAGTGTCTCTGAAGTCTTCCACTTGTCCTAAATTATCTTTGCATTTCTTTCCTACACACTCTTCCCCTCTTAAATCCCTTACGGCACATTGAAGGATGCTTTGATAGGAACCATCCTTTGGTTGATAAAGGCAAGCTTCTTCTTTGCACCTGTTGAAATCATAACTTGCTGTGCTTGGTTATATCTTTCACTTCAGAAAAATTTCTTTGTTTTGTTAACTAATGTGGAGCACTTAGCCCCCCTCTCTCATTTTTACTACTAATACATACATTAGTACTGTGATATGATTGTTTTCTAACTACTGAGAATTGTGTAACAGAGAAAATCCAATGAAGCAGAAACTGAGTCTCTGCGAGAGGAATACCATCAAAGAGTAGCAGCTCTTGAAAGGAAGGTATGGTTTTTTATGCATTTTTTTTAATCATGTTCTATTGGATTCTCTGGCCATGGGGTTGAACTTTGACCCCATTTTCAAGGGTTCAAACATTGATATGATATCTGGTGGTGTTTTTCTGCCCTTTTTGCTTCAGTTTGTTTTAGGTATTAATTAGCTAATATTCTGGATTTATCAATTTTCGGTTGTACTAATGATTATTGGTCATGCTTAAGGTGCATTACCTAATCATGGATGAAAATATTAGTAAACACAGATATATTGGTACTTGGATTTTATTGATATATCGAAAATATCAGTAAAATATCGGTGGATATTTTAATAAAAATATTAGTGGGACGAAAATTATTAAAAATTCATGAAAATGTTTAGAAAAACATAAAAAAAATGATAAAATAAGCAAGAATGCACATATTAAAGTTATTTTGTAAGTATAATTGATATAGGTATTGTGACATCCCACATCGAATAGAGTGGAAAGTTCTTGACGCTATATAAGTATGAACTCCTCTTAACCCTGTGGACGCGTTTTAAAGCTGTGAGGACCCTTTTGGGTCCAAAGCGGACAATATCTACAGGGTTGAGAGCGGGTCATTACAAATGGTATCAGAGCCAATCCCTGACCTTGGTGTGGAGGTTTGTTTGGCCTCGTAGGAGGTGTTTGTTTGTTTGGCCTCGTAATCCCGCCAATTCCTTACCTCGGTGTGGAGGTTTGTTAGGCCTCGTAGGGGGTGTTTGTTTGTTTGGCCGCGTAATCCCATGGGAGACAACGAGGACATTGTGTCTGCATGGGGGGGTGTTTGTGACATCTCACATCGAATAGAGGGGAAAGTTCTTGACGCTATATAAGTATGGACTCTTCTTAACCCTATAAATGCGTTTTAAAGCCGTGAGGGCCCTTTTGGGTCCAAAGCGAACAGTATATACACGGTTGAGAGCAGGTCGTTATAGGTATGATGAAAGATAATGTTTATCAAATTTTTTAAGAAAAAATTACTTAAATTCTTTTAATATATTTATGTTCATTTATTTTAAAAATTAAAAACTACTTTTATTAAAACATATTTTATTATATTTTAAATAAAAAATTAAGTTTATTTACATAAAATATTTTATTTGAGGTTTAATTTCTAAAATTTTATTACAAATTTGTGGTGACAATTTTTTGCTATTAACATTAATTTATTTCAATAATTAAAATGATTAAAAATTATATTAATAATTTATCTTATCAAATTAATTTTAATTTATAAAATATTAGAATTCATTAATTTTTTTATAATTTAGCAATTTTTGAATAAAATTATATTTTTAATATTTAAAAATAAAAACATTTAAAATTAAATAAAATTAGAAGGATAAATATAAAAAAAATTAAAGTGAAGTGATAGTAATTTTTTAAAATAAGATTAATGAAATAAATATGAAAAATAATTAAAAATAAAAGGATAATATAAAATAAAAGGGTGATATAAATTTAAAATAGAAGATAAATTGGAAAAAATAATTAAAAAGACACGGATAAATATTTTAAAAAATGGGTCTTTTTTGAAAAAATTACTAAAAAATCAATGATTTTTTTCAAAAAAGCTCTGATTTTTTGTCAATTTTTTGCGTGCCTTCCTCCCCCATGCACGCGTGTTGCCAAGCTCGATATTTTCCCTAGAAAAATCAGCCAATCATTGAAATATTGGCGATATTTTGTTGATTTTCCTGATTTTTGGGCGATTTTTCGCTTGATTAATAATCGGTGGCCGATTTTGTTTTGGCCACCTTCAATATCTAATATTTCCTGATTTTTCAAACCATGTACCTAACTTCTTTTGCACTGATGTATGTAAATGTCACTTGTGATTCTCTTATATTATTTCATTTTGGATGTTAACTATCAAATCCGAAAATCACTTAGTCTTTAATAGTGAGGCTCTCATAAGGCATCCAAAAGTTCATATTATAGTATGCATAGTCTATAAATGTTTTTTGTTTTTGTTTTTTGTAATTGAATCAATCCTTGTAAATAGATATGTATATAAACACATACACACATGTACGCACATTGTGCACCTTTTAAGAATCAAATTGCATATTTCTATACATGAGAGGAATCTACTCATATGTGGGGTGTATTGTCTAATCTAGGTTGCATAGTTTCATGTATATGCCTTGATAAGATATTAATTAAAAAACTCAAAATTTATCTTTGTTTAATTGTTAGGATTCTTGTTGGTCTTGTATAAATGCATCCGGTCTGTATGTTTCAGGTATATGCCCTTACTAAGGAAAGGGATACACTACGAAGAGAACATAGCAGAAAAAGTGATGCTGCTGCCCTTTTGAAAGAAAAAGATGAAATAATCAACCAAGTTATGGCTGAGGGTGAGTTGCCAAAAAAGACCCAAAAAACCCACAATCTTTTCTTCTCCTTTTTGTTTTCTTTGTATTTTCTTCTTTATAGTGCATATAACATTTGTTTGTCTGAATGAGATAATACCATATTAATTAATTTGTTTTATAAAATGTGTTTCTCCTTTCTTTTTTATCATCCTTTGCATTTTGGAAGGTTTTTTTATCCTTTACTCGTGCTTAAAAATTCATATGAATAAATTGTTTGTTTTTGATAAAAAAGAAGAAAAAGAAAAAGAAAAAAAGTATAATCAACGTTTGATGGGGATGCGATTTTTATTAGAGTTACTTTACATATGAGGTGCAAATGTAATAAATAAGCATGAAAAAGATCCTTTGATGAAGCAAAGATGTCGGTGTAAACTGGAATTGCAACAAGGTTGATGAGATGCATGGTGGTATGGTGTTGGTGCAGTTGGCATGTGGACAGGTTGCCCATCTGATCAACCATTGTTACTATAATGAAATGAAACTAAGAAGAGGGTGAGGCATGGGGGAGGTCAAATATTTGAGGACTCATCAAAATATTGTGAGGGCAAGGGGGTGAGAGAGGGAGAAGTAAAGGGAGGTTGAGAGAGAGAGAGAGGGAAAAGGAGTATGGATGAGGGAGGGAGGAGAAAGGGAGATTTATATATTTGTTTTGACTTGTACATAAGTTGGGCATTGGCATGGGCAATTTGCAAGGAAAGAGTCATTAGGGTTTGCAGTTTTAAATTTTATGATAAGCAATGAGGATTTTAGTGACAAATTTTGTTTTGGTGATGAAGGCCCCAAATTACTTTTTACATAGGGCTCCAGATGATGGTTTTTTAAAAGGCTTTGGCGTGGGTGGAAGGGGTTGAGGAGGATCGAGATGTCACATTTTCTTTCAGTTGATAATTCCCATATTTTTTTCTGACAAGATATGTGATCAGTTGTTAATGTGAGGTAAATTCTCTCATGCTTTGAGGCAATTTCTGGTCTTAGAATTAGTCTTCAGAAAAGTGAGTTGATCTGTAAAGTGGGGAAGCTGTCTTTCACTTATTTGGTTTGCAATTTTATGCTCCTTGTAAGTTGTTGTCAATGTGGGACTTGGTTGAGGAAAGATTCCACAAGAGACTTACTAGCTCAATATAAATCAAAGGAGCAAACTTATGTTGATCAAGAGTACCCTTTTTAGACCATATGGAATGTGCAATCGTATGCTTCTTGGAGAATTTCTCCTTTGTGTTTATTTTAGACTATATGGAAGGAGAGAAATGGGAGAGCCTTTGATAATACTGAAAAAGTGAATCAAACAATCAAATAATAACAGATTGTTTGTTGTCCATGATGGAATGTAATGATTGGTTGAGCTCTAAGCTAGACAAGGGAGTTGTTTTTTCTGTATCCTTTCACTTGGTTGGCCTTTTAATGCCCGTTTGTTAAACACATTAATGTATTTGATCTTTGCCTATAAAAAAAGAAACTTATAAGAATCATTTTTTGATAGTTAAAATACTAGATTTTGGACATGAACCCAAACCCAATTTTGGTTGAGTCTGCTTTCTCTTGATTGGCCCTCAAGTTAAGGAGGGGATTTATCATGACTATATGTTTTGTATTGCATTGGGGGTAAGTATGGTGAGATAGATGACTGATGGTGCTCTAGAGAGAGAGACACTTTATGTAGGGCTTCGGAAAGCTGTAAGATGGGATTAATTGGAGTTCTAACCTAGAACCTCAATCCTTGTTGGTAGGTTGTAGGATGAGATTTTGGCTAGATTGTTGTATTGGGAAATCCCCTTAAAGAGGCCTTTCCTGTCCTCTTTCGCTTTGCTTCTAATAGAAGTGAAAGAGCAAGAGATGTTTAGGTGGGGGAGGGGCAACCAAGAGCATAGGATTCCTTGTTTCAAAAGGGCAGTGCATGATTGGGAGATAGAGAAAGTGGGAGCTTTTTGAGGCAAATATCCATTTAATGTCTTTGCAGGGAAATATGAAGGATAGGCAGGTATAGAGGGGAGCAAAAGATGGGAGGTTCTCAGCGAAGTCTCATTGTTGCTTCCATTCCACAGAGAGAACACACCAGTTGCTTTCCAAGGAGATATGAGAATCTTGTGTCCCTCCTTGGATTTGTTTTTTTTGCTTGGGACCTTGCTTGGGGGAAGATCCTTGCCATTGATTAGCTCATGTGAAGACGATGAACCCTGGCAAATATGTGCACGTTTTGCAAAGCAGGGAGGAGACAACAAACCATATCCTTATTCATTGTTATAAGGCTCAGGTGCTATGGGATTTTTGCTTGCTGTATTTAGCATGCAGTGGGTATGGTCCCACATTTTGTTAAGGTTTGACTCTGAGTGGGCATGGGGATGGCCTAGGAAAGTGGCAAAGGAAGGTGTCAAGGATGACTCCCATTTTCCTGTTTTGGAGCATTTAGAGAAGAGAGGAGTTTTTTCTTAAGTCCCTTTTGGAGTGGTCTAGGTTTCCCTTGAGGTTTTTTAGTTTCTCTGTGGTAGATTTTGTGGATGGCTTGGCTTTGGATTAGGGAGCCTCTCATCTCTTTCTTATCTTCTTTCATTTTCATCATTTCAGTTGCTCTACAGATACTGCCTGTGTGTGTTGGTTGGACACCCTTTTGCTTGGTATTACCAAGCGGAGAATACAACCTTGGTTAGTGGGAGATTTCTGAATTAAAAAAACTGACTTGAGGACAGATTAGTGTTATTCAATGATTTGGCTATCTTTTACTTGTTTATGTATGGAAATTGGACTTCTGAAATTATTGTACTTTTTTCTTGTGCCAGTTCACATATCAATGCTTACTCTCTATATATGTTTTTCATAAGAAAACACATGAATAAGGAATAGTGTTGGAAGAAGGTGAATCGCTAGAAGATAAAATATGCTTAAAAGGCCTCCTGAAGGCAACCCCCCAAAAGGGACAAAGATATCCAAACCTACAGGGTTTCTATCAAGGAAAGAAGAATGATTTCTGAGTGTTTTTAATGTGGTGGTGTCCCTTTCAGCTAAGAAATCCTCCTCTTTCTTAGCTTCTTTGAATATTCATACCATGTGTTTCACAAGATCTATGGCATCTCTTAACAAATGACTAAGAGCCAAGGGCCAAAGCTGCCTTCTTTTACCCAATCTATTGTATCACTTCCTGAATTCAAATCAATATATATATATATATATATATATATATGTATGTATGTATGTATGTATGTATGTAGGAGTTGATATTGACCAAAGGGTAATGAGGCCCTTCTTTTATATGCTGATAATTTTTTAAGATGCTTGCCTCTTGCTTCAGGTGAAGAGCTTTCAAAAAAGCAAGCTGCTCAAGAGTCTCAGATTAGGAAATTAAGGGCACAGGTATACAACTAGGTCTGCTTATTTTCTTGTCATTTGAGAGAGTCCTGTTGCTGTTACTCCTATTTAGTTTTAACAAATCTTTGCTTTCTCTTTTTCATGAAAGCTAGATTAGAGAGTTTGAAGAAGAGAAGAAAGGATTGACAACCAAACTACAGGTAATTGATGCTCAAGGAATTGTTCTAAATTTTTCAGTTCTAGTTGATTATTATGCACAAAATCGTTTTATGTTTTCTTTCCATGGCATATTCTAGATGACATGGGTTCGAGTCCCACCGGGCGTGTGGCGCCGGTTATTGATTTTATAGGGGAAAGGAACAGAGCATGAAGCAGTAACCCTTACTTATCAAAAATATTCTAGATGACATGGCTTTTGTAATTTATTAATTTACTTTCTTTGGTGGAAAAAACCCTATAGATAGTGTTCAGTTTGTGCCAGAAATAGTGGGGGAATATCTATTTTTATTTATTTTTGGAGAATTAGGTGCCTTCATTTTATCTCTGTTGCTTCCTTTATGAGAAAACTGTTGGCTCTTTCACTTTTATGTCATTTAATTCCTTGTTCATCACCTTTTTTTTTCCTTTGCAATTATTTTATGGGGATATGCTTTGTTCTCTCTTCTCATATAAGTGTTAGTGTTAAATTTTATTTTATTATTAGTATTATTATTTTTGTGGGAAATCATCTATACTAAAAAGAAAACAAACACCCACTTTTCTCTCCTTCCCATCCTTAATGGGTCTATCACACTTTTTTCATTAGTTTAAGATACTTAAAGTAGCTTTCATAGTTTTAACTATAAGACAACTACCTAAAACTCTCTCACAAATCCATTCCCCTTCAAAATGTCTTGCTGAAACTTCCTGAAAGTCCACATGTCTCATAATTCTCCAGAACTCCATCTATTTCTACTCTTTCATTTTTTTGAAAATTTGTGGATGCAAACACATAGTCTAGCTATGACCTCCCAGTAATTTTTGAAAGTATATAAAAAGGATGAGAATGGGGTGAAATTGGAAGGAAAAAAAAAATAGAGAAGACTCCTGACATTAGTTAACTCAAAACTTGTCAATGCTAAGTAATAATAACATTGAATTGAAGAGCTCCTACAGTATAGCTTCACTTGTAGATAGAAATTTCACATTCATGTTGACTGATCTGAGGGACTGACAGAAGTTTCCATCCTCTAATATCTCCAACTGTAAAAGTCACATTGCTAAGTTTTCCATTCTAAGAACTCATAAGAGAATGGTTTGTTCATACTTAGGTCAACAAAAAGGCTAACCTACACATGTTGAAGTCTGCCCACTGCAAGGACAAGGGTTGATGAATTTGATCCTCTCACTGCAATCTTTGATTATATCCCTAATACTTGAATATCTTGGATACAAGGGGTACTCAATGTCAAAGAAAACACTTGGTTATGAGTTTCACATGTATGGCATGTGTAGTTGAATCACACATGAGGGTTACAATTGCTCAGTAAAGATTTCTAGCCAGATGTGTCTATTTTTTCTGGCAATTTATGAGATGGTTTCTTGTATACCATTTTTTATGCCTGAATGATTTTGAGGCCCTTGATCATTTTAATGGATATACTCCTTAGTATGACATTTGTTCCTATTTCTGTTTTTTGTTCTTGTTCTGCTATGTATTAGCAAAAGGGAGAGAGAAAGATGACATAATTAAGATTTTCTTTTTCTCAACTGAGACCAGGAAAATTTTAATTATGCTATCATTGAAATTCTGTGCATTTGAGAGAGAAATAAAAGACGGTAACAGATTGAGGAGGAATATGATTGTAAGTAACCTTCTAGTGTCTTGGAGTGGCTAGATGACATAAAATTTATCAGATTGTTGAGCAAAGGAAGAACATTTGGTGCCTTATTGATTTATTCCTAGACATGGAGGCATGTTCTAGTTCTTTCTTATAGGAAGCATTTTCTGAGGTCAACAAATAGATATGCTGAATAATTCACAAATAACTGTAGATGGTTTGTGAATCATGAGAACTGTGATGTTTTTTGTCAGAGGTATCACAGAGATATCGATTTTCTAGACATTGTAAACTATCCAGAATCAATCTATTCTCTGAAAAGCTATCCAACTTGTGGAAAATGGGTCAATGTGTTTAGGATGCTTGGAGTAGCAAAGTTCCTCTTGGTTGGGTTTCCAGATTTTTAGAGCATTGCTTGATTTTTCTGCATTTCTCTGGATCACTTGCCTGACTTATCCTGTATTTGTATTGGGTATAGAATGCCCCTCTTTCACAAGAAATCTCCTGGGTTGGGGGTGGAGTCTTTGGTAAGAGTTTAATCTCCTGGGTTTGGGGTGGAGTCTTTGGTTAGAGTTTTTGGAATGATTTTACTGACTAAGGTGGTGCTTGTTTTTTTTATTTTATTTAATTCTAAATAGAATTTAAGACTAAATAATGCTTAATGGTGTTGAGTATTAAGTTGTTTATTTTTTTAATATTGTATTTCTATTAAGTATCACGAAGTAAAAAAAATTAATAGGTTCATTGCAGTTATGGTAGTTCACTTTTAGCATTTAGAAAGAGCCAAATATTTTAACTTTTTCTATTTAGTAAAAAAAATATAAGAAATAAGTTAAGAAAAAGTGAAAAAACAACTACCTAAAGTTTAAAAGCAAATTACTTTTAGCAAAAAGTTAAAAAAACAAATACCTTCTAAGCCTAGATGTCTTTATCATACAAGCAATATATATATTTTTTTTTGTTTGTGGCTAAATATCGCTTATTTATGCCATCCTCTACCCTTGGCTTTTATCATATACAGTCTGTACATTGTGACTAGATATTTTGATGTGTACTGAAGAAACGGATGAGAATGTTTCCAGCTGGCCAGCTGTTTTATAGGTCTGGATTTTATAGGCTTTAGTTTGATTTACATCAGATGTTGCTGGAAGCTTAGTGAATATTATTGCCAGCTTCTGAAAAGGCAATATTATTTTTTGTCAGAGTATTTTGTGGTGAGATATTGTTGTGAGTGCATGAAGTTATGAATGTCATCCTCAAATGCGAAAGAAGTAAAGCCATATTATCACTGTATTTTGTTTGGGGTGGGGTTGTTATGTTGTGCTTGGCTTGTTTCCCCCTTGACAAAATTTATTTGTTTGCTTTTTTGTTTTTAATTTCATTCTTTATTCTATCTCACATTCAATCCCAATTCAAATATATACGAGGGATGATATTTTTTTTCCTGCTTCCTAAATATTCTTCTGTTGGATCGTCTAGTTTCTGACACTCTCTCTCTTTCTCTCTTTCTGTGTGTCTGTCTGTCTAATTAGAAATATCCACATTTCTGAGGGATGATATTTTTTTCCTGCTTACTAAGTATTCTTCTGTTTGATCATCTAGTTATCTCTCTCTCTCTCTCTCTCTCTCTCCCTCTCTCCCTCTCTTGCTCGCTCTCTTGCTGTGTGTGTGTATGTGTGTGTCTGTCTAATTTGAAATATCCACATTTCTGTTCCCTGTTATCTTTTCTGGAGAGCTTCTTGTTTCAATGGTATGTGTTTTGGTTGAATGACTTCCAGGTGGAAGAGAATAAGGTGGAGAGTATTAAGAGGGACAAGGCAGCAACTGAGAAATTGCTGCAAGAAACAATTGAAAAACACCAGGCAGAGCTTGCAGCTCAAAAAGAATACTATACTAATGCTTTGACTGCAGCCAAGGAAGCTGAAGCATTAGCTGAGGCACGGGCTAACAGTGAAGCCAGAACTGAACTAGAAATTCGTCTAAGAGAAGCTGAGGAACGTGAAGCCATGCTGGTTCAGGCCCTTGAAGAACTAAGGCAAACGCTAAGTAGAACAGAGCAGCAGGTTTTTGTTTTAAGAATTGAGCTCATGGGTTTAATGAAGTGGACCTGTCTGATTAATTGTCATTTATTTTATTTTGTTGTTTTCTTTTGATATTGCAGGCTGTGTTTAGAGAGGACAGGTTCCGCAGAGACATTGAGGATCTTCAAAAGCGTTATCAAGTAAAGCAGACTTCCTCTTATTGTGGTTCAACTGAGCTTTTCATTTATTTTATTTTAGCGGTTGTTTCCATGGATATTTGAGATATTCTCTAATATGGCTATTGTTGCTATTCAGGCTAGTGAACGTCGGTGTGAGGAGTTGATCACTCAAGTTCCTGAATCTACTAGGCCTCTTTTGAGGCAGATTGAAGCTATGCAGGTTGAGCTTTGTTTCCTATTTATTTAAAGACTTGATGAAACTTTTGAGTACACTTTGCTCATTGGCTCGTTGATATGTTGTGACATATGCACATATGCTTGGATCTCACAATCAACTGTTATCTTCTACTGGTAACAGGAGACAACAGCCAGAAGAGCAGAAGCTTGGGCTGCTGTTGAGAGATCTCTGAACTCTCGACTACAGGTTTGTTTAAATAGTTTGCTACCTACAATTTTTGTATTTTAGAAATTGTCAGCATGCTTTACAATTCTGAATTCTTTTTTTACTATAACTACAGGAGGCGGAGGCTAAAGCTGCAACTGCTGAGGAAAAAGAGAGATCTGTAAATGAACGCTTGTCGCAAACCTTATCTAGAGTAAATGTCCTTGAAGCACAGGTGATTCCAATTCCTCTGTGGATTACAGATGCTAGTTATGGATTTGTTATATGAATATTGACTCACACTAGTAAGATGCGCAGATTTCATGTCTTAGAGCAGAACAGACACAGCTGAGTAGGTCTCTAGAAAAGGAGAGACAGAGAGCAGCTGAAAATAGGCAGGAGTATCTAGCGGCAAAAGAGGAAGCTGACACTCATGAAGGCCGTGCAAACCAGCTAGAAGAAGAAATCAGGGAACTCAGGAAGAAACACAAGCAAGAGTTACAAGATGCGCTGGCACACAGGGAACTCTTGCAGCAGGTATTGATTGTGGTTTCCATGTAACTTATATAAGTCTATTGACCAATGTTGATTATGTTGCATGGTTGCCCAGCACAGGTAAAATACCTGTTCAGAAAACCCTGAAAATCGACATGCTTTTTGCAGTACATATTAAGTTGGATATTTATTGTAATTTTTTGGTAGGCATATTGAGTCGTTATGCTTTCAACAAAATGAAATCTTCTGTGTCTGAGATTTCTGAGGTTTGATTAGAGTGCAGATTATTATATTTTTCTAAGGTAATGAGCAGCCGTGTTTTACAGATTGAAACTTTGGTTGCTCATTTTGAAAATCTTTACCTCCTCCTCTCTCTTGAAGTTTCTCTCATTTCCAGTTTGCCGAATCCCCCCCTCTTCCTCTCTTCTTCTTCTTCTTTTTCTTCTTTTCCTTGTGTGTGGTGGCTTGAGAAAAGTTGTGGATCTAAGAAGTTTTGTAAAATTTTTCTGCTGCTTACTGTTTTAGGACTAGATGGGTGCATAGATTTTATGTATGCTTCTGTCAGATAGCTTTGTCTAAATAGTAGAGTGCCTCTTGTATTTTTATTATAAATAACCAGAACCACTTTCAAGTTTCCTAAATTAAGCTCCTCTTCTTGTCAGGAACTTGAACGGGAGAAAAATACACGTTTGGATTTGGAAAGGACAGCTCGTCTTCAGTCTTCTGCTGTATCCAATCAAACTCCAAACAAAAAGCAGAGTTCTGGTTTTGAAAATGGTAAGGGATGCTTAGACTTATGTCTCTTACTGTTCATATTGTATTTTTACTCCTGTTTCTTTTTTCTTTTTCTAATTTTTATAAACTCTGTGTAGGAAACTTGACTCGCAAACTTTCAAGTGCTAGCAGTGTAGGCAGCATGGAGGAAAGCTATTTTCTGCAAGCCTCTTTAGACCCATCTGACAGTTTATCTGAACGGAGAAACCTTGGAGAGGCAACCATGAGTCCATACTATATGAAGAGCATGACACCTAGTGCTTTTGAAGCTGCCATCCGTCAGAAGGAGGGTGAACTTGCCTCATACATGTCTCGTTTGGTATGTGTTATTTTCTGAATTCTTTCCTATTTAGCCAGCAGTTGGTGCCATATGATGTTCCATTGCATATGGTAGAAATTCATATTCTGTGGTGCTGCATTCAATAACCTCAATCATTATGGGGGCTTAAAGTCCTGTGCACATTTTCATCATTCATCCCTTTATATGGCTTTCATTGACTAACAATTTTCTTGTTCACTTCAGGCATCCATGGAAGCCATCCGTGACTCTCTTGCTGAGGAGTTAGTTCAAATGACAGAGCAGGTGAATTTTCATCTGTTTTCACATTGATTTATGACATCTCATCTTATTTTAGCTTGAGAATCCTTTGCATTGGCTACAGTGTGAGAAATTGAGGGCAGAAGCTGCCTTTCTGCCTGGCATCCGGGCAGAGCTAGAAGCACTAAGACGGAGGCATTCTTCTGCATTAGAGCTAATGGGTGAACGTGATGAGGAGGTACATATATTTCCACTTTGATTTGCCTTTTTAGTGGAAAATAAAATTTTAGAAAGAAGGTTATTAGTTATATTGGATGGGGCCACTTGTTGATATAAGTTCTTACATTACTCTGCTATAATATTGAGGTATGTCCATCATATTAGATGAATGAAAGATGGTCAGCCTTCCTGTTTCTTGTCAAGCATCCATTTGTCCTCATTTTGGAGGATTATATTAGTTCTTACCAGAAAGTATCATGCTTCTAATCCTACATATGTGATATTAATGCATTTCCTAATAACTGGGTGTCCAAAATGATGCTTTGGTCATTACCACATGAATCTTTGAAGATCTTCTTGATTCTCTCCTAAAAAACTAAATTGCAGCGATGGCAGTAATCCGCCAACACCGTTTGCCCCTAGATTAAAACTGGTACTCCTGCTTCTTTTAGCTGATTTTAGCATGGATTTATGTCACAAAGATAAGACTCTAGATTGTGTTGTTATGGTTAATAAATGTGTTATAGTTCCTCGTCTTCTTTCCATTGTGGACTTTGTGGACTGGTTGGGTTGGGGTTAAGGGGGGTTGTTTTTTGTTGTCCCTCTTTGTTTTTTGTGACGCCTTTAAGCATTTCTTTGTATACTTATTGTGTACTTTCGAACGCTTCTTTTGGTGTTTCTCTTTTATAAATTGCTTCTTTTTACCCATAAAAAAAATTAAGAAATAAAAATAAAATAGTGGTTTCCCAGGTGTTCTGTGCAAATACAGATGTGAAGGTGTGCAATCACATAAGGTGGTGTTCTGTTGTTTACCTTATGAGATAAGAGAAAGGTGGCTGCAATAATGTGGACATTAGTGGATGCATTATTGGGTTTGATTGGGAATGGATGTCAAGATTGGGAGGAAGAATTAGATTATGGTGCCTGGTACCCTTAGAAGGGAATGGTCGTCAAGATTGGGGGAAAAATTAGATCATGGAGGATGGTGATTTCAGCCAAGTTAAAAAGTTAAAGGATTATGGCATGGATGAGAAATGGAATGGCCTTTTTAAGGTTTCAGGACTTTGTGGTTGTGGTTGTGGTTGTGGCTGTGTAAGGGCATCTCTGTAAGATTATGATGGGAAATGGTTTGGATATAAAATTTTGGTAGAAATGAAACTGTGGGGACATTCCTCTTCAGGTGGCTTGCCCCATTCCATTTGTATAAGCAAGGATGCCAATGCAAGAAGTTTGTTATCTATCTAGATTTGAGAATAGGGTGGTCTGGATCGACATCTTCTGCAGGATTTTGTGGGATCAGGGACTTCAGGAGTTGACCTCCCTTGAACTCATCTTTATGGTGTCTCCTCTTTATAACCTATATAAAGGTGGATAGAAGGTGGTTTCTTCACAATTCAGCCACTTCTTCATCTTGTAGGTTGGGAGAGTGGAGGGTTCCTTCCAGGCAAAGTTTATGAGTAGAGCTTCTCTCCCATCTTAGATTTCCTTTTTGGTCTCTAGGAATTGGTGATTCCTAATTGATGCATGATATGAAAGTGGAATCTAGAATCAGCAGACCATTTATTGCTTTCTTGTCTTTTCTCTTCAGCTCTGTAATATTTTTATGTGCTAGATTCTTGTGGGCTATGTTACATGGAGTCGTGTACAGGCACGGGGTGCAGGTTTAGGCTCTAGATTTGTTGTACAACCAAATATTGGGATACAATGATAGAATAAACATGTTGAAATAAAAATATTAATTTGAAAAGGTAGTTTCAAGTAGAGGATTGATTTCCTAGACATCTATGGGTTTAATTATAGATAATACTAATGTTAGGTTTTCTAAACAATACAACCAAATAATACTAATGATGGGTTTAATTATAGATAATATTTTTGCACCTACCCAAAAATAAAATAAAATTATAGATAATATTTTTGCTTGGCTATCAAAAAATTGTTTTGCTTGGAAGGTAAGAAGATGAAGGGTGTATTTGTGAATCCCCTTTTGTAAGACAAGGATTTCAAGAAAACCTTTTCCATGGTCTCATTTATAAGCAATTTATTAAGGAATTTTGTATTATAATGACTTTCATTATTGATAGCATGATAAAAAGGGAGTTTCATTGGAATAAAGTAAGGTTTGAGGAGATAAAATGCAAAATAGCTAAATCACCTGTCTTAAGCCATTCGATTTTTTCAAAAGTTTTTGAGGCAACATGCGATGCATCAAGTGTTGGCATAGCTGGTATCTTCAGTCAAGAAAGTTGTCCAGTAGCATACTTTAGTGAGAAACTCAATGAGGTAAGCAAAGATATTCCACTTATGATAAAGAGTTCTGTACTGTTGTGTGAGCACTTGGTCATTGGAGGTATTATCTATTATCTCAAGAGATTATGTTATACATTGACCATCAACCATTAAGGTATCTCAGTTTTCAATTAAAGTTAACACCTAAACAGGCTAGGTGGATGTAGTTTCTTCAACAAAACACATTTGTTCTCCACCATCATGCAAGAACTGAGAATAAAGTTGTTGAAGGCGTTAGTCAAGTAGTAGCCTGTTTATAGATTGAGTGGTCATGCGGTTAGATTTGATAAGATGAAGGACGAGTAATCTTACTTATTCTGATTTTGGTGTCATCTATCAAGAAATTCAAGATGGTCACATTGATTTTATCATCTGTGTTGACTACTTTTTTAGAGGGTACAAAGCATGCATTCCTTGTTCTTCTATTCAAGATTTCTTGATTTAGGAGTTGTATAGCAGAGGTCTAGCTGGTCACTTGGTGGAGGATAAGTTTTATCAGTCTTCCTTGGAAAGAGATATTGCTAAAATTGTGTTGCAATGTTGAACTTGTCGGCTGGCTAAGGTAAAGAAGAGAAACACTGGGTTGTACACACCTTTGCCTATACCACACACCCTTCGGAGAGACCTTAGTGTGGATTTTAACCTTGGATTGTTGAAAACAGCTCTAGGACATGATTCCATTTTTGTTGTGGTTGATAAGTTTTTTAAGACGACACATTTTATCCCTCATTGCAAAACAACTGATGCCTCACATGTAGCCAAATTATGCTATAAGCAAATAGTTGGGCTTCATGGGTTACCCACTTGTAAGACACAGGTTCCATAGAAACTTGGTTATGATGTGACAACTATGTGGAAATCCTTCATTAACTTGTTTCATTTCTGGTGTTACTATGATCCTAAAAAATTCTAGGGCTTTGATTTGTGCATTTCTGTAGTTCTAAAAGGGTTTGTCATAATGATGAAGTTCATAACATAGGGTATTGAAATCAGTTGACTCACAGAAAGAGCTTCTCACGGAGAAGGCTACCTGGAGTATAGAGAGGAACCTTGTCAAAAGCTAGAGAAAAGGACTACCTAAAGCTAGAGTGGGAGCTGCCATGGAAATGACTGCTTAGTGTCACAGACTTAGTCGTTCACTAAGCTCGTGCGGCACTTAGACAAGCCAAGACGCTTGATCTTGCTAAGTCAGCCTTGCTCCCCAATGCTTAGCTTGCTAGGCTAAGACACTTGCAACTCAAAAGCTTAAGAAGCTTGGTAGGCAACTCCTTAAAGAATGGAAGCTTTATTATCTCAAGAAGCCTTTACAAGTGCTTGGATGCTCACTTGCTTGGTTAGGAAGTGATTTGGGTGGTGCCTTGGCCAAATGAGGCCCTCACCTATTTATAGGCACCAAGGGAACTCTCTAGAACCTTGGAGGGTTCCTTACAAATCAAGAATATTCTAGAACATCCTACCCTATTCTATGTACAACCCTATGTACAAGAACATACAAGAGATTCCTAGAACTCTCTAGAAAGCCTTGGACTCCTCCCATGCCTTCCACCATAGTGTAGAGATGTGTGGACATCTCTAGACATTTCTAGAACCTTCCACACTCTTCCCACCAATGGCTTAGTGTAGATGGCTCCAGGAGTCTCCAGAAGCTTCCCTCCTCCTATATAAGCCCATGGGGAGGGTCATTTGAAGCATCCTGTGACATTAGGCTAGGGTTAGCAAAGGAGAGGTAGCATGGGCTTTGGCTTCTGAAGCATGGTGGTCTCTGGTTTAATCCAACAGTCCCTTGGCTTGTGCCTTATCAGCCACACTCATAGTTTGCCACATTGACGTGGGCAGTCTTGTGAATTATTCTATTTGGATATGGATGGAATATTTTTATAGGGCATGGAGTCAGCCAGGGAGAGAGAGAGAGAGTACAACAAATGAGGGTTAAATTGATGAGGATATTCATTATTGAAAGAGAGTTGGGTGGCTAAGGTGGAGAGAGTTCCCAAAATTTGTGCTTTGTCTAATTGCCAATAAATTGTGGTAAAATAAAAGCAACCTTTCTGAATCTTACAACAGCCAATCCAACCCCATCCCGTAATGAGATTCCTAAGTTCTCATTTCTTTTCCTTTGTTTTATCTGTCGATGGGAGCTTAAAGTAAAACTTTATACAGATGAAATGGGACGAAGTGTGTTTTATGGAACAGGATGCTTGGTAATCAAGAAATCACATGCTGACAACTTAAGTGGAGCAGAGAGAGAAAAAGAAATATTTTTAATTCCTTCTACCTTCTTTGTGAACAATGGAATCAAAATGGCGTTTTTTCTTTTCTATCAAGCCTCGACATTTGAAAGTGGTTATATTTGTGCAGCTGGAAGAACTCCGTGCTGATATTGTGGACTTGAAAGAAATGTATAGAGAGCAGATAAACCTGCTTGTGAATCAGGTCTAATACTCTGCTCTAGCACCATTATTCCTTCATATTCATATTGTTCTTTTATGTCATATATTCATCTCAGTCAATGTTGTGTAACAGATTCAGAAAGCAAGTTCATCAACAGTCACCATCTGATAAGTCTACTCCTCACTCTGGCCTATTCCAGCAAGTCATGATATTTTGATGGTATACTTTTCTAGTATATGCTGTAAATTGCTATCTCAAGAGTGTTTTCTACCATACATCATTCAGAGATCGCCTTTTTTCCTCTTCAAAGAGATCGGCAGCGGCCTTATCAGAAACACATTTGTCAAACTTTATGTTGTACTATAATATTGTATAGCATGAATCTCTTTAAGGTTTTGGCATTCTTAAGCTTGAAAGACTGAGTTTTCCCATTGGTTTAATAATTAAACAAGAAGATCTCATTCAGGACGAGTTATGACTGCATGGTATGTGACTTTCTTTCCATGCTGACATTTGATCTAGACTTTCAGTCTATGATCCTTTCTCTAGAAACCCAATATTTGAGAACATCAAAACCTTTTGTTTTCTAGGATCATATACATGCAATCCAAAAATTATTATTACACACAATAACTTATGTTCCAAGCTCCCTCTCACGACAGTTTTATCATAACTTTTTGTCACTATTTTTTATGATTTTGCTACTGTCTCTTGTATAATTGGTTGATTCATATGCAATTTTTTATGAATCAGTTTGTGGTGTATAGCGAGATGATATACTTGGATGGGGATATTCAAGTATGATAACATTGGCACCTCTTTGAGCTACCAGATGACCATTTTTATGCAATGATAAGACCGTTTCTATGAGAAAACATGAAGATTGGGTGCCACCAATAGTGTAGTGTTTTAGTTTTGATTTTGAAATGTGCAGATTTTTAGGATATCTTACAATACAAATTTTCGTGTATTGAAACCAATGGATTTAAAATGAAGCATTTCCAGACCCACCGTTGTGGGTTTTATTTAAAATGAAGAATTATGTTAAAGATAAGTTGTTTGAGGATGAATGGTATGAAAACTTTATTTGCATTTTAATTTTGTTTAGTAAATATGAGTGCATCAGAGTAAATATGTGCTTCACTTGATTTTTTTAAAAAAAGTAATTTCAATTGTAAATTAAAGTAAAGAAATAAATTTAGAAATATTATTGTAATGATAATTATGAAGTATTGATGTTGAATATCGTTTTTCATATTTGTTTTAATTTTCAATTTTTTTCTCTAAGAACCTTATTTTATTTATTTTTTTGATTTTTTATTATTTCATTTCCTTCCACTTTTCCTCTCTATTTTCTCTTCTTTGTATTCTTGAAGAACCAAAAATAGCCTTAAGGAATAATACACAAATGGAAATAAACAAAGATACTTGTATTGGTATGAAGTAATGCTATACACAATTGAAATCATATGTAAGTGATATTGTACATAAACACAATCATATGTTCAATTGAATCAAGATGCCATCCTTGTGATGTCTTTACTTTGTAGGGGCACACTTTGACCTCCTAAAATCTTTAGATAATTGCACTCAGTGGGATTTTTTGATCGATTGTTTTATATTCATATTGAACTCATGTTTTCAGAAGATGCATTCACTTTTTATATTGAATTTGTCTTTTGAAAAGATGAATTCACCTTTTACAATAAACTTGTATTTTCAAAAGATGACTTACACATGAAATCCAAAAATATGGTATGTTAGCTTGAGAGTTTTCCTAATTTAGTTTTGATGAGAACAAAATATAGTTAAGTGCACTAATCATTTTAAATCAAGCTAGTATATAACTTAAAAATAAAAAAAAGGACATGCTTGCTCAAGGAAATTCAAGAAATGTGAAGCTTTGGATGTGTGAAGATCCTTCAAGACTAGGATAACCTTTGTAAAACGAATATCTTGGGTGTACCTAGGTTCTAAACATGTTTTTATTTTTATTTTTATTTTATTTTTATGCATTTCTCTATACTTAGTTTTCATAAAGTTGAGCCTAATTATTCTTATCTCTCTTGAAACTAAGTTAAAATTAAAAAACCTTAGACAAAACCCTTTATAATTGAGCTACATAGTTTCCTAAAGACAATATCTAAGTGTTAGAAAGCCTTTGGAAATAAAAAGATTGATTTTGAGCCTAAAAGTTCCAACCGATTAAGGGAAGACCTAAATTGGCTTGATCAGTTAGGAATGGGTCACCATTTCCTAGTTGAGGTTTGGTCCAAGGTGTAAGAATTTTTCTCTCTCTTTTATAGAGCTTGTATTCTAGATCTAGGCTACCATTTTCTCGGTCAAGGTTCAGTCGAACTTTAAAAATGACAAATGGTCACCTATTGTGTGTTTATTACCTAACTGTTAGGAATTTGAGGGTAATCCAACTTATGGTAATCACCCTAGAGGGGGGGGGGGGGGGGGGGGGGGTGAATAGGGTGGTGATCTATTTTTCACAAATTTAAACTATGCAAAAATAAGAGACAATTATATGCAAGTATATAATAAACAAAATAAATACAATTGCATATAATTTAAAAGAGTTAGGGAAGAGAGAGTGCAAACACGAGAGTTTATAGTGGTTTGGTACTTTCTTGCCTACGTTCACTCTCCTCAACCACCTAACCGAGTGAGGGTTCCACTATCTTGAAGCTTCAACCAAGCTTCCAATCTCTTTACAATTGGATTATGGTTCACCCTCTTGGACTTTTGGCTCCAAGCACCCTTTACACTTCTCAAGAGTTATCCTACTCTTGAACAACCTCTCAAGTGATACTCTCACTTGAGAAAATTTCTCTCAAAGAAATACAAAGATTGGATCTCACAAAATCCTAATACAAGAACTTTTAAGCTTAAAGATACAAGAAGAACTAGGATTGAATGGTGCACTAAAGATATGCAAGTTATGAAACAACGGTGCACTAAAAAAACACTCTTCCAAGGCTCAAATATAATCAAGAATGATTTTGGAAGGTTAAGCTCATGAAACAATGAAGATTGGAGCCTTTTTATAGAAGAAAAAAGCCAAACTAGCCGTTGGGGGTTCAACTGGTTGACTAGCCGTTAGCACTTAATGCTTGGAAAATGACTGTTGGGCCTCAACCGGACCTCAACCAGACCTCGACCGGACCTCAAACGGTTGAGGTTCAACCTTGACCGGGAAGAGAAGGCCACTGGGAGAGAGAGAAACTTTTTGGCCTCCCTCAACCAGTCCTCGACCGGTTGAACCGATTGAGCCATTTTTTGGCTCAACACCCAACCTTTTTCAACTTAAAACCTTTTAACACAAGTTTGAAAATCATTTAACACAAGGTATTGGTTGAAAACATGAAATCATCCAATTCTTAAGATATTTACAACAATATTACTCTTGGATGATTTTGGTGCATAAATAAAGAATGAAATGCAAGAAAGTCCTAGTGCACCAACAACCTTACAAAGAGATCTTATGAAGCTTTGGTCTTGAAAAACTCTTCTCTTTGAGGTGGTCTTCTTCTTCATGATTTCTCTTTGGCTTGATTTGTCTTTGTGATTGCCACTTTGGAAATCGTCTTGCCTAATCACACTTGAAATATGATCATTAGTTCTAAACCTTGTTTTGTTATCATCAAAATCAAGATTAACCAAACCTTGGTTTCACACTAACAACTAATGAACAAGTGAAATTGGAGCTTGACGTGGTCAGTCAAGGCTAGTTTTTGTTTTTTTGGGTATTCGAGGTTAGAAACCTATAAATAAGGAACTTTTATGCATTTATTGATAAGAAAACATTTGCATTGAATTCCTTATCTACCATTTTCTCTTTTTCAAAGCTCTCAAATCTTTGTGTATTGATTACTTACTTGCAAATCTCCTCTAGTGTACCTTTTTGTATTCAACCTAACTCCTCTTTTATTCAAGCATTAATTGTGCTAGGTTGAGTGAGATTAAACATCTATTTATTAGAGAAAGTTCAAGTGTTTAAAAGCTTTAAGTTGGTTTTGAACTTGAAGAAATTTTTATGTGCCCATTAGAGTAGGTAAATTTAGTGTAAGAGTTTGAAGCTTGGTTTTGAAGCCTTGATCTAGTGGAACCTTTACTCGGAAGGAGTTTGAGGAGAGTGGACATAGGTAGGAATTGTCGAACCATTATAAAAATCGAGTTTGTATCTTTCTATCTTTATTTATATTTCTTTATATTCATTGTACTTCATTGATTTACTTAAGTATGCTTTTTGAAAAAGTTTTAAAAACCTAATTCAACCACCTTTTGAATATTTTGCTTAATTTAATTAGTTGTGTTTTACACAATAGTTTTAGAATTATTTTTGACAGAACAATTTTTTAAATATTTTAAAAAACTATATTATTTGTGCAAAAAAGCCTTATAAAGGAGAGTATGTAAAGTATTCTAGTAAAATATAGAGCAAAATGTTAGATTTATATTGATGCAATAATCAGTGTTTTCACATGATGATCACTCCCATGAGAACTCAAACTTTTATCCGGAATGCTAGCACTCTTTTTTAGGGCCCCTCTATGCTTAGAGACAAGAATTAAATACACTACTCAATGAGTGGATTGTTGAAGGTTGTGGATATCTTTGCATAGCACTTTAGCTTATCCACCCAAGAATTACACAACACCTCCTATCCTCTTTTACCTAATGGCAAGCTGTTTAAGCAACAATTGAGGAGAATGAACCTAAAATGGAGCCTATATGTTAAGAAGGAGATGGCTTGACGTTAGTTGAATGTAGTTTAGTATAAGCTCTTTAGTTGCAAACAAAGTATTTAGGGCAACCTTATGTGATAATGAAGATGCATGGCTTGACGAAGGACAATATGATTAATGGATTTAGATGGAAAACGATTGTTAGAACTAACCAATGTTGATTAACTTAAGAGTACTATGTTTAAGGTTGTGGTCAAAAGATGGGGTGACCATCATTTCATGCACTCTCCTCATGGTACACCCCATATTTTGAGTTGCCCCTTGCTAGCCAATTAAGCCTTTTCACACAATCTATTTTTCATCACCTTAATTCACTTATTTTTGTACCTTAGGGATTAAGGGGCTTTTTTATGTGTACTCATATATAGGTGAGACCTCCTTGGTTGTGGACTCCATGGTTTGTTCATATTTTAGTATTTCCTTCTCATGGTTGGGTGATACACTTTTATTTTAGATTGATATGCTTCACCTATTTTGTCATACTAGTAGTACCATTCTATTTTAAGTTTTTGTGCTTTATTTTCTTAATTTAGTGATGTGATACAAAAGAAAAAAGAAGAAAGGAAAAAAAGAAGAAGAAGAAGAAAGAAAACAAAAAGAAAAAGAAAAAACAAAGAAAAAAAGAAAAGTATATCATGAAGTGTATCGGGGAGTGTTTGTGTATTGTATGACCTTAGAGTTTGCTTATCTTTTACACGTTATGTATACGTAAGACGCATGAGGTTGCTTATTGGGGTTTTAAGCCTAGTTTCTATTATTTTCTTTTCCTCTTATCCTTAGTTAACATTTCATCCTAAGTCTTAAGATCATTGTGAAGCAATGGCATCATACATCATGCTTCATAGCCCCCATGTTGATGTTACTTAGATTGGTTTGAGTTTATAAAATATAAATTTTGCCCAAATGGAGCACAACAATTCATTGGGAGTTATTAGAGCACATTAGGGCATAATCATTTTGTTATGCTTAGATCCTCATACCAAGGCATAACCATTTTGTTAGATCAAATCATTACATGGGGCATAATCGTTAGGTTGATATGATATTAGCATCCCTAATTAATACTAGGGCATATAACCTAAATTCATTGTTTCCCAAACACATAATTCTCACAAAAATCTAGTTGTCCCATTTTCTATTCATTAAGCAAACCTCGTTTGCTCAAAGTTGCCAACCCCCATTTTTCATATGCCCAAGTGGCATATCCATAATCTAGTAGTCTTTGAAATTAATTTAGAGGTTAAAATGGCAACTGTACTTGTAACCGTGCTATCCTACAATGTATAAAGATCATTAATTTTTTGTCATTTTATCACATTAAGAGCACCCTTTGAGATTCTAATAACTCTACTCCTGGATTTATTTGTGTATCAATTAGAGTCAAGCATTCCTAGAGAAATAAATTTTTTATTAAACTCTGAAACATGCCTTACATAAATTAATGTCCTTACAATGCCACCATGCATCTTAATTTGAATTATATTTGTCCTGACAGCCTAATAAGCTACATTGTTTCCCATAAGAATATTTTCACCATTTGTAAGTTTGTAGGCACCAAACTAATCCTTATTGGGAGGCATATGATAATAACACCTTGAGTTGGGGATCCGCTCATCACTTGAGTTACTAACCATAACTGAAATGACATATGCAATATTCAAATTTTCTTCTACAATTATTGCATAACCAAAATTACAAGCTTTCTTTCTTCATTTTCTTTTATGTTCCGAACAATTTCTCACATAGTGCTCTTTCTTATTGTTATTGAACACTTGTTATTTATCTTGAACTTTGATTTAGATTAAGATCAAACTTTTTTGCCATTATTTTTCTTCCATATTCTCTCTTTAGCCACTAAACCTTTACATAAGCTTTTTTCTCCACTCTCAAAGACGATTTTTTTAACTTCTCTAAGTTCCGGGCGACCTTAACATCCTTTATGTAGAGAGCGAATTTTTACCATACATCATGATATCCACAAAGTGCTCATAAGAATTTGGTAGGGAACACTTTAAAATTATGACTTAGTTTTTTCATCATCAATTCTAACATCAGTATTCCTCAAATCTATAATTAAAATTCATAAATGTGGTCTTTGATGGATGTACCTTCTTTCATTTGGGGAGTGAACACCAACTTCTTCAAATATAAGTGAATTATAAGAGACTTAGTCATGTATAGACTTTCTAACTTCAACTGTAACTTTCCAAGTACCTCATTACCCAAGCATAATAGAATAGCATTGTGCATTTTCTCCATAAGTTCATTATTCTCTTCATCAGACGTTGTTGTTGATAAAACCTCTCTACCTTTTAGCACTTTGAATAATCCTTATTGAACTAACAAGGCATGTATCTTAATGTGACATAAATTGAAATTGTTTTTTCAATTAAATTTCTCAACCTTAAATTTTGTTGTTATTCTAGGTCTAAGAAATAAGCTCTAATATCGCTTTGTTATGACAATATAATCAAAGCTTTAATGCAAATATGTTAATGGAAGAATACAAAGACAAACAATTCATACACAAATATATGTGAGATTTTAACATGCATGGTTTGATTAACCAAGATAAACAATTCATACACAAATACACATGAGATTTTAATGTGCATAGTTTGACTAGCTATGTCTACATCCATGAATTAGAGAGATTATTCCATTGTATTATAAAGAATATTACAGATGACATAACTAGATATAACTATTAAACCCCAAAACATCCCATGTTTCACTTCTTGCATCTACATAATGAACTATGTGTCTCCTCATTTCACAGGGTGTCACTCATTCTTCTTTATATCTCTATTTACTATGTATAATCTTCATAAACCTATTTCCATCTCATGACTTTTTCCCCTCACGACCTAAAATATTTATAGTGATACTTTTGATAAATTTTTTGATTCTATAAAGAAATCTAATACGACAATGACATATTAATATAAAAAAAAATCTCTACAATATTATTCTTTGCAAACATATACTAATTAGGAACAAAAAAATATACATAAACATATACCAATTAGGAACTTCAAACATTTTCCAACATGTATATACGTATACAATTGCAAGAAAAGTAAAAGTTTGAAATTGCACTAATTATTAGTTCACATACCATGAGCAGAACTAAATTTATGCATGAGACAATAAATCAAAGGTTTCAACAGCTTGAATAGACTAGGTAAAAGGTTGCACCCTTTCACTTGGCATCTGTTACTTTATGGATTATATGGTTAAAGTACACGATTAATCCATCAATACTTGGAGTGTGCTCAGGGTTCACCCACGAGGATGGCATCATCTATCAATACCTTTGTTGATGAATTTGCAAAGCCTGGCCCTATAGACATTTGGTACCACCATTGTTTTAGTCCATGAGCTTGAAGAGTTGAGGATGAGATCTTGCTAATAGTTAGATATGCCTTAGGAAGTAGATATATGGGTAGTTGTGGATCCTTCACAAATGCAGCTTTTATTGCACTCCTTATTGAAAGTATCTCATCTTCGATCTTCCTATTTCTAAAATGGTCTATATACCCTGAGCAAAGAGGATCGTCTTGGTTCACAAACAGGTTGGGGATCCAATAAGACAATGCATTAAATTGGTCATATAGTTCCTGCCACAGATGATCACCCCCAACAAAAGAGATCCCAGCTTTGATAACATTCTTTGTCGAGAGGATTCCATCCTTTAAAGTTGGATTTTTGATAATCTTTGAGAGGGAATACCTCAAGAAAGGTGGATTAAAAAGGAAAGTTGTGAGATTCTTACCCTCCTGGGCCATGGATTTTCCAACCAGCATCGCAATGGCTGCCCCCAGGGAATGGCCTACTAACCAAATATTTGCAGGCCAGGCTTCTCGAACAACTGCTTTGACAGCTTCCAGCGCGTGTTTAAAGCGGGGCTTGTCCTTGTGAAGTTTACCAGCGAAGACCTTCATATTCAACTTCATGTCCCGGCTCTTGGTGCTGAGGATTGTGCCACGAAAGGCAATAACAAACTTTGGGGTAGATTTTGGCAAATGGTTAGGGTATGTGCGCTTGATTTCATACACGACACCGTAGATGGACGAATCTTTATCATCTATGAGCTTATCTTTTAACTCAAAATGAAAGAGGTGCCACCAACGGCCTTGGGGATCTTGGGAATCCTGGCGATCAAATTCTAAATTGTATGCTCCCTGAACCAGGCTCGCAGCAACTGCCCGGAGGTGATGATCATTTGTCCTGCAATGAGAAGTGATAAATGAATCCTCATATCTAATCTACCCTTTGATAAATACAGCAGTTAATTCATCTAGAAAATCTTGTCAATGCTAAGACACCTTCAAGATGCATGCTCGGGCAGAATTCACCATTTTCTTATAGGAGTTTTAGGTCATATTAGAAAACTCGTAATATTACTTCACTTTAGATCGATTTCTATATGTAATTAATCAAGCACAAATCCTAAGCCTCACAGATTCAGTTATCCAATTTTCTTTAAACTTTTAGGTAAAGGTCTCATCGATCGATCCCATTGCTTATTCTCTAATATATATATTGAAATTTTGCATGTAGGAAAATGGTTGTACCAGTCAACATCAGCGAGCTGTTTCAGTCCCGTGTGTTCAAAATCTTCCCTTTGAACAGACATTAGTGATTGTGTACTTATACTGCCCTCTTGCTTCCTTTCTTGAAAGGAAATATATGTATCCTGCAGGGCACATAGGAGAAAAAAAAAATCCAGAAAATGGAAGGTTAATCATCAGATACCAACTTAAAGGCATGAAGCTTAAGCTTTGTTTGTACTAGAACATTCAAAGCCTTAATTTGATGCTTTCTGTCTGCAGCAAGAGCGTGAGATCTCAGACTTAATTTTCCTCCAAGTAGTTAAATATTTACCTCATCTACCTCTGTTTGGTGGCTAAGAATGTAGGAAAAGAAAAGAAATCAGAATTTTGAATCAACATTTTTATCATTCTTGGGAATCCACATTAATGAAATACCTTGATTTGGAGAAAACTCATATCTAGACGTTCACCCACAAAAATATGCAAACATCATAACATCATAATAATATCAGTTCACTTTAAACACATAAAGAGGCCAAATACAGCATCAGAATGTTGGAAAAAAGTTTATTCAAGGCTCACCCACTAAAATCAGTGAATATCATAACAAGTTCATTAGCACAAGAATCTTTAAGTAGCACAAGAATCCTGAAGGAGCACCAACTGTATATTATAATATCTAAAAAAAATCCATGCCTGAAGGAGCACCCACAAACTTCTGCAAATATTATAATATCTAAAAAGAAGAGAATAAAACATTACCAAATACTTTGAATCCAAAGGAAGGCTTTCAAAGCCTTTGAACAAGAGGAGTTATTTATGATAATCTGTGGAAAAGGAAGGCATCCTCTTGATTATGGAAGAGTTAAATGGAAGTATCCGGTCAAGCTTGTTTACGTGAGTCAATGAGACGTAGAAAAGTAGAAGAAGAAGAAGAAGTACAACAACAATGTTTGTCAAAGCTCCTACCCCATAAATCTTTATCTAAATGCTTGGAGAAAATTTCTTAGAAATTAATGCAATATAAATATTAGTCTTGCATGTTGTTCCCTAGGCTGAATGATTTCTAAATTATATCATTTTCCAAGAGCAAACCCAATCTGCATGCCCAAAAGTAAAGTAAAATAAGAGTTTAAATGAAATTGCAAAAAATCATAAAAAAAAAAAAAAAGCAACCGCAAAAAAGCTCATTGATGAACCAGTCCCTCAATTTAAGTAGTTGAAAATTGTTTAAAAATCAATGCTAAAAGAGCTCTTGGAAATTTTTACTCAAAATATATATGAAACCAAAAAATAATTTCAAATTTCAATAGTTCAAACATCCGAATCCTCTCATGGGGTTGAGGGAACAAGTAAGCCATTCAAGAATGGCTGCTATAGACTTGTTAATAAGTGGGTCCTAGCACGTTTTTCCTTTGGGTGAATGATAGCTAGATTGCACGTTGTTCCCTTGGCTGAATAGTCTACACGCTCAAAAGTCAAATAGAATATATATACAAGTAGTAAGACTTGGTACATGAAGAAACCTAGTCCACACGAAGCGAAAATTTATTTAAGGTCTTTATCTAGATTTTGGGAAACCAGAAATATTAGGCTGAGGCACTTTCCATATAACTAGGAGTTCTAGCTGATCTTAATTTCATCCAACAACTCGTTAAAACATATAAAGTTTGGGAGGTTTAATCTAGACAAGTATAAAGGACATCTGGTCATTTTTTATCGACACCATCCTCATTTTGTTCATGTACCTTTTGCGTTCTACCATTGTCAATGGTGTGCAAAATTTTTCAAGAACCAAACATACCTTAAAGAACCCAAATTCCCTATTTGGTTTATCATAATAATATGAAGAAAAATAGAATATTACCAAAATTATTTAAAAATTCAAATTAATACATTTTTTTTCCTCACCATTCTTCTCTTTCACTTTTCCTTCTACTTTTCATTATCCTTCAGGCCTAAGAGCATTTTCAGAGAATTAATTTTGAGTATCATTTTTGAAAAATTTCTCTTTCGAAGGCATTCATGTGTCATGTTTCCTCCTTTTTCTTATAAAATATTTGAGATTCAAAGGCTGATTTTTATCCCTTGAGAGAGCGTAGACTTAGAGAGGGAGTTAGGTAAAAAAAATTGGGAGGAAAATTAATGATTTGGCACTGAGGGGAAACGACATTTCTAATGAAACAAAGAACATTTTTTTTTAACCAAATATTTCATTGATGAACTAGTCCCTCTATTTAAATATTTGTAGAAAATTGCTTACTTTATTGCAAAAAGATCGAGCAGTTGAAAATTTTTGCTCAAAATATATATGAAACCAAAAATTATTTTAAATTGGAATAGTTCACCTCCAAATCTTCTCATGCGGTTAACCCATTCAACATTGGCTTAACTGCCTATAGACTTATTAATAAGTGGGCCTTAGCACGTTTTTCCCTTGGTTGAATCTAGATTGCACGTTGTTCCCTTGGCTGAATAATCTACACACTTAAAAAAGTCAAATAGAATATATAGACAACAAGTAACACTTGGTATATGGATCCAAAAAGAAACCTAGTCCACAGATGCTAGGATTTATTTAAGGTCTCCATCTAGATTTTGGGAAACCAGAAATATTAGATGAAGATCAATTAATGATAAATGATGAAGCACTTTGCATATAAATAGGAGGTCTAGATGATCTTAATTTCATCCAATAACTCGTTGTTAATACATACAAAGCTTGTAAGATTTAATCTAGACAAGTATAAAGGATGTCTGGTCATTTTTGATTCACACCATTCTCATCTTGTTCATATATCTTTGTGCATTCTACCATTGTCAAATTTTTCGAGAACCAAACATAGCCAAAAGAACCCAAATTCTCTATTTAATTTATCATAAAAATATTAAGCAAAATAAAATATTACCAAAATTATTTAAAAATGTAATTTATATATTTTTTTCCTCCTTAACATTCTTCCCTTTCACTTTTCCTTTTACTATACTTTTCATAACCCTTTTGGGGCATAAGAGTATTTTTAGAGAATTAATTTTGAGTGTCATTTTTGGAATACTTCTCTTTTTAAAGCATTCATGTGTCATGTTTCCTCCTTTTTCTTATAAAAAATTTATGATATTTGTATACTGTTAACGTTCAATGATAAATGTAATGTGAATTTGAGAGGGTATCATCAAATTGAGTTGAATGAGAGGGAATACTTTCTGATATTCTGTAGATTGTAAAGATAAACATGCATTTTTAAGTATCTTTTACGTTGATCAATCATGTCATGGTGTTTCTTTAATTGCTTTTAAGAGGTTTTCTTCTTCTTACAAGGAGAAACACTCATGGATTTGTTTTAAGAATTCATTCTAGTAAATGGAAAAAAAGGAAGCCAATTTGCATTTGGGTGTGTTATAAGTGGAGGGATTTTAAAAAGTAGAGCAAGCTTAATATTGGATTCCTTGCCATCTTCCTAAATTGTTGACTTGACCTTGTCTCATTAACTAGAGGTCATTTTCAGCATTTTTGGACCATTATTTTCTTCCATGGACATGTTATCGTTTTCTAAAGCTAGTCTTGCCGGCTTTATTCCACATGACATAGAGAATTAAAAGGACACCATTTCAATGGCTCTCCCATATCAGTTGGTCTCTCACCGTTATTTCCATCCAACTGACCAGCTTTAGGTAGATTCCCCTCGTGGCTTTTAAATCTTGTAAGCAGCTTGCATGCATTGCATTGCATGCTTATAAATAACTCCCCTCATTCGAAGGCTTTGCAAGGCTTCCTTTGGATTCAAAATATTTGGTACGAGTAAGGTTTTGATCCTCTTCTTTTTTCTTATTATGATATTTGCAGAAGCTTCTGGGTGCTACTTTAAGTATGGATTTTCGCCAACATTTTGATACAGTTGGTGTATACTATGAACTGTTATCATTATGATGTTGTGATGTTTGCAGATTTTTGTGAGTGAGAACGTCTAAATATGAACTTTTTGCTAATATTTTGATACTATATATTGATGTGTATGTGTATAAAGATTCATTGCTAATGTTATGATACATAGAAAGATAATTTTTGGATTTCCATTATTGACGTGGGTTCCCAAGAATGACTAAGTGTTGATTCAAAAGTTTTGATGTTATTCCCATGGAGGTTCCATCGTGCCTTTAAGTTTGTTTCTGATGATTAACCTTCATTTTCGGGATTTTTTTCTCTATGATTTCATCTTGGTATGCCACTCATTTTCTGGATTTTTTCCCCTCCTATGTGCCCAGCAGCATATATCTCGAAACTTGAAAGGGAAGCACACACAGACAAATGGCTATTGAAAGGGGACATTTCGACCTCACAGGACCCAAACAGCTCACTGAAGTTGACTGGTACAACCATTTTCCTACATGCATACTCATTTCACATAATGCATAAGTTTTTCCATTTTTCAATATATACATAAGAATAAGCAATGGGATCTGTTGTCACCTCGCGTATCAGGTGGACCACGTTGCTGCTAGATGGATGGACACGCGATTCTCAACACACAAAGGGTTCTTGATTCAGCGGTTGTACCTGCAAAAAGGCATCCGGACAGGGTGTCCGGACGCACCCTCCGATGGTTTTGTTAGCCATGGTGAGAGAGAGATATATAAATCAGTTGGCCTTTTACTAGGTATCAAGAGGTCACCAGGGGGATCCCTTTCTTCTTCGTGTGAAGGCATATATATACAGCTTCAGGGGTACTGCTCCTTTCATTAATGGTGAGGAGATATTTTATGTTGTGATGATGATAATAGGTGTCAGTAGGAGCACTATCATCCTACGAATGGCTGTCAGAGACCATGGTAGGTGATGCGTCTGTCAGAGATCGTGGGAAGTGATTATGTAGAATGATCGTGGGAAGTGACTTGCTGTCACTTCCTCTTGTCTTCTCATTCTGCAGGTGATGGGATGTGGGCCATGGCTGCTTGTTGTGATTGCGTGTAAGACTCGCTTTACTTTAATTGACCATCCAGACGATTTATATCCGGATGACTCATGCTGATTATCCGGATGTGTTGTGGAGACTATCCGGATGTCTACGCTCTGCCAGCGTCGTTTGCTCTTCCTTGGATAGGAGAAGCTGAAACGTCGTTTGCCTTTCCCTGAGGTGGTCCGGATAGGATAACCGCACCATGCATATCCTTAGGGGAATCCGGATGATGATGGTCCGGCTGATAACACGTGCCACGTGTTTCCCAAGGGGAGGGGTCCCTACAGGATCGAACCATGAGACCCTTTACCTAAACGCTTAAAGAAAATTGGATGACTGAATCGGTGAGGCTCGGTTTTTGTCCTTGGTTACACACAGAGACCAATCTAAAGTATGGTAATATTACTAGTTTTTAAATGTGACCTAAAACTCTTATAAGAAAATGGTGAATTCTGCCTCAGCATGCATCTTGAAGGTGTTGTAGATTGCCTGAGGATCAACATTGACAAGATTTTCTAGATAAGTTAATTGCTGTATTTGTGAAAGGGTAGATTTATTATGAGGATTCATTTACTATTCCTCAATATTGCAGGACAAATAATCATCACCGTCGGGCAGTTGTTGCGAGCCTGGTTGAGGGAGCATACAATTCAGAATATGATAGCCAGGAATCCCGAGATCCCCAAGTTCAGTCTTCCCGTTGGTGGAACTTCTTTCATTTTCAGTTAAAACGTGCGCTCGTAGATGATAAAGATTCATCCATCTACGGTGCCGTTTATGAAATCAAGCACACATACCTTAACCATTTGCCAAAATGCGCCCCAAAGTATGTTATCGCCTTTCGTGGCACAATCCTCAAACTGAGCACCGCAAAACGGGATCTCAAGTTGAATATCAAGGTCTTGACTGATGTACTTCACATGGACAGACACCGCTTTAAACCCGCACTGGAAGCTGTCCAACAAGTTGTTCAAGAAGCTGGGTCTGCAAATATTTGGTTAGCAGGACATTCCCTCGGGTCATCCATTGCGATGATGGTTGGAAAATCCATGGCCCAGGAGGGTAAATGTATGGAAGCTTTCCTTTTCAATCCACCTCTCTTGGGGAATGTCCTCTTGAAGATTATTGGCAATCAATATTTGCAGGATGCAATGCGCTTGACGGAGACTTTGTGTAATTTTGGGACCTTATTTGTTGGAGGTGGTCATGTGAGGCAGGGCCAATATGACCAATTTAATGCATTGTCTTCTTGGATCCCCAACCTGTTTGTGAACCGACACGATCCTATTTGCTCAGAGTATATAGGGCATTTTAGAAATAGGAACAATGTGGAGAAGCAGTTTGGAGCTGGGATGATAGGGAGGGTTGCTGTACTGCAGCCAACATTGGGTGTATTAAAAGCTGCAGTTGGGATGAATCCACAACTATCCACACAGCTACTTCCTAAAGCATATCTAACCATTAGCGAGAGCTCATCCTCATGCAGTATTTTGGAGGCTCATGGACTAAGACAATGGTGGTATCACATGTCTCTAGGGCCAGCCTTTGCAGATTTATTAAGAAAGAAATCGATAAGTGATCCTGTCCTCATGGGTGGACCATGAGCACACTCCTTGAGTATTGATGGAATAATCGGGTACTTGAACCGATATAATAAATAAAGAATAGATACCAAGTGAAAGGGTGAAACCTTTTGCCGAGACTATTCAAGTTGTAATCTTAAATTTTAATGTCTCCTGCAATTTAGTTCTGCTCATGGTATGTGAACTAATAATTAGTGCAATTTCAAACTTTCTATGTTTCTTGCCATTATGTTACATTGGATTTAGGCATATACCTTCTTACAAAACTGTCTTAAATTCCTAACTAGTGTGTGCTTATATATTTTTATAAAGAATAATATTGTAGATAATATTTTCCATATTGATATGTCATTGAAATATTACATCTCCTTACAAAATCAAAATATTTATTACGAGTATCTCTATAAATATTCTAGGTCATGAGGGGGAAAAGACATAGGAAGGAAATGGGTTTGTGAAGATTATACATGATAGTTAGATAAATATATGAAGAAGAATGAGAGACATTTGATAGAATGACGAGGTTCGTACACTAGTACAAAAAAATCAAATTAATGACGCTTGATTTCATGTCGCTTCTAAAAAGTATCATTGTTTATCAATATAACTAGTTAATGTTCGCGCTTGGGGCAGGATGCATATTCTTGGCGTTTTATGGAGAGAGATGATGGCGTTTCTAAATAATGGTGCATTTTGAAGCATCATTGAGGCATGTTTGGTCATCCTGGGCGCTTATAGGAAGCATCATCTTCTTTTCATTATATATTTAATCCCTTTTTCACCCATTAAATAAAATAACCAATAGCCACAAACTCCACCCTCAACTCGATACCCACACAGAAACTTCCACTGGTAAGTTGTTTGATGACTTCATTGGCAAGCTACAATTGATTTTTCACCGAGAAAGTGCAGTAACAACACTAGCATCACCTTCATACATCATCCTTGAAAAACTCTGAAACCCTTGTTTTCGTGAATCCCACACACCAAAAATTAAACTGGACGAATCCAATAAATAACCATCTCAAACTCCATCATCGGCCATTACCTTCCTCAGTTTCCATCATTGGCCCTCCATAAGCTAATACCACTACCAAGAACCCAAATGGAGAGTTCATTGATGCCAACAATAGCCATCATTGTGGTTTGATCCTCTGAATCTTTAATTTATTTATGTATCTTTTGTCAAAAATTTTGGAATCATTTCTATTGGTTATATTGCATTATTCTTCTACTAAGAGTTTTTGGAGTTCTGCGAGATCAAGTTTTTGAAGTTATGTATGTTAGGGTTTTTGGAGTTGTGAGGGTTTGAGAAGATTTAAGGTGAGGAGTTCTTGGTTTTTCCAAGAGATTTGCTGTCGAAGCTTCCTCGACTTTTTCAGGTTCTAATCTTTGGGTTGCAAGGTTCGTCCTTTTCTTCCTTTGTTTTCTTTCTTTTATGTGTAATGTTGTTTTCTCTGTTGTTTGATTATCATTACTTCACCAGCACCTTTGATTATGGTTTTCCAACCTCTTTCACATCTTTCTTTCATTCATTGAATTTGGGTTTGGGTGAGTGTTATTTTGTTGATTTGTTGTTTTTAGGTTTGGGTGAATGCTATTGATGGAATTTAGTCTGAATGTTTATGAAATCAAGTTTTTTCTTGTGATTTGATGTGGGTTTTTGCTTTTATTGAATATCAGTTTATTGAATTTATTTTAGTTTGATCTTTGTGATGAAGATATATCTTTGAATTTGAATTTTTGGGTGTCTTTTATCATTTGGTATCTAGGAAAATTTAGAAGAAAAAAATTAAGTTTTATTCTAGTCTTTGGAAATGAAGAATGAAAATAATATATATAATATATGGTTCTGTAAAACTCAATCGAGTGTAGGCTTTCTTAAATAACTGATAAATTTGAGATTCAAAATTTTATTTAATTTTCCATCAGTGAAATGTTCTTAGAAAGTTGTATAGAAATTTGAGTGTCTTTTACCCTCTATTTGGCTGCCAAGAAAATTGAGGGAAAGGAAAGAAATTTATTTTTGAATCTTTTAAATTTCTCAAGTCATCCATTAATAGTCATAACAGGATTTGTTAATGGATGGTTTTTATTTTCCAAGTACTAGATAATGCAAAGCTAACATTGATCAGACTCTCAATTCTTTTCCTTTCTATCTTCTTGTTCAACAAAAAGAATATTATGGTTTTGCTAATTCTCTTATAACAGTTTCTAATTGGGCTGATTTTGTTTCTTTATTTCTATAGATGCAGGGAAAAACAGAGAAATGAGACATCATGCCTCCAAGTTGTGAATAAGAATCTAACAACCATGAATGAGCTATTAGTTGAGGAGAATGATAGGTTGCGTGCAGAAGCATGTGTCATGGCTGTGTATGAGAACAATTATTCCTACCAACAAACTCAAAATGTAAGGACTTAATCTCTTTCTATTTACTATTATTTTTTAAACTATATGGCTTGCTTTCTAAATGATAAATACTTGTTTTGAATTAAGTATATGGAATTAGTCCAATTGAGGGAAAGTTATAGTTGAATTGGTTCCCAAGTGATAGAAAGAGGTCTTATCTTCAAAATTTCAATTTGTTTTCTTGGCATCCAGGGACAACAAATTACATAAACCCTACCATTCTGTTGATTTCATATTATCTTAAATATGGGGTTTGAGCCTATTTCATATTATCAATTATAGTTCTTGATTTTCTTATAAATTCTTAATTTTTTACTTGAAACTCTACAGATAGATATATTTGGGATTGTTGTATTTTAAATTCTATAAACTCATAAACCATTTTCTTTTATAGTTATTCTCTATTTTCCTATATTAAACAAGAAAGTTATTTTAAAAGGAAAAGACCACAAAATTTTGTTGTCTATCCAAAATACAAATAATATTTTTCTTAAAATGTGTTCATGATCTTTGCCATCCAAAAAAAAGTTGTTTTCATGCTTTAGGAAAAATTTCAAATGCGAAGATTTCTTTTTTACTTTTATATATGCTTTTCTCCACATCCCTTGTTATCTTTTTAGGATTTTGTGATAGATTTATTTTTACATATATGTTGATTACTGAGGTTGGTTAGCATGTGTTTGTAGTGCTTCTTTATGCTTAAAAGTCAGACTTTGATCCATATCGAAGAAGATGAATTTGGATTTTTCACACACAAAAAGAAGAGAAATTAAAAAAAATAAAAATAAAAAATAAAAACTTTCTTTCACAAGTGGAGCTAGTGGTTACAAACAAATAGCATGTCTACAAATGAAAACAAATAATCAAGAAAGTGCACACCCCTTTCCTTTGTTATTAATTGTTAGGGCAGTAGAATTTTTATTTCCTTTTTAGTTTGAGGTTTTAGTAATTAAAAATTATTTCCTACCATTTGAGAAAGTGTTTTCTCATTGAAAAAGTCAAATTCTACCATCCAGTTGTTTGTTGTTACTAAGCAACATTTGAATTAAGTTATAGGTGCAATATTGGTTTTGTTTCGAAATCTTGTTGCATAAATAACAAAAAGACCTCCTATCATCCATGACTAATTATTGTATGTGGTAGTGAAAATTTTTTTAGCACCTATTTATAAGAATAAAAAAGATAATACTTACTAATTCATCTCAATGATTTTGTTATTCTATTTATTTATTTATTATTTGATATTGTGTTTCCATTTATTCATCATGCTTGTCTATTTTATTTTTTCCTCTTTCTTTGTTCTATTTTTTTTTTTTTATAATTCTAATTCAGATATAGATGGATTGCTGCTTGTATTTTCAAATTAATTTCCTTGTTCATAAAATATATTTGTACTAATAATTAATTATCTTTTACATATTGTGTAAACTATTGTCGTGTTTTTTCTATTTACAATTGCACCAAAAGGGAAAGCAATTGAACTTATTAAAAGAAAATTATAAAATTTATGTTATTAGTTAAGTAAATAAATATTTTCTTTTCGTCTCTTAGTTTTTTACAATAATTTCTAACTCAACTTTATATTAAATTTATTAGGATTAAAATATTAAATTTCTTCACTATTATCTATATATATATATATATATATATATATGTATGTATCGAAAAAACTTTTATGCTTAGATTTAATTCATAGAAAATTTGAACCAAGTATAAGGAGAAAAAAAAACATGAAAACGAAAATAAAGGAGGGAAGAAAAATATAATAAAAATTTAAATTAAATTCTTATTTTTCTACCACAATCCTCCAATTTTCTTACTCTAAAATTGTATAAATTCTCAAAAAAATAATAAAAATTCTATTTCATTTTTCTTTATATCTTTGAAACCAACTTAATAAAAAATTAAATTGCCTTTGTATTATTTATTTTCTTTTTCTTACTATTTCTCAAGTTTCATATAAAATCTCACAAAAACTATTTATTTATTTATTTTATTTAAAATTAAGTTTTCTCCTAAATAACCATGTAATTACCCAACTAGGAGTCATACTTTTCATCACTTTCCCAACCAAGTAAGTGCCCAACTAGCTCATTTGCATTAACCTAATAACTATAAATCACATTTACTCAATTGACCAATCTTCTTTAAAACTTTGAATGTGTCTGGATCTTTACATTGTACTAATCCAAATCCTTTCTTAAAACTTTCATTCTTCAAACTTTACTCCTATGAGGTTCTGTAAGAGTTATTGAGAATAATTTGCTCCTTGTTTCAACTCCTCTAATTTCTAACACCATTTTTTTCTCATTCCAAAGATTAAGGTTGGAAAAATCTAACTCCAAATAAAAAGTAAGTTCTATTACCTTAGTTATAATAATTTCATAGTTATAATATTAAGTATGATTAAACCCAACTTAATGTTCATAGCTAATTGCTTTTCTTTCAAATTTTAAAGTCAAAACTTGAGATGCTTTTTTCTGAACATCATCATGCTTGTGAAGAAGTTGATTCATTGTTGCTTTCATAGTATAATAAAGGGTCACCATTCTCAACCCAACTACCTTCCCCTTCTTTGTCCTTGATAATTTTGCTCAAGTAAATTTTCATCTTGTTGAATATTTACTTTGGGTTAGTTAATGTTTATGTCATGTTTCATTTATCCTTTTATTGTTTTGGGGTATTATGATTTGTCACTTTTAATTTTTGATGTTATATCATATTTGGAAATATATCACTCGTGAATATTTTTTTTTTAATTTTTATTAATGAAGAATTCAAATTAAATTTCCATTAACTTTAACAAATTGATGTTTCTCTCTATTTCTTAATTTGGGGGTTGCAACAATTATTTGGCTTGTTTTAATGATGTAGGAGATGAATGGGCCTTAAAGATTCAAAATACTAACTTAAACTATACTAACAGTAATTTTGGCTTAGGAATTTGATAGTGTTAGTGAATGATTTTCCATGTTTTCTCTATCTTGAATTGTAATTTTAATTGAATGTTAATAGAAATATTAGACACTGTCACAACATCTTATCTCTCTTCTTCATGTTTTCATTTATTAATTATAATTTATAATTTTTCTTTTTTAATATATTCATCTATCTATTTATAGATCACTCTTCTCTTCCCAACTTGGAGAGAAAGAGAGAGAGAGAGAGAGAGAGAGAGAGAGAGAGAGAGAAATAGTGAAAGATAGCAAGGGATAGAGTGTTCTACTCCACCATCTAAGTATGTGATGAAAAGTGAGTACAATTAAACTCTTGTTACTATTTTTATTATTTTTGAAATGTCTATGACTATTCTATTCTGATTGATCTAATTCTACTGCTCCTAATTTATCATTCCTCAAGGTTGAATCACAAAGGCTAAATCACAATATATTTATTTTTTTAATTTCTCCTTAGATCTAGCATAAATTTATTAAAATTGCATAACTGCTCTATCATTTATTTCAGAAAACACTCAACTACTTCTTGAACTTTTAGGTTGAATATATATTTGGTTAATATTTAGTATTTTGATTGGGTTTCTTAATTATTTTCATTATGCAAGTTGTATTTTTCTTATTGATGATTATATTACATAGTGTACTTAGCTTATTAAAATTTAAATGAGTCTAAATCCCCTAAGCTATTATAAAATCATAATAGTAGTTGCTCTTTCATTGCCTATTAGTAGCCTCTACATAGAAGAGGTGCATGTTAAGGTTTGACTTCTTGCTATCCCTTGTTCTTGATTTGTTTTAAGCATTAAATATTAATCAAATTATTGCTAAAAGTTACTCTAGATGGCTTATTATTGATCGACCACAACTAATACCAGTAGGGAAATACAAAAGTTTGACTATTCTATATATGGGTTCATAAATTTGTGTTCTCCTCAACATGTTTGTATTTTTCTATCTTTTCTAAAATATTTGTTTATCATATTAATAAACAAGAGATCCAACTTTCAATATTTTTCAATAATATATCTTCATATTGTTCAGTGCAATGAGTTGCACTTATTAGACAAAGCGGTCTTCTATCAAGGATATAGGGAAAAAAAAAAAAAAACAAGGCTATCATTCTATATGAGAGCAAGGAGCAAAAGGTAATGATTGTGACAACTAGGAGTAAGGGCTTAAGTGCTAATAAGATAGAATTCTATTTGTACTATAACTTTATAATTTAATTATTTACTTTTATAATTACATAAGATTTTTATGCTATCTTAAATCAAGCAATGTCATATTTCATGGGTTTGTTGAAATAAAATATAAAAATAAGTTTATACTTCTTAGGATTTTTATCATACCTCATCTAAGTAAATTACAAACTCCTCTTATTATCAAAATAAACAAAAATCAAAGGAACTGGAAAAAAAAAATAAAAACTACTTAAATAAATAAAAATATAAGAAATTAAAAATAAAATTTTGATTATGACATGGTGATACCATGATGGTTTTCATCGTGTTTGGACCTTGGTTTTTTTTATTTTATTTTATTGTGCATTATAGGACTTATTCTTGCATTCAAGAATGCTTTAAGAGTTCACCATTAAATGTCCATACGGAGCAACCCTAACTCATATATACACTTTAATAAGCGTTTAATGCATATTTATTCACTTAGAGTCTATGAGCTTATTAAAGATTTAATTTAACTGTTAATTTATACTAAAAATACAATATGTAGTTGAATAAAAAATCAAACTTTTAAAAAAAATTTAAGTACATTTTTTTCCTTATTTTAGGGAAAGTATAATATGTTAGTTGAAATTGTAGTTCAGGTATTTTGTTGATGGAGTACGAATTTATTTATTTAGCTTCAACTCATTGGTCTCCTTAATGAAATATTTTGTATATCTAGTTTTACTTTGATGAATTCTTTATGAGGTCTTTTTTGAAGTAATGCTCTTAAGGTGCAACATAGGGATGACAATGGAGAGCTTCTTATCTACATTAGAATAATATGTTATATTTTATTTCGAAAACACTTCATAATTAATATAATTTTTTTTTCTTATAATGAATTAAAAGAAACACAATCCATGTATGTAAAGAGGTTAAGGGGATTCATGTAAGCAAGCTTGATAACCTAAATTAATTTTGTGAAAGTTATAATTTCATTTATGCTTATTATTTATTGTATGTATATATAATTTAGATGTTTTATAGGGCATGGAGTCCGCCAAGGAGAGAGAGAGAGAGAGAGAGAGAGAGAGAGAGAGAGTACAACAAATGAGGGTTAAATTGATGAGGATATTCATTATTGAAAGAGAGTTGGATGGCTAAGGTGGAGAGAGTTCCCAAAATTTGTGCTTTGTCTAATTGCCAATAAATTGTGGTAAAATAAAAGCGACCTTCCTGAATCTTACAACAGCCAATCCAACCCCATCCCGTAATGAGATTCCTAAGTTCTCATTTCTTTTCCTTTGTTTTATCTGTTCATGGGAGCTTAAAGTAAAACTTTATACAGATGAAATGGGACGAAGTGTGTTTTATGGAACAGGATGCTTGGTAATCAAGAAATCACATGCTCACAACGTAAGTGGAGCAGAGAGAGAAAAAGAAATTTTTTTAATTCCTTCTACCTTCTACCTTCTATGTGAACAATGGAATCAAAATGGCGTTTTTTCTTTTCTATCAAGCCTCGACATTTGAAAGTGGTTATATTTGTGCAGCTGTAAGAACTCCGTGTTGATATTGTGGACTTGAAAGAAATGTATAGAGAGCAGATAAACCTGCTTGTGAATCAGGTCTAATACTCTGCTCTAGCACCATTATTCCTTCATATTCATATTGTTCTTTTATGTCATATATTCATCTCAGTCAATGTTGTGTAACAGATTCAGAAAGCAAGTTCATCAACAGGCACCATCTGATAAGTCTACTCCTCACTCTGGCCTATTCCAGCAAGTCATGATATTTTGATGGTATAGTTTTCTAGTATATGCTGTAAATTGCTATCTCAAGAGTGTTTTCTACCATACATCATTCAGAGATCACGTTTTTGTCTCTTCAAAGAGATCGGCAGCGGCCTTATCAGAAACACATTTGTCAAACTTTATGTTAATATTGTACAGCATGAATCTCTTTAAGGTTTTGGCATTCTTAAGCTTGAAAGACTGAGTTTTCCCATTGGTTTAATAATTAAACAAGAGGATCTCATTCAGGACGAGTTATGACTGCATGGTATGTGACTTTCTTTCCATGCTGACATTTGATCTAGACTTTCAGTCTATGATCATTTCTCTAGAAACCCAATATTTGAGAACATCAAAACCTTTTGTTTTCTAGGATCATATACATGCAATCCAAAAATTATTATTACACACAATAACTTATGTTCCAAGATCCGTATCACGACAGTTTCTGCACATTTTATGACTCTCTTGTATAATTGGTTGATTCATATGCAATTTTTTATAAATCTTTGTGTGGAGTATAGTGAGATGATATAACATTGGCATCTCTTTAAGCTACCAGATGACCATCTTTATGCAATGATGGACCCTTTCTATGAGAAAACATGGAGTCACACGACATGGTACAGGATTGCGTACCACCGACAGTGTTTTAGTTTTGATTATGAAATGTGCAGAGTTTTAGGATATCTTACAATACAAATTTTCGTGTATTGAAACCAATAGATTTTTTGTGCTTTCGATTGCTGTTATCAATTGGAATTTAAATTCAGTTCATCGTGTGTTTGACTAAATGCCAACTCCAAAAGAAAAAGGGGGAAAAAACAAAGGAAACCGTTGTAATGTTTGTAACATCATGAACAGAACGTCCTCAAATGAGGCATTTCCAGACCCACCGTTCTGGGTTTTATTTAAAATAAAGAATTATGTTAAAGATAATTTATTTGAGGATGAATGGTATGGAAACTTTATCTGTTTAGTAAATATGAGTGCATCGGAATAAATATGTGCTTAACTTGATTTTTATTTTAAGTAATTTCAATTGTAAATTAAAGTAAGAAAATAAATTTAGAAATATTTTTGTAATGATAATTATGAAGTATTGATGTTGAATATTATTTTTCATATTTATTTTAGTTTTCAATTTTTTCTCGAAGAACCTCAAATTTTTTTTTTCTTATCATTTCATTTCCTTTCACTTTTCCTCTATTATTTTTTCCTAATATATTTCAAACATAGATACAAGGAATAATTCGTAAATGGAAATAAACAAATATACTCATATTGGTATCAAGTGATACTATATATAAACACAATCACGTGTTCAACTAAATCAGGCTGTCATCATTGTGCTGTCTTGACTTTGTAGGGACACACTTTGACCTTGTAAATATTTACGTAGTTCTACTAGTAGGGTTTTTTGATAAATTGTTTTCTATTCATATTGAACTCAGTCTTTTTAGAAGACGCATTCACTTTTTGTATTGAATTTGTCTTTTGAAAAGTTAGATTCACCTTTTATAATGAACTTTCATTTTCAACGGATGAATTCCACATGAAATCTAAGAGTATAGTATGTTAGTCCAAGGGTTTTCCTAATTTAGTTTTGATGATCATAAAACATAGTTAAGTGCATTAATAATTTTAAATCAAGCTAAGTTTCAAGTATATAACAAGAAAGAAAAAAAAAATAAAAAGACATGCTTGCTCAAGGAAATTCAAGAAATGCGAAACTTTGGTTGCGTGAAGGCCCTTTAAGATTAGGATAACCTTTGTAAGATGAATATCTTGGGTGAATCTAGGTTCTAAACATGTTTTTTTATGCATTCCTCTATACTTAGTTTTCATAAAGGTGAGACTAAATGTTCTTATCTCTCTTGAAACTAAGTTAAAATTCAAAACCTTTAGACAAAACCCTTTATAATTGAGGTACATAGTTTCACAAAGACAATGCTTAAGTATTAGAAAGCTTTTAGTAAGAAAAAGATCGATTTTGTGCCTAAAAGGTCCAACTGACCAAGGAAAGACTTGAACTAGCTCAATCAATTGGAAATTGGTCACCCTTTCTCAATTGAGGTTCGATCTAGGCTGTAAGAATTTTTCTCTTGCATAGAGCTTGCTTTCCTGACTTAGGATGACCTTATGAAATAATGAAGATGGCTTGAGAAAGGACAATATGGTTAATGGATTTAGATACATGGAAAACAATTGTTAAAACTAACGTGGATTAGCTTAAGAGTACTATATTTAAGGTTGTGGCCAAAGGATGGGTGACCATCATTTTATGCACCCTCCTCATTGTACACCCTACATTTTGAGTTGCCCCTTGTTAGTGAATTAGGCCTTTTTGCCTTTTCGCATCACTTATCTTTCATCACCTTAATTCACTTATTTTTGTACCTTAAGGATTGATGGGCTTCTTTATATGTACTAATATATCGATAAAACCTCCTTGGTTGTGGACTCCATGGTTTGTTCATATTTTAGTATTTCCTTATCATGGTTGGGAGAGACATTTTTATTTTAGATTGATATGCTTCGCCTATTTTGTCATACTAGTAGTACCATTTTATGTTAAGTTTCCATGCTTTATTTTCTTGATTTAGTGATGTGATATAAAAGAAAAACAAAAGAAAGAAAGGAAAAGAAAAAAAAAAAAGATGCAAAGAGAAAATAAAATAAAATCATGAAATGTATTAGAGAGTGTTTGTGTATTCTATGACCTTAGAGTTTGCTTATCTTTTACACATTATGTATACGTAAGAGGCATAAGGTCACTTATTGGGGTTTTAAGCCTAGTTTATGTTATTTTCTTTTCTCCTTATCCTTAGTTAACACTTTATCCTAAGTCTTAAGACCATTGTGAAGCCATGCATCATACATCGTGCTTCATAGCCTCCATGTTGATGATTATTGAGATTGGTTAATTGAGTTTATAGATTGTAAATTTGTCCCCATGGAGCACAACAATTGATTGGGAGTTATTGGAGCACATTAGGACATAATCATTTTGTCATGGTTAAATCCTCATACCAAGGCATAGCCATTTTGTTAGAACAAATCCTTACATCGGGCATAACCATTGGGTTGATTTGATATTACTATCCCCAATACCAGGGCATAAAACCAAATTTCCTTGTTTCCTAAACAAATAGTGCTCACAAAGATCTAAATCCTCCCATTTTTTGTCCATTAAGCAAACCCTGTTTTCTCAAAATTGTCAACCCCTCTTTTTCATATGCCTAAGTCGCATATACCATTATGTAGTAGTCATTAAAATTAATTTAGAGGTTAAAATTGCCACTGTACTTGTAATCGTGCTATCCTACAATGTATAGAGACCATTAATTTTTTTGTCATTTCATCACAACAAGTGCACCCTTTGAGATTCTAGTAACTCCACTTTTGGATTTATATGTGTATCTATTAGAGTCAAGCATCCCTAGAGAAATCAAAATTTTATTTGACTTTGGAAAATGCCTTGCTTGAATTAATGTCCTTACAAAGCCACCATGCATCTAAATATAAATTGTGTCTATCCCAACAGCCTTATAGGCTATGTAGTTTCCCATAAAAATCTTTTCACCACCAATACATTTGTAGGCACCAAACTGATCACTATTGCGAGGCATATGATGGGAGCAACTTGAGTTAAGGATCCACTCTTCACTTGAGTCAGAAACCATAACTAAAATGTCATATGCAATATCCAAATTTTCTTCTACAATTATTGTTGCATAGCCAAAATTACAAGCTTTCTCTTTTCCTTTTCTTTTATGTTTTGGACAATTTCTCATATAGTGCTCTTTCTTGTTGTTATTGAAACACTCGTTATTTCTTGAACTTCGATTTAGATTTAAATAAAAAATTTTGGCCAATATTTTTCTTCTCTATTCTCCTTTAGCCACCAAACCTTCATCTAAGCCTTTTTCTCCACTCTCAAAGGCCCTTTTCTTTAACTTCTCTAAGTTCTGGGCTGCCTTAACATGCTCTATGGAGATAGCATTTTCACCATACATCATGATATCCACAAAGTACTCATAAGAATTTGGAAGAGAACAATTTAAATTATGGCTTAGTTTTCATCATCAATTCTAATATTAGTATTCCTCAAATCTATAATTAAAATTCATAAATGTCGTCTTTGATGGATGTACCTTCTTTCATATGGAGAGTGAACAATTGTTTCTTCAAATATAAGTGAATAATAAGAAACTAGTCATATATAGACTTTCTAACTTCTACTATAACTTGACAATTGTATCATCTTCTATAACATTCTAAGTACCTCATTACCAAAAGATAATAGAATAATATTGTTCATTTTCTCCATAAGTTCATTATTCTGTTCATAAGATTTTGTTATTAATAAAACCTCTCTACCTTTTAGCACTTTGGACAATCCTTGTTGAACTAACAAGACACGTATTGATTACTACTCAAAAAGTGCTATTTGATAGCTTGTAATTAACTCTTTTAAACACTTTTGAGTAGTAGTTATTGCCTTTTAACCCAATTAACATGTTAAGGACCCTTGCAATCATTTCTAATCAAATTGTGTAAGTTTTGGTGTTTTTGTTAGTAATTTGATCACCAAAACAATCCAAGAATGAGGGAGAATTGTATATAGTTCATGGCAAAGCAATGAAGAGCTCAAATTCATGAAGAACCAAGCTTTGGAGCTCCATAGCCCTTTGCCAAAGTCGTTCAAAGTATGCAAGGAGAGAAGCAAGGAGAGAGGAAAAACAGAGTGAAGAAAACAGAGGACAAGCAGCTGCAGTCTTCATGCGCACTTTTGGAGCACTTCCCGAAGTCCATTTTCTACATTCTATATACCATTTCAAAGCTCAGGAAGTCAAGAATCCAATGCTTCAAACGGTGAACGATTCGGAGTTGAAACGAAGGAGTTACAGCCATTGCAAGCAGATCACTCCAAAGTGTTGCGAAATCAGCCTTTTGTTGCGAGAATTTCGCAGCCTTTTTGTACAGTGCTATGGAATTCCTCCTGAAGCTACCCGATACATGCCGCAAGCTGGAACGCTGAGAACCTCAAGGTGGAAGCCAATTTCGCAGCCCTGCGAGTTTAACTTGTTGTTGCGAAAATATTTCGCAGCCCTCTTGAGTGTCTGCGAAAATATTTCGCAGCCCTCTTGAGTGTCTGCGAAATCTCGCAGACACCATTTTCACCTGCGAAATGTCCTTAGTGCTTCCTGATATTTGTGCACCGACTCTTTTGGATATTTTTCTTCAGATATTTTTGTATAAATTTCCATTCTTCTCCTTGTAAGCCACCAACCACAAGATTTCTTAGCTAGGAAGGTTGGAAAAACTCCTCTATATATATTCCCTTGCATCCACTGTAAAAGAGAGAGGAGGACCATATATGTAATCCGTAATATTGATCATATATAGAATATACAGAGCCTTGCTCTGTTTTTCCTTCTCTTTCATTTTTCATTTCATTTTCATTTTCTAGCCAACCAAACTCTGAGGATTTTTCCTCAGAGGATGAGAGGCTAAGCCTTTTGTCTCTTGGAGTGAGGAAAGCCGGGTAAGTTTCCACATGCATAATTTGAAAGTTTTGTTGTTTTAGTTTTTAATGAAGAGAAAGTGTAACCCGTTAATGGTTTTTATCTTTTTAGTTAACTTAAAATGCCTTTAAATCACCTGGGCCAACACTTGGTAAGGCAAGTGATCTCCGTCCATGGAGATGCACTAGTTTACCCCTTGCGAGCCTTTGGGAGGTGACTTGAAGGTAGGATTTTCTAGAATAGCCAACACTTGGTAAGCTTTTGGACTCCAAGGAGACATCCATTAGTTATCTCTTGCGAGCTTTTGACGGGAAGTCCAAGGTTAAAGATCATCTTGAATGGCAAGTGCTAGGTGAGAGGTATGAGCCATTGCAAGGTGCATCAGTGAGAGGGATTTAGTGTTTGAACCCATTAATGGGAAGCATCTGTACAACACCGGTTGGAGAAGGAACTATATGTTAATTCTCTAATGCGAGGAAAATAAACAAGTGACCGGAACTCTCCATTTTGTATGAGGAACGAGCCTAGTGATCTGAACTCCAAGAAACACTTTTCTTTATAAGTAAAATCAGTTACTACTTTTGGTTAGTTTAAAACCAAATTCTTTTCTTTCAAACATCTTTATGTTTTCTTTTAAAGCTAACCTTGAAATGAAAAGGCACCAATTCATCTTTGAATTAATATCAATTGTGAAGTGAAAACCCATCCCAGTGAACGATCCTAGAGCCACTATGCTATAGTAGCTTTGTCTTTGCTACTCTAGTAAATGGTGTAATAGGTTATAAATTTTGTTGATTACTCCCTCAATCAAGGAGCACCAGCTGGACACAAATCAGCTGAGACACCAATTGGGCACGAATCAAATGGCGCCGTTGCCGGGGATCGAACCCCGAATCAAATGGTGCCATTGCCACTGCCACTGCTAGGGACGAATCACGTATCTTAATGCGGCATAAACTAAAATCATTTTTTCTATCAAACTTCTCAACCTTAAATCGTGTTGTGAGTCTAGGTCTAAGAACATAAGCTCTAATACCACTTTATTATGACAACCAAGGATTTAATGCAAATATGTACGTTAATGGAGGAATACAAAGATAAACAATTTATACACAAATGTATGTGAGATTTTAACATGCATGGTTTGACTAGCCATGTCTACATCCACAAATGAGAGATATCATTATATTATACTATAGAGAATATTACAAAGAATATAAACTAAATATATAATTATTAAGCCTTGAAACATCCTATGTTTCACTTTTTGTGTCTACACCTTGAACTATGAGTCTCTTCTCTGTCGGGTATCTTCCATTCTTCTTCACATTTCTATCATATAATCTTCATAAACCCATTTTCATCTCATGACTCCCCACCCCCCTATGATCTAAAATATTTATAGTGATACTCACCTCAAGAAAGGTGGATTGAAAAAGAAAGTTTCGAGATACTTACCCTTCTGGGCCATGGATTTTCCAACCAGCATCGCAATGGCTGACCCCAGGGAATGCCCTGCTAACCAAATATTTGCAGACCCAGCTTCTTGAACAACCTTTTTGACAGCTTCCAGCACGTGTTTAAAGCGGGACTTGTCCATGTGAAGTTCATCAGTTAAGACCTTGATATTCAACTTCAGGTCCTGCCTCACGGTGCTCCTCGGTTTGGGGATTGTGCCACGAAAGGCAATAATGTACTTTGGGGCACGTTCTGGCAAATGGTTAGGGTATATGCTCTTCATTTCATAAACGACACTGTAGATGGATGAATCTTCATCATCTTTGAGCTTACGTTTTAACTCAAAATGAAAGAAGTGTTGAACCCACTTTATAAAAGAGACACACAGAGGAGGAAAGAAAATAATTTTATTAATATGGTGATGATTTAAACTTCACCTGATACAAGCCTTTTATAGGCAAAACCATCAACAGAAATAGAAATACTAAAAAATAGGAATAGAAAGATAACCAGTTACTCTAAACGTGTTGCAACAACCTCCCTAAGACTCGGACAATTCCTAATATATTGAAAAACTAAACAGAGGCATATTTTTGACACAAAAACAAACTTGACTTGTTCAATACATCCTCTCAGTCACATGCTGATGTTGATAACTTTAACACTCTCCCTCAACATCAGCTTCCAAAATCTTTACCATACCGAGCTGATGACAAAAGCTTTCAAACTTGCTGCCACTCAAACCTTTTGTGAATAAGTCTGCAACTTGGTCTTTTGACTTAATCTGCTTCAGCTCAACCTCTTCTTCCAGGATCTTTTCCCTAATAAAATGATAATGCACTTCCACATGTTTTGTTCTTGCATGAAAGACTGGATTCTCTGCCAAACGAACTGTCGACTGGTTGTCACAGTACAATGGAACTGCATAGTCCACTAGTTGATGTAGATCATTCATCAGCCGTATAAGCCACGTACTTTCTTGAGCTGCCATTGCTGCTGCTCGGTACTCTGCCTCCGTTGTTGACAGAGATACTGTCGGTTGTCTCTTGCTACACCAAGAAATTGCTCCTGATCCAAGCATAAACACATATCCGGTAGTTGATCTGCGGGTGTCGTGATCTCCTGCATAATCAGCATCACAGTAGCCAACTAGCTTGCAATCTTCACCTTTCTTATACAACAGACCATAATCAATTGTACCCTTCACATGTCTCAAAATTCGTCGAACTGCTTCCAAATGAGGCTTCTTTGGATTTTGCATGTATCGACTCATCACACCAACTGCATAAGAGATATCGGGTCTAGTTAAAGTTAAGTAAAGCAAACTACCCACCAATTGTCGATACATTGTTGCATCTTTCAAGTCTTTGCCTTCGTGTTCACACATCTTGGCATTTGGTTCCATTGGTGTTGAGATCGGCTTACATTCGAGCATCCCGAACTTTTTCAACAAATCTTTGGCATATTTTTGTTGACAGAGAAATATCCCTTCGTTTGTACGATCCACCTCTAGCCCAAGAAAGTGCTTAAGTTGTCCAAGTTCTTTCATCTCGAAACGAACTGACAAGTTCTCCTTTGTTCGGAAAATTTCTTCAACATCATCTCCAGTGATGATTAGATCATCTACGTATACAAGTACGATAGCTAACTTTCCTCCATTAACTTTGACAAACAAGCTAGAATCTGCAGGTGTTACTGAATACCCACTTTGAGTTAGAAATTCAACAATCTTACCATACCATGCTCTGGGTGCTTGTTTCAATCCGTAGAGTGCCTTCCGCAGCTTACATACATATTCAGGATGACCTTGACTCTGAAAGCCCATCGGTTGATTCATATAGATCTCTCGATCCAAATCTCCATGCAAGAATGCATTCTTCACATCCATCTGCCACAAGTCCCAATCTTTGTTAGCTGCAAGTGCAAGTAAGACTCGTACAGTTGTAAGTTTTGCAACTGGACTAAACGTTCATCATAGTCTAGTCCATATTGTTGAGAGAATCCTCGAGCTACCAAATGAGCCTTGTGCCTTTCTATTGATCCATCTGTGCGACGTTTTATCTTATAAACCCATTTGCAGGAAAAAGGCTCTACATCTCTTGGCTTTGGCACGAGCTCCCAAGTCTGATTTCGTTTTAATGCTGCAATTTCCTCTTGCATAGCTTTACTCCAGTCTGAATTCTGAAATGCTTCTGCAAATGTCTTTGGTTCTTTTGCATTTGCATCTTCTACTATGGCAACATTGGCATATTTGGGATTTGGCTTCTTGGTTCTTATTGATCTTCTAAGTGGAATTGGTGCTTCTGTTTCACTAGGCTCACCTTCTTCGCTTGGTTGTCCATGCACACCAGTTTGCCAAGGACTTTGAGTTTCGTCATCTCCGATATCACCATCGGCTGCATTTTCAGCTTCACCTAAGCTAAGTTGGATTCGAGCAGATTGCAACTCATCCTTAAAAACATCTGAATCTGGTAATATTTCCTTTTCTGAGGACCACCATGAAGATGATTCATCAAACACCACATTCCGGGATGTGTAACACTTTCCAGTTGTAGGATCGCAACATCTCCATCATTTTCGTTGACTATCGTATCCTACTAAGACACACCTAACAGCCTTCTTGTCCATCTTGCTGCGTAGATGATTAGGTACAAAGACATAGCAAACACATCCGAAAACTCGGAAATAACTAACTGTAGGCTTTATGTTCCACAATTTTTCAAAGGGTGATGAAAAATTTAACCTTTGTTGAGGAAGCCTATTGATTACGAAAGCTGCAGTCTTCATTGCTTCTGCCCAAAACCGTCCTGGAACATTCTTTGCATGAAGCATACTTCTACAGATTTCTGCTAGGTGCCTGTTCTTTCTTTCTGCTACACCGTTTTGCTGCGGAGTGTTGGCACATGTGAACTGATGGCGTACTCGACATTCTCGGAGGAAGTAAAAAAACTCATCTGAGGTATACTCTCCTCCATTGTCAGTACGCAAACAACGGATTCTTTTATCAACCTCTGCTTCCTTCATTTCCTTGAATTCTTTAAACTTTGAGAAAGTTTCAGATTTTTCTTTCATAAAGTACACCCACACGTACCTGGAAAAATCATCAATAAAGGTCACCATGTATTTCATCCCACTAAGAGAGGCTTGCTTAACAGGTCCAAACACATCAGAGTGAATTAGCTCTAATGGCCCCTTTGCTTTCCATTTTGACTCTTCATACGGCAACTGATGCGCTTTGCCGTACTGACATCTTGCGCAGATTGTATCTTTTCTCACTTCAAGTTGTGGAAGTCCCTTCAGCATTGATTTTTTCATCATCACAGTTAGTTTGGAATAACTAACGTGACTTAATCGCATATGCCATAAATCAGCTGTCTCGTTCTTTCTGGTCTTGTCTACATATGCAGTTTCTGCAGACATCACATAGACTGACTCTAGTCTCCGTCCCTTTATCACCGGCTCTTCCATAACCTCAAGGTCATGATAAACTTTCACATCTTGAGGGCCAAATAGAACAGAATGGCCTGAAGACGTTAATTGTGCTACCGAGAGAAGATTTTTCTTCATACCTGGGACGTGATAGACATTTTGAAGCGACACATCATTAGTATTATATTGGAAAGAGACTATCGTATTACCAATGTGAGCTATTGGTAGTTTTGAATTGTTCGCTGTGACTACCATATGTCTTCCCTTGTACTCTGATAAATCCTGCAACTTTTCTTTATCACCCGTCATATGATTTGAGCAGCCTGAGTCAATGATCCAATCCTTCTCATAATCAATTTGTTCAGACGTTGTTGCTATAAAAGCTGATTCTCCTATTGCAGCAAAAAATGCCTGAGCGTCCCACTCATCTTCGCTTTTGGAAGTAGTAGCATTACTTTCCACAAGCCCTTTTTTCGACCAACAATCTTTTGCCATGTGACCCTTCTTTCAGCAATTGTAGCACTTCCCTTCAAATTTTTTTCTGGTGCCAGGATTCTTCGAATCTCCCTCAACACGAGCGCTCCTTTCACCTTGACTACACTTTGCCTTGTCCTCATTCTTTTTAGTTCTTCTGACGGTGTGCTGCTGGGAATTCCACCCGCCTTTGTGGGCATAAAGCGCTTCCTCTTCACCCTTGAGTGAAACTCCTCCCATTTGTTTAGCCAAGGCTTCTTGACCAGCTAGCAAATTCTCAAACTCAACAAGTGATGGTTGATTTTGCCATCCTTGTATAGCAGCAACAAAACCTCTAAATTCTGGTCTCAAACCATGGATGATTATTCTCTTCATCCTGGTTTCACCGATTGGGGCTTCTAGATCCAACTCAGAAATTTCCCGGCATAACGTCTTCACCTTGTGAAAGTATTGAGCGATTGTCAAGTCACGCTGTGCTACCGAAAACAACTCGCTCTCTAGAAGTTGGAGCCTTGTGTCATTCTTCTTTGAGAACAGCTTGGTGAACGTATTCCAAGCCTCGTAAGGGGTTTTGGCATCTCGAATATGCTCTAGCACATCTTCTTCGATCGTTGTCTTCAAAGCAAACATCGCTTTGCCCGCTTTTATCTTCCATTTTCGCAGTATACCATTCGCATCCTCAACCTTTGGTTGAGTAATTTCGCTTCCGTTCACAACCTCCCACAAGTCTTGGCCTTGCATGTACGACATCATGCATGTTGACCAAGTATTGTAATTTTGGTTGTTGAGCTTTTTTATTCCGCCAATGACTTGAAGATCACCCATTTCACTCTCTCTTTTCCTCACGTGTTTGACTCTCAAACACTCTCTGAAATGCCTCTTCAACCTGGCTCTGATACCAAATGTTGAACCCACTTTATAAAAGAGACACACAGAGGAGGAAAGAAAATAATTTTATTAATATGGTGATGATTTAAACTTCACCTGATACAAGCCTTTTATAGGCAAAACCATCAACAGAAATAGAAATACTAAAAAATAGGAATAGAAAGATAACCAGTTACTCTAAACGTGCTGCAACAACCTCCCTAAGACTCGGACAATTCCTAATATATTGAAAAACTAAACAGAGGCATATTTTTGACACAAAAACAAACTTGACTTGTTCAATACATCCTCTCAGTCACATGCTGATGTTGATAACTTTAACAAGAAGTGCCACCAATGGGAAGACTGAACTCGGGGATGTTGGGATTCCTGGCGGTCATATTCTAAATTGTATGCTCCTTGAACCACGCTCGCAGCAACTGCCAAGCGGTGATGATTTTTTGTCCTGCAATGAGAAACAGTAAATGAATCCTCATATCTAATCTACCCTTTGATAAATACAGCAGTTAATTTATCTAGAAAATCTTGTCAATTAATGCTGATCCTCAAGGCAACCTAAAATACCTTCAAGATGCATGCCGAGGCAGAATTCACCATTTTCTTATAGGAGTTTTAGGATGTCACATTTAAAAACTAGTTATATAACTCTACTTTAGCTTGGTTTCTGTGTGTAATCAAGAACAAAACCCGAGCCACACAGATTCAGTTATCCAATTTTCTTTAAGTGCATGTTTAGGTATGAAATATTGGAAAAAAATCTTTACTTACAGGCTCACCCACAAACTTCTGCAGATATCATAACACCAAAAAAGAAGAGGATCAAAACCTGGCTTTATCAAATGCTTTTAATCCAAAGGAGACCTTTCAAAGCCTTCAAATGAGAGTTCTTTATTGAGTTTTAGCTTCTTTGTCCAATCCCTTCTTTCCTAGTCTTTTCTCCCTATTTTCCATGATCCTCACAAAGCCTAAGAGCATTCTTATAGGATAAATGTTTCTGTTTTTGTGTTGCTCAAGAGAGAAAAAATAAAAATAAAAATCTGTTCTTTGATATTTTGTAGATCATGGAGATGAACATGCATTTGTAACAATCTCTTGCATTATTGAACCATGCCATGGTCTTCCTTTATTTTATGAGGTTTACTACTTAAAACGATAGGTATGGCTCTTAATTTCTTCATCCGTGAAGACTTGTATGAATTTGCTTACTATTTTCTTGTTTATTCTTTTCTTTTCATCCCAATAAGAAAAGGTTTTTTTTTTCTTTTTTTTAATTTTTTTTATTTTAAGGTGTATTTGATACACAAGAATAAGAATGAAAATTTAGGTGAATTACAATAGCATATGAAACAAAGTAATCAAAATTCTTATAAAAATTGTAAATTAGTTCCCATTAAAATGATTTTTTTTTATTCCTATTCTAATTTCAGATTAGTATTCCAAACACATTAATAAATGGGAAAGTAAATGAGTTTTCCAATCTCATTCTTTATCATAATATTTCAAACATATTCTAGATGAAACATAATTGATGAACAAGTCTCTTTATCTAAATAATTGTAGCAAATTTCTTAGAAAATTAATGCCATAGACATAAGCGGGTCTTGCACATTGTTCCCTTGGTTGAATTATATCTAGTGTATACCATTGTCCAAGAGCAAACCCAATTACACACCCAGAAGTCAAGTAGAATAGAAGTTTAAATGAAATTACAAAAAAAAACAAAACTGATCTTTATCCTTTGAGAGAGCATAATCTTATAGAGAGAGTTAGGTAAAAAATGGGAGGGAAATGACATTTTTGACAAAACAAAGAACATTTTTTTAAAGAATGATTAAGAGAGGTCATTTTTCCAATTTCAAAAGTATTTAGGTCTTTTGATGAACTAGTCCCACTATTTAAATACTTGTAGAAAATTGCTTAGAAATCAATGCTAAAAGAGCTGTTGGAAATTTTTAGTCAGAATACATATGAAAGCAAAAACTATTTTAAATTAGAGTAGTTCAAACCTCCAAATCTTCTCATGGTGTTGAAGGAGCAAGGAACCCATTCAACAATGCCTTAACTGCCTATAGATTCATTAATAGTTCAAACCTCCAAATCCTCTCATGTTGCCTTCCTGAATCACCAGTATTCACTGAAACAAAAAGTTTCATTGAACCTTTTTAACTTTAAAAAAACAACCTGCAAAGAAGAATTATTAAATCTTGCTCTAACTATTTTGCAGAATATGGTGTTACTGGTAATGTTTCTGCAGAGGGAGATGTGTACAGTTATGGAATTCTATTGCTGGAGATGTTTACAGGAAGAAGGCCAACGGATGACATCTTCTAAGATGGCCTTACTCTTCATGATTTTGTGAAGTCATCTTTACCTGAGCGAGTAAGGGAAGTCATGGATCCGCATTTGGTTTTAGGAGATGAAAAAGAGACCGCAAAATGGAGGAGTACATGGTCTCAGTATTGAGAATTGGCGTCACATGTTCCATTGAATCTCCAGGGGACCGAATGGAGATGGGAGATGGAGTCAACAAACTGCACTCAATCAAGAACCTCCTCTTGAAGGAGGCAATCCAAGAAGGAAGGGAGAGGGCTGATAGCAAAGGGGAAGGCATGCCTTACATCTAGCAATGCTCATACTGTAAATAAACCAAAGGCAGCCAGAGCAAAATATGTGTTTTTCTTTTTCCCAATTTTTAGTCAGATTTATAGTAATAGAAGTTCGGCTTTAAAATTCATGATATTTTCTTAATGAGATAATATTTCATGATGAATTTTCCATGGTGGGAGTGTCTTGTGATGATTTTGTGATAATGAACCTTTTCCTATATAAAATATGTCCATCAAATCACAAAAGAATATTGAAAAACTATTTTCACTTCTTTTTTTGGATTATTTAAGCTAATATCTTTAATAAGTTTATCCACATCACTCTAATAACTTCGCTTTCTTGTAGTGCTTCCCTTAATTGTAACAAGAAATTTTCTTTCCAAAATGCTATGGAACAATCCTGAGGCCATAACTTGCAAGTAGTACTAATTTTGTGGGGAGAGTCTTATGATGGCAATGATATAGATGTGATGCTAGGAAGAGTTTTTACTTGAATGAGCCTAAGGTAGAAAATTGTACAAGGTATAGGCCACATGTATCATTAGAGGACACACTTATACGAGAATTGTTATAAGGTTGTAACTATGAGATTGAGTTATTGCATATTAACTTTCATGATTATCAAAATATCAACGTATAACCATTAATAGCATTAATCTGTTTAGAACCAAGTCCTATATCCATATTTAAATGTGATAGTTGAAGTTTGACTTAAAGACTTAGTTGAAGATATAGTTTTCTGTATATAGATCGTCAAATGAAGACTATGAGCACCGAGTGTAAATTCAAGTTTGTAAAACAGATACACTTATATTACCCAGTATGAAGTTGCCTTTTTGTAATAGAGATACACTTATATTAAATTGTATGAAGTTGTCTTTTTATTTATTTATTTTATAATTATTTATTATCTTTATTGGTATTTATAAAGTTATAAACTTTGTGTGTGTATATACACATTTGATAATCAAAAAGTTGTTTTCTAATTTATATTCTTAAAAATAGAAAATAGAGTGTCGATAATACTTTTAGTTGTTTTCATTCATTTTTTTAAGAATGTTTTAAAAAATAATTATACAAATATATAGAATGATTAAAAAATAAAGTAGTATATATAAAAATTATTTTAAAATATGTTTTAAAATATTAAAAACATATTAAATACATTTTAGGTTTCTAAATAGATTTTTATTCTCCAAAATATTAAAGAAATTTTTTTAAATTCTATTATCAAAAATGATTTTTAAAAACATTTATCAAAAGGAGTCTTATTTTCTCTTTTGAATTTTTATCAAGTTAAAGCATTGCCAATTCAGTATTATACTGATATTTTTATTAAGACTATGTATAAAACATATAGTAAAAAAATTTAAGATACAAAATGATAAAGTGGATGGCATCAAGGTCCACGGTCCACACGTTTACCTTTCAATGGTAGTAAGTTTATGGTATGGTCCCCAAATTCTCTACTCATACATAACTTCTGGCAAACCCCCTTTTTACAAACTCAATGGTAGTAAGTCATGCTCAGTGGCATCTTTAATTGCCCCTCTCTCCATGTGGTTATGTTTCAGAAAACTCTCTTTATGTGTTTATATTTCAAAAAAATCTCTGCACATACACCCCACTTCGATTCAAATCTTATCTCATTCATCTTTGTTCCACATTTCTCAGTTAGGAATGATAACAGGTGGTGGGTTCGGGATGGGTCAAGGGTCACCCCACTTCAATTCAAACCTTATCTCATTCATCTTTGTGGCATATTTCTCACGGAAAGATGATAAGTGGTGGGTTCGGGAAGGGTCAAGGGCCAATCCTTTTAATCCTTTATTATTTAAATTTATTTTTATTAGTATAGGAGAATTTCTCGTACACGTCTCATTCTGTACCATTTATTAATATTTAATTTTTTTAAATTACTAATTTTGGTTCACATAGGCACGTCAACGCTAGCCAATAGTGTATTTCCTTTTATATTTATATTGATTTTAATTATTTGATAAAAATTATAAGAAAATAATTTTTATGTATTTTATGGTTATACTTAATATATGTTATTTTATGACAATTATGTTTATCTATTTTTATATTACAATTATAGTCCAAATTAAAATTAGGGCAAAAATATTTTTAAAATTTTGTATGATTTTATCTTTGAAAAAAATGGTGGGATTTTCATTTTGATTTCCGAAAATCGTTTTCTATTCTCAAAGAAAGAAAATAATTTTGAAAAAAATTTGTTTGTTTTCTACTTGCAAAAAGTCATAGAAATTTTCATCTACAATTATTGCATAACCAAAATCATAGCCGGCTTTTTGTTTTTTTGTTTTTTTTTAATGTTCTAGACAATTTCTCTTATAGTACCTTTTTATTTCTCTTGAACTTCGATTTAAACCTAAATCGAACTTTTTTGCTAATATTTTTCTTCTCCATTCTCCTTTAGCCACCAAACCTTCACCTAAGCTTTTTTCTTCACTCTCAAAGACCCTTTTCTTTAACTTCTCTAAGTTCCAGGTTGCCTTAATATCCTCTATGGAGAGAGTATTTTCACCATACATCATGATATCCAGAAAGTGTGCACAAAAATTTGGTAGGGAACAATTTAAAATTATGGCTTAGTTTTCATTATCAATTCTAACATCACTATTCCTCAAATCTATAATTAAAATTCATAAATGTGGTCTTTGATGGATGTACTTCATCTGGGGAATGAACAACCGCTTCTTTAAATATAAGTGAATTATAAGAGACTTAGTCATATATAGACTTTCTAACTTTAACTATAACTTGACAATTGTATCATCTTCTGGAACTTTCTAAGTACCTTAGTACCCAAACATAATAGAATAACATTATGCATTTTCTCCACAAGTTCCTTAGTCTCTTCATCATATATTATTGTTAATAAAACATTTCTACCTTTAAGCACTTTGGACCATCCTTATTGAACCAACAAGGCATGTATCTTAATGCAGTATAAACTAAAATCGTTTTTTGCATCAAACCTCTTAACCTTAAATCTTGTTGTCATTCTAGGCTTAAGAACATAAGCTCTAATACCACTTTGTTATGACAATTGAGGCTTTAATGCATACAATATGTTAATAGAAGAATACCAAGATAAACAATTCATACACAAATGTACATGAGATTTTAACATGCAAGGTTTGACTAGCCACGTCTACATCCATAAAATAAAAAAATCATTCCATTATACTATAGAGAATATTACAAAAGACAAACTAGACATAACTATTAAGCCCTAAAACATCCCCTATTTCACTTTTTGTATCTACACCTTGAATTATGAGTCGCTACTCTATCGGGTGTTTCCCATTCTTTTTCACATTTCTATCTACCATTTATAATCTTCATAAACCCATTTCCATCTCATGATTTTTCCCCCTTATAACTTAGAATATTTATAGTGACACTTGTGATAAATTTTTTTTATTATATAAGGGAATCTAATATGATAATGACATATCAATATAAAAAATATTCTCTACAATATTATTCTTTACCAAAATATATAAACATATGCTAATTAGGAACAAAAACATATATCAACAGAATTTGAAACATTTTCCAACAAGGTATACATGCCTAAAACCAAAGGTAACACAATTGCAGGAAAAGTAAAATGTTTGAAATTGCACTAATCATGAGTTCACATACCATAAGAAGAACTAAATTTATACCTGAGACGAAAAAATCAAAGATCACAACATCCTGAATAGACTGGGTAAAAGGTTGCACCCTTTCACTTGGCATCTGTTACCGATTACTCCATCAATACTCATGGAGTGTGCTCAGGGTTCACCCACGAGTTTGGTATCACCTATCGATACCTTCATTGGTGAATTTGCAAAGCCCGGCCCTATAGACATTTGGTACCACCATTGTTTTAGTCCATGAGCTTCCAAAACATCGCATGAGGATGAGTTCTCGCTAATAGTTAGATATGCTTTAGGAAGTAGATGTACGGGTAGTTGTGGATCTATCCCAACTGCAGCTCTTAATGCACTCCTTATTGAACATATCTCAGATTCGATCTTCCTATTTCCAAAATGGTCTATATACCCTGAGCAAATAGGATCGTCTTTGTTCACAAACAGGTAGGGGATCCAAGGAGACAATTTATTAAATTGGTGATGTCGTTCCTGCCACAAATGATCACCCCCAACAAAAGAGATCCCAGCTTTGATAACATTCTTTGTTGAGCAGATTACATTCTCCAAACGTGGACTGTTGATATTCATTGAGAGGGAAGACCTCAAGAAAGGCGGATTGAAAAGGAAAGTTTTGAGATACTTTCCCTCCTCCTGGGCCATGGATTTTCCAACCAGCATTGCAATGGCCGACCCCAGGGAATGTCCTGCTAACCAAATATTTGCAGGCTCAGCTTCTTGAACAACTTCTTTGACAGCGGCCAGCGCGGGTTTAAAGCGAGAGTTGTCCTTGCGAAGTTCAGCAGTCAAGAGCTTGATATTCAACTTCATATCCTGTTTTGCGGAGCTAGATTTGAGGATTGTTCCACGAAAGGCAATCACACACTTTGGGGCGCATTCTGGCAAACTGTTAGGGTTTGTGTGCTTGAATTCATAAACGACACCGTAGATGGATGAATCTTTATCATCTATGAGCACACGTTTTACCTCAAAATGAAAGGAGCACCACCAACGGGAACTCTGAACTTTGGGATCTTGGGATTTCTGGCGATTATGTTCTGAATTGTATGCTCCCTGAACCAGGCTGGCAGCAACTGCCCGGCAGTGATGATTATTTCTCCTGCAATGAGAAATAGAAAACGAATCCTCATATCTAATCTACCCCTTTGATAAATACACAGCAGTTAATTTATCTAGAAAATCTTGTCAATGCTGCTCCTCAGGCAACCTAATACACCTTCAAGATGCATGCCGGGGCAGAATTCACCATTTTCTTAATAGGAGTGTTAGTTCACATTTAAAAACCGGTAATATTACTTTACTTTAGATTGGTTTCCATGTGTAATCAAGCACAAACCCTGAGCCTCACAGATTCAGTTATCCAATTTTCTTTAAGCGTTTGGGTAAGGGTCTCATGGATCGATCCCATTGCTTATTCTCTAATGTATATATTGAAAAATGGTAAAACTTAATGCATTATGTGTACTGAGTATTGTATGTAGGAAAATGGTTGTACCAGTCAACAACAGCGAGCTGTTTCGGTCCTGTGAGGTCGAAATCTTCCAATTCAGGAGCCATTAGTGATTGTGTACCTCTACTGCCCTTCTTCCTTCTGTTCTTGAAAGGAAATATATATATTCTGCAGGGCACATAGGAGAAAAAAGAAAATCCAGAAAAATACCAAGATGAAAGGAGTGAAGGTTAATCAACAGATACAAACTTAAAAGGCATGAAACTTAAGCTTTAATGTCATGTGTACCAGTACACTACAGGGAGTAAAGTACCATATCACTAATGATGGGGCCTCCATGGGAATAGTATCGAAACTTATATATGTAAGAACACTAACAATCTAAGCTTTCATTCAGCGGTATGTGTACATATATATCCTAATACAAAGAGGAAGGGAAACCAAAATACTCACATTATACCAATAGAATGAAATCAAAAGAGACCTTTCAAAGCCTTAATTTTATGCTTGCTGTCTGCTGCTAGAGGGTGAGATGTCAGACTTAATTTTCCTCCAAGTAGTTACATGTGTTTTATTCGTCTGTCATAGAAGAGATGGTAATACCTTACCTAGCTCTGCAGTTTGGTGGCTAAGAATGTCGGAAAAGAAAATAATTCAAAATTTTGAACCAACACTTTGTCATTCTTGGGAACCCACATCAATGATATATCAAATATGAAGTGAGCTTAATGCAATTACATGGCTCAATTGACCTGAAAATTTCTATTTCCAATTCTTACAACATAAGAAACATGATAGTCAACCTTTCCTTTTCTCAGCAACCAAGCAGAATAAATGATCAATTAATTTTTTATTTTGCAAGCCGCAACTTTTGGGAAGATGCAGTTGCAACTTGTGAAAGATTTAAAAGACAACGATCACAACCTATTTTTGAGAAGCAAATAATTAATTTGGTTACAAACTTCTTCAATCAATTCATACTTGTTACAAATTTCTTGGATCAATTTATTTTTGAGAAGTAAATTTTGTTACAAACTGTCTTCTGCTTCTTCTTCTTCTTCTTCTTCTATTATTATTGTTATTATCATGTATAAACAAAAGTGCAATGACAAAAAACACATAACCATCCTGAAGATAGAAGTAGATTTGTGGAATTGTTCTTACCAGGTATTGGAAACCCAAAAATTGTCTTCCTATGTATCATAACATCGATAGCCCGGCAAACAGCATAGCATACATATAATAATAATCACATGAATTCATTAGCACAAGAATCTTTAGACACATATACACCAATTGTATGAAAATGTTGGATAAAATCCGTACTTACCGGTTCACCCACAAACTTCTGCAGATATCATTACACCAAAAAAGAGGATCAAAACCTGGCTTTATCAAATGCTTCTAATCCAAAGGAGGCTTTCCAAAGCCTTCAAATGAGACTTCTTTATATAGTTGTAGCTTCTTTTTTCCATTAATTCCCTTCTTTCCTCGTCTTTTCTCCCTATTTTCCATGATCCTCACAAAGTCAATTACAGGATTTAAAATTTATTGAGTTTTAGCTTCTTTTTTCCATTCCCTTCTTTCCTCGTTTTTTCTCCTCACAAAGACTAAGAGCATTCTTACAGGATAAATGATTATGCTTTCCATTCATTTCTTTCCTCGTCCTTTCTCCCTATTTTCCATGATCCTCACAAAGTCAATTACAGGATTTAAAATTTCTTGAGTTTTAGCTTCTTTTTTCCATTCCCTTCTTTCCTCGTTTTTTCTCCCTTGTACTTTTCCTCCTATTTTCCATGATCCTCACAAAGCCTAAGAGCATTCTTATAGGATAAATGACTCTGTTTTCCATTCCCTTCTTTCCTCGTCTTTTCTCCCTATTTTCCATGATCCTCACAAAGTCAATTACAAGATTTAAAATTTATTGAGTTTTAGCTTCTTTTTTCCATTCCCTTCTTTCCTTGTTTTTTCTCCCTTGTACTTTTCCTCCTATTTTCAATGATCCCCACAAAGCCTAAGAGCATTCTTATAGGATAAATGATTCTATTTTCCATTCCCTTCTTTCCTCGTCTTTTCTCCCTATTTTCTATGATCCTCACAAAGTCAATTACAGGATTTAAAATTTATTAAGTTTTAGCTTCTTTTTTCCATTCCCTTCTCTCCTCGTTTTTTCTCCCATATACTTTTCCTCCTATTTTCCATGATCCTCACAAAGCCTAAGAGAATTCTTACAGCATTCTTACAAGATAAATGATTCCATTTTCCATTCCCTTCTTTCCTCGTCTTTTCTCCCTATTTTCCATGATCCTCACAAAGTCAATTACAGGATTTAAAATTTATTGTGTTTTAGCTTCTTTTTTCCATTCTCTTCTTTCCTTGTTTTTTCTCCCTTGTACTTTTCCTCCTATTTTCAATGATCCTCACAAAGCCTAAGAGCATTCTTATAGGATAAATGATTCTGTTTTCCATTCCCTTCTTTCCTCGTCTTTTCTCCCTATTTTCCATGATCCTCACAAAGTCAATTACAGGATTTAAAATTTATTGACTTTTTTTAGCTTCTTTTTTCCATTCCCTTCTTTCCTCGTTTTTTCTCCCTTGTACTTTTCCTCCTATTTTCCATGATCCTCACAAACCCTAAGAGCATTCTTACAGGATAAATGATTCTGTTTTCCATTCCCTTCTTTCCTCGTCTTTTCTCCCTATTTTCCATGATCCTCACAAAGTCAATTACAAGATTTAAAATTTATTGAGTTTTAGCTTCATTTTTCCATTCCCTTCTTTCCTCGTTTTTTCTCCCTTGTACTTTTCCTCCTATTTTCAATGATCCTCACAAATCCTAAGAGCATTCTTACAGGATAAATGATTTTGTTTTCCATTCCCTCCTTTCCTCACCTTTTCTCCCTATTTTCCATGATCCTCACAAAGTCAATTACAGGATTTAAAATTTCTTGAGTTTTAGCTTCTTTTTTCCATTCCCTTCTTTCCTCGTTTTTTCTCCCTTGTACTTTTTCTCCTATTTTCCATGATCCTCACAAAGCCTAAGAGCATTCTTACAGGATAAATGATTATGTTTTCCATTCCCTTATTTCCTCGTCTTTTCTCCCTATTTTCCATGGTCCTCAGAAAGTCAATTACAGGATTTAAAATTTATTGAGTTTTAGCTTCTTTTTTCCATTCCCTTATTTCCTCGTTTTTTCTCCCTTGTACTTTTCCTCCTATTTTCCATGATCCTCACAAAGCCTAAGAGCATTCTTATAGGATAAATGATTATGTTTTCCATTCCCTTCTTTCCTCGTCTTTTCTCCCTATTTTCCATGATCCTCACAAAGTCAATTACAGGATTTAAAATTTATTGAGTTTTAGCTTCTTTTTTCCATTCCCTTCTTTCCTCGTTTTTTCTCCCTTGTACTTTTCCTCCTATTTTCCATGATCCTCACAAATCCTAAGAGCATTCTTACAGGATAAATGATTCTGTTTTCCATTCCCTTCTTTCCTCGTCTTTTCTCCCTAATTTCCATGATCCTCACAAAGTCAATTACAAGATTTAAAATTTATTGAGTTTTAGCTTCTTTTTTCCATTCCCTTATTTCCTCGGTTTTTCTCCCTTGTACTTTTCCTCCTATTTTCCATGATCCTCACAAAGCGTAAGAGCATTCTTTCAGGATAAATGATTCTATTTTTGTGTTGCTCAAGAGAAAAAAACTATTGTTTGATATTTTGTAGATCATAGAAATGAACATACATTTTTAACAATCCCTTACATTATTGAACCATGCCATCAAAACCTGGCTTTATCAAATGCTTTTAATCCAAAGGAGGCCTTCCAAAGCCTTCAGATGAGACTTCTTTATATAGTTGTAGCTTCTTTTTTCCATTCCCTTCTTTCCTCATCTTTTCTCCCTATTTTCCATGATCCTCACAAAGTCATAATTTTCCAAGGGCAAACCCAATCTACACACCTAGAAGTCAAGTAGAATAGAAGTTTAAATGAAATTGCAAAAAACCAAAAAAAAAAAAAACAAAAAAAACAAAAAAAAAACAAAAACAAAAACAAAACAAAACAAAAAACAATGTTAGAAACCCCCAACAAAAACAATGCTTAAAATATTTGGATTATATTTAGTCTCCAAAAGCCAATGAGAATATTTTATTGGAAATGGTTATTTTAGCCAGTGAGAATATTTTATTTTTAATGGTTATTTTAGTTTTTATTTCTGAGCAGTTAATTAGGAGTTTTTATTTAGTTCAGTGTGAAAATTAATCTATAAATAAAAGATTATGTAATATTTGAATAAGCGAGAGTTGTGAAAGACAATAAAGGTTTATTTCTTCCCAATTTTTTGTTTATTTATTTCTATCTTGAAATTGTGTCTCTCTTTTAACCTTGTTATTTCACCAAATTGGTATCAAAGCTTTCGTATACCCAACGGAACCTACATGGATATGCACCAATAAGATGGTGAAAATGTACAAATCAAACCAAGTGATAAACAAATAAGGGAGGAGACCAATTTAGAAAATGCCTTAACTACCAGTCACTCTAGAGCCATTTGTATAATTTCTCAGCATTATCTTGCTTAAAATTGTGTCTCTCTCTTTTAACCTTATTACTTCACCAAATTGGTATCAAAACTTTCATATACCCAAAGGAACCTACATGGATATGCACCAATAAGATGGTGAAAATGTACAAATCAAACCAAATGAGAAACAAATAAGGGTGGGGACCAATTCAGAAAATGCCTTAACTACCAGTCACTCTAAAGTGATTTGTATAATTTCCTAGCATTACCTTGCTTGAAATTGTGTCTCTCTCTTTTAACCTTATTACTTCACCAAATTGGTATCAAGGCTTCCGCATGCCCAATGGAACCTACATGGATATGCACCAATAAGATGGTGAAAATGTACAAATCAAACCAAGGGAGAAACAAATAAGGGTGGGGACCAATTTAGAAAATGCCTTAAGCACCCATCAATTCTCTAGACTAGTCATTTGTATAATTTCCGAGCATTGTCTTGTTGAACCCAATCTACACTCCATCCCAGCTTGCATGGTTCAAACACTCTAGCATAACCAAAATTATATTTGGTTTATCAAGAAGAATACCAAGAAAAATAAAACCTAACCAAAACCATATTCTTCATTATTTATGTAAAGGGGTAAAAAAGAAAAAACAAAAACAAATATGAAAAAATTGTAAGAAAAATTTATTGAGTTTTAGCTTTTTTTTTTCCTTGATTCCTCATCGTTTTTCTCTTTTCTCTTTCCCCCCTATTTTCCATGATCCTCACAAAGCCTAAGAGCATTTCTACAGGAGGTTAGGTTGGAGAATTTTGAGTGTCTTTTTTTAGAAGTTTTTGTTATAGACTTATTAATAAGTGGGTCTTCGCACGTTTTTCCCTTGCCTGAATATTCTACACGCTCAAAAGTCAAATAGAATATATAGACAACAAGTAACACTCGATATATGGACCCATAAAAAAACCCAGTCCACACAAAGCTAGGATTTATTTAAGGTCTCCATCTAGATTTTGGGAAACTAGAAAGATTAGATGAAGATCTATTAATGATAAATGCTGAAGCACTTTTCATATAAATCGGAGGTCTAGTTGATCTTAATTTCATCCAACAACTCGTTAAAACATATAAAGCTTGTGAGATTTAATCTAGACAAGTATAAAGGACGTTTGGTCATTTGTGATCCACACCATCCTCATCTTGTTCATCTACCTTTGGCGTTCTACCATTGTCTGTGGTATGCAAAAAAATTTCGAGAACCAAACATAGCTTAAAGAACCCAAATTCTCTATTTGGTTTATCATAAAAATATCAAGCAAAATAAAATATTACCAAATTTATTTAAAAATGTAATTTAATATATTTTTTTCCTCAACATTCTTCCCTTTCACTTTTCCTTCTACTATATTTTTCATGATCCTTATGGGGCCTAAGAGTATTTTCAGAGAATTAATTTTGAGTGTCATTTTTGAAATACTTCTCTTTTTAAAGCACTCATGTGTCATGTTTCCCCGTTTTTCTTATCAAAGATTTATGATATTTGTATACCGTTAAGTTGAATGAGAGGGAATACTTTCTGATATTCTGTAGATTATAAAGATAAGCATGCATTTTAAAGTATCTTTTACATTGATCAATCACGTCATGGTGTTCCTTTAATGACTTTTAAGAGGTTTTCTTCTTCTTACAAGGATAAACACTCATGGATTTGTTTTAAGAATTCATTCTAATAGAAAGAAAAAAAGGAAGCCAATTTGCATTTGGGTCCGTTATAAGTGGAGAGATTTTTTAAAGTAGAGCAAGCTTAATCTTGGATTCCTTGCCATCTTCCTAAATCGTCGACTTGATCTTGTCTCATTAACTGTATATAAATGTTGGCGAAAATCCATGCCTGAAGGAGCACCCACAAACTTCTGCAAATATTATAATATCTAAAAAAAGAAGAGGATCAAAACATTACCAAATACTTTGAATCCAAAGGAAGGCTTTCAAAGCCTTTGAACAAGAGGAGTTATTTATGATAATCTGTGGAAAAGGAAGGCATCCTCTTGATTATGGAAGAGTTAAATGGAAGTATCCGGTCAAGCTTGTTTACGTGAGTCAATGAGACAATGAGAAAAGTAGAAAAGTAGAAGAAGAAGAACAACTACAACAACAATGTTTGTCAAAGCTCCCTGCATGCAAGTCAAAGCTCCTACCCCATAAATCTTTATCTAAATGCTTGGAGAAAATTTCTTAGAAATTAATGCAATATAAATATTAGTCTTGCATGTTGTTCCCTAGGCTGAATGATTTCTAAATTATATCATTTTCCAAGAGCAAACCCAATCTGCATGCCCAAAAGTAAAGTAAAATAAGAGTTTAAATGAAATTGCAAAAAATCATTAAAAAAAAAAAAAAAAAAAAAGCAACCGCAAAAAAGCTCATTGATGAGCCAGTCCCTCAATTTGAGTACTTGAAAATTGTTTAAAAATCAACGCTAAAAGAGCTCTTGGAAATTTTTACTCAATATATATATGAAACCAAAAATAATTTTAAATTTCAATAGTTCAAACATCCGAATCCTCTCATGGGGTTGAGGGAACAAGTCAGCCATTCAAGAATGGCTGCTATAGATTTATTAATAAGTGGGTCCTAGCACGTTTTTCCTTTGGGTGAATGATAGCTAGATTGCACGTTGTTCCCTTGGCTGAATAGTCTACACGCTCAAAAGTCAAATAGAATATATAGACAAGTAGTAAGACTTGGTACATAAAGAAACCTAGTCCACACGAAGCGAAAATTTATTTAAGGTCTTTATCTAGATTTTGGGAAACCAGAAATATTAGGCTGAGGCACTTTCCATATAACTAGGAGTTCTAGCTGATCTTAATTTCATCCAACAACTCGTTAAAACATATAAAGTTTGGGAGGTTTAATCTAGACAAGTATAAAGGACATCTGGTCATTTCTTATCGACACCATCCTCATTTTGTTCATATACCTTTTGCGTTCTACCATTGTCAATGGTGTGCAAAATTTTTCAAGAACCAAACATACCTTAAAGAACCCAAATTCCCTATTTGGTTTATCATGATAATATGAAGAAAAATAGAATATTACCAAAATTATTTAAAGATTCAAATTAATATATTTTTTCCTCAACATTCTTCTCTTTCACTTTTCCTTCTACTTTTCATTATCCTTCAGGCCTAAGAGCACTTTCAGAGAATTAATTTTGAGTATCATTTTTGAAAAATTTCTCCTTCGAAGGCATTCATGTGTCATGTTTCCTCCTTTTTCTTATAAAAAATTTGTGACATTCGTATACTGTTGAATGAGAGGGAATACTGTATGATTATTGTTTTATATTTTCTGATCTTCAGAAGATGATAAAGATAAACATATTTTTTAAAGTATCTTTTACATTGATCAATCATGTCATGGTGTTCCTTTAATTTTCTTCCTTTACTTACATAAGCGGGTCTTGAAAGGTGTTCCCTTGGCTGAATGATATCTAGATTAAATCATTTTCCAATAGAATTTTAAATGAAATTGTAGAAAGCCCCCCCCCCCCCCCCCCCCCCCCCCCAAAAAAAAAGGCTGATTTTTATCCCTTGAGAGAGCGTAGACTTAGAGAGGGAGTTAGGTAAAAAAAATTGGGAGGAAAATGACTTGGCACTGGGGGGAAACGACATTTTTAATGAAACAAAGATTTTTTTTAAAGAATGATTAAATTAAAGAGGTAATTTTTCTAATTTCAAAAGTATTTAGGTCTTTTAACCAAATATCTCATTGATGAACTAGTCCCTCTATTTAAATATTTGTAGAAAATTGCTTAGAAATTATTGCAAAAAGATCGAGCAGTTGAAAATTTTTACTCAAAATATATATGAAACCAAAAATTATTTTAAATTGGAATAGTTCACCTCCAAATCTTCTCACGCAGTTAACCCATTCAACAATGGCTTAACTGCCTATAGACTTATTAATAAGTGGGCCTTAGCACGTTTTTCCCTTGGTTGAATCTAGATTGCATGTTGTTCCCTTGGCTGAATAATCTACACGCTCAAAAAAGTCAAATAAAATATATAGACAATAAGTAACACTTGGTGTATGGACCCAAAAAGAAATGTAGTCCACACGATGCTAGGATTTATTTAAGGTCTCCTTCCAGATTTTGGGAAACCAGAAATATTAGATGAAGATCAATTAATGATAAATGATGAAGCACTTTGCATATAAATAGGAGGTCTAGATGATCTTAATTTCATCCAACAACTCGTTGTTAATACATACAAAGCTCGTAAGATTTAATCTAGACAAGTATAAAGGATGCCTGATCATTTTTGATCCACACCATTCTCATCTTGTTCATATATCTTTGTGCATTCTACCATTGTCAAAATTTTCGAGAACCAAACATAGCCAAAGGAATCCAAATTCTCTATTTAGTTTATCATAAAAATATTAAGCAAAATAAAATATTACCAAAATTATTTAAAAATACAATTTATATATATTTTTTCCTACTTAACATTCTTCCCTTTCACTTTTCCTTTTACTATACTTTTCATAACCCTTATGGGGCATAAGAGTATTTTTAGAGAATTAATTTTGAGTGTCATTTTTTAAATACTTCTCTTTTTAAAGCATTCATGTGTCATGTTTCCTCCTTTTTCTTACCAAAGATTTATGATATTTGTATACTGTTGACGTTCAATGATAAATTTAATGTGGAATTGAGAGGGTGTCGTCAAATTGAGTTGAATGAGAGGGAATACTTTATGATATTCTGTAGATTATAAAGATAAGCATGCATTTTAAAGTATCTTTTACATTGATCAATCACGTCATGGTGTTCCTTTAATGACTTTTAAGAGGTTTTCTTCTTCTTACAAGGATAAACACTCATGGATTTGTTTTAAGAATTCATTCTTATAGAAAGAAAAAAAGGGAGCCAAATTGCTTTTGGGTGTGTTATAAGTGGAGAGATTTTGTAAAGTAGAGCAAGCTTAATCTTGGATTCCTTGCCATGTTCCTAAATCGTCGACTTGATCTTGTCTCATTAACCAAAGATCATTTTCAGCATTTTTGGACCATTACTTTCTTCCATGGACATGTTATCGTTTTGTCAAGCTAGTCTTGCCGGCTTTATTCCACATGACAGAGAGAATTAAAAGGACACCATTTCAATGGCTCTCCCATATCAACTGGTCTCTCACCGTTATTTCCATCCAACTGACCAGCTTTAGGTAGATTCCCCTCGTGGCTTTTAAATCTTGTAAGTTGCATGCATTGCATTGCATGCTTATAAATAACTCCCCTCATTCGAAGGCTTTGCAAGGCTTCCTTTGGATTCAAACTATTTGGTACGAGTAAGGTTTTGATCCTCTTCTTTTTTCTTATTATGATATTTGCAGAAGCTTCTGGGTGCTCCTTTAAGTATGGATTTTCGCCAACATTTTGATACAGTTGGTGTATACTATGAACTGTTATCATTATGATGTTGTGATGTTTGCAGATTTTTGTGAGTGAGAACGTCTAAATATGAACTTTTTGTTAATATTTTGATACTATGTATTGATGCGTATGTGTATAAAGATTCTGTTGGTATAAGATTAAATACTTATACAGAATATATATTTTTGGGCTGCCAGAACTAATTTTATTGATGAAGAGTGCTGAATTTATACATGAGCTTGTAACTGAAATGACATTAGAATAGCAGAAAATCAAGCTACTAGATGATGAACAACTACTTCCTATAAAATAGAAACCAAATCTTGACCAAATAAAAATAAGAAAATATCTAGATGTTGCAGATTTTGTGCAAGACTCCAACTGCAATATTCAAAATTCAAATTCCAACAAATACTAAGTCAAAATTCAACACTCCTCCTTGACTTCGTAGATGCAAACTCCAAGTCTTGCATGTAGACACTCAAACCAAACTTCGAAAGGGGTCTGCTTCTTTAACACTTTTGTTGGCAATATGTTCAGAAAATATACTGCTCTACTTGCAGTTTTAGCCCAAAATTTTTTAGGTAGATATTTTTCATGCAGAAGGCATCTTGTCATCTTCAAAATTGTTCTATTTTTCCTCTCCACGACTCCATTTTGTTGTGGATTATATGGTGCAGTGGGCTGGTGAACATTGTTTGCATTCCATTTCAAGGATGACATCTTTTGAGATCCACCAACATCAGTATGCACCAGTTGCAGTTTTTGGGTTGCTCTCCAGGATATTTTCTTTGGAAAGGGAAGTTTAGTTTGCTTCCCATATTGACAAGTAGCACATATAGGAAAATCTTTTTCTAAGTTAGGAAGTCCTTCAGCTATTTGATTTTTCTTCATGTAGAGCACATCATCATGATGAAAGTGCTCGACCCTTGTGTCCCAAAACATTGTTGTGCTATCTTGTTGTAAAATGTAAAATAGCAGTATGCTCATCTTCCAGTAAATTCAAGGCAAAACTCTTGCCCTTCATTTTTATGTTGAACACCTCTTTGCCTTCAGCATCCTTGATAATGCAATTCCTATCTTCAAAATAAACTTTAAATTCTTTCTCAACAAGCTGTCCAACACTGAGTAAGTTTTGGTCAATGTCAGGCACAAACAAAACATCATAAATGAGTTTCAAACCTGTTTGGCTTTCGATAGCAACCGTTCCTTTGCCCTTCACTGGAATATACTCACCATTTCCAATTCTGACTTTGGAAATAGTTGTTCTATCAAGTTCTCTAAAGAGATCTTGATTATTTGTCATGTGGTTTGTACAACCACTATCCACAAGCCAGCTTTTAGAGGTGCTTTTATTAGCAAAACACGTTGCTGCAAACAATTGCTCCTCCTGGCAATAGTCAACTGCTGCACTAGTTTCTTCCTGTTGTTGATTTTTGCAAATCCTCTCCATATTTCCTTGTTTACCACACTTGTTGCATTTCACATCTGGTCTCCACCAACATTTTTGTGGAGAATGATTTGTCTTCTTGCAATGAGGACAAGGTGGAAAAACTCCATTTTTCTGGTTGTTGCCACACGACTTCTTGTTGTTCACCTTTCCATTTTTATGGCCTGCATTTTTCTGCATTCTTGCTTGAAATGCTCCTTCTGCAGTATCTCCTTGTCTCATGAGTCTTCTTTGTTCCACAGCCTCCAAGGAATGTAATAATTCTGTCAAGCTAATAGTTGACAGATCTTTTGAATTTTCCAAAGAGGAAATTATAGCTTCATATTTCTCAGGCAGTGTAACCAATATCTTTTGAACAATCTTCTCATTGGAAAATTCTTTTCCAAGCAGCCTAACTTTGTCTGCTATTGAAAGAAGTTGTGCAGCATAGTCTTTAACAGCATCAGACTCCCTCATTTTCTTCATTTCAAATTCTCGAATCAAGTTCATCACCTGCATGTTCTTGATTATTTCATCTCCTTTGTATTCCTCCTTGAGATACTCTCAAATTTCTGCAGCTGAATCAATTTTCATGATTTTGATGAAAATTGATGGTGAAACTGCAGCAAACAAGCAAGCTTTCGCTTTAGCCTTTCTTGTCCTTCTTTCTTTATGCAACTTCATTTGAGCCACAGTTGGATTGGCTCCCAGGGGAGGAACTTCATAATTTTCTTCCACTGCTTCCCAAACATCAAGTGCTTGTAGATGAACTGTCATTCTAACAACCCAAGTTTCATAATTGTCTCCATCAAGAATTGATGGTGCAACTGTGAGACTTGACTCTTCCATTGCTAAATGATTTTAGAAGGTGTTTGGGTTCACTCACCTCACTGGCCCCTCAAGATAACTATGGCTCTGATACCACTTTGTTGGTATAAGATTAAATACTTATACAGAATATATATTTTTGGGCTGCCAGAACTAATTTTATTGATGAAGAGTGCTGAATTTATACATGAGCTTGTAACTGAAATGACATTAGAATAGCAGAAAATCAAGCTACTAGATGATGAACAACTACTTCCTATAAAATAGAAACCAAATCTTGACCAAATAAAAATAAGAAAATATCTAGATGTTGCAGATTTTGTGCAAGACTCCAGCTGCAATATTCAAAATTCAAATTCCAACAAATACTAAGTCAAAATTCAACAGATTCATTGATAATGTTATGATACATAGAAAGATAATTTTTGGATTTCCAATATTGACGTGGGTTCCCAAGAATGACTAAGTGTTGATTCAAAAGTTTTGATGTTATTCCCATGGAGGTTCCATCGTGCCTTTAAGTTTGTTTCTGATGATTAACCTTCATTTTCGGGATTTTTTTCTCTATCATTTCATCTTGGTATGCCACTCATTTTCTGGATTTTTTCCCCCTCCTATGTGCCCGGCAGCATATATCTCGAAACTTGAAAGGGAAGCACACACAGACAAATGGCTATTGAAAGGGGAAATTTCGACCTCACAGGACCGAAACAACTCACTGAAGTTGACTGGTACAACCATTTTCCTACATGCATGCTCATTTCACATAATGCATAAGTTTTTCCATTTTTCAATATATACATAAGAATAAGCAATGGGATCGAACCATGAGACCCTTTACCTAAACGCTTAAAGAAAATTGGATGACTGAATCGGTGAGGCTCGGTTTTTGTCCTTGGTTACACACAGAGACCAATCTAAAGTATGGTAATATTACTAGTTTTTAAATGTGACCTAAAACTCCTATAAGAAAATGGTGAATTCTGCCTCAGCATGCATCTTGAAGGTGTTGTAGATTGCCTGAGGATCAACATTGACAAGATTTTCTATTTAAGTTAATTGCTGTATTTGTGAAAGGGTAGATTAGATATGAGGATTCATTTACCATTCCTCAATATTGCAGGACAAATAATCATCACCGTCGGGCAGTTGTTGCGAGCCTGGTTGAGGGAGCATACAATTTAGAATATGATCGCCAGGAATCCCGAGATCCCCAAGTTCAGTCTTCCCGTTGGTGGAACTTCTTTCATTTTCAGTTAAAACGTGCGCTCGTAGATGATAAAGATTCATCCATCTACGGTGCTGTTTATGAAATCAAGCACACATACCTTAACCATTTGCCAAAATGTGCCCCAAAGTATGTTATCGCCTTTCGTGGCACAATCCTCAAACTGAGCACCGCAAAACGAGATCTCAAGTTGAATATCAAGGTCTTGACTGATGTACTTCACATGGACAGACACCGCTTTAAACCAGCACTGGAAGCTGTCCAACAAGTTGTTCAAGAAGCCGGGTCTGCAAATATTTGGTTAGCAGGACATTCCCTTGGGTCATCCATTGCGATGATGGTTGGAAAATCCATGGCCCAGGAGGGTAAATGTATGGAAGCTTTCCTTTTCAATCCACCTCTCTTGGGGAATGTCCTCTTGAAGATTATCGGCAATCAATATTTGCAGGATGCAATGCGCTTGACGGAGACTTTGTGTAATTTTGGGACATTATTTGTTGGAGGTGGTCATGTGAGGCAGGGACTGTTGAATTTTGACTTAGTATTTGCTGGAATTTGAATTTTGAATATTGCAGTTGGAGTCTTGCACAAAATCTGCAACATCTAGATATTTTCTTATTTTTATTTGGTCAAGATTTGGTTTCTATTTTATAGGAAGTAGTTGTTCATCATCTAGTAGCTTGATTTTCTGCTATTCTAATGTCATTTAAGTTACAAGTTCATGTATAAATTCAGCATTCTGCATCAATAAAATCAGAGTTCCAGCAGCCCAAAAATATATATTCTGTATAAGTGTTTAATTTTATACCAACAAAGTGGTATCAAAGCCATAGTTATCTTGAGGGGCCAGTGAGGTGAGTGAACCTAAACACCTTCTAAAATCATATAGCAATGGAAGAGTCAAGTCTCACAGTTGCACCATCAATTCTTGATGGAGACAATTATGAAACTTGGGCTGTTAGAATGACAGTTCATCTACAAGCACTTGATGTTTGGGAAGCAGTGGAAGAAAATTATGAAGTTCCTCCCCTAGGAGCCAATCCAACTGTGGCTCAAATGAAGTTGCATAAAGAAAGAAGGACAAGAAAGGCTAAAGCGAAAGCTTGCTTGTTTGCTGCAGTTTCACCATCAATTTTCATCAAAATCATGAAAATTGATTCAGCTGCAGAAATTTAGGAGTATCTCAAGGAGGAATACAAAGGAGATGAAAGAATCAAGAACATGCAGGTGATGAACTTGATTCGAGAATTTGAAATGAAGAAAATGAGGGAGTCTGATGCTGTTAAAGACTATGCTGCACAACTTCTTTCAATAGCAGACAAAGTTAGGCTGCTTGGAAAAGAATTTTCCAATGAGAAGATTGTTCAAAAGATATTGGTTACACTTCCTGAGAAATATGAAGCTACAATTTCCTCTTTGGAGAATTCAAAAGATCTGTCAACTATTAGCTTGACAGAATTATTACATTCCTTGGAGGCTGTGGAACAAAGAAGACTCATGAGACAAGGAGATACTGCAGAAGGAGCATTTCAAGCAAGAATGCAGAAAAATGCAGGCCATAAAAATGGAAAGGTGAACAACAACAAGTCATGCAGCAACAACCAGAAAAATGGAGTTTTTCCACCTTGTCCTCATTGCAAGAAGACAAATCATTCTCCACAAAAATGTTGGTGGAGACCAGATGTGAAATGCAACAAGTGTGGTAAACAAGGACATGTGGAGAGGATTTGCAAAAATCAACAGCAGGAAGAAACTAATGCAGTAGTTGACTATTGTCAGGAGGAGCAATTGTTTGCAGCAACGTGTTTTGCTAATAAAAGCACCTCTGAAAGCTGGCTTGTGGATAGTGGTTGTACAAATCACATGACAAATAATCAAGATCTCTTTAGAGAACTTGATAGAACAACTATTTCCAAAGTCAGAATTGGAAATGGTGAGTATATTCCAGTGAAGGGCAAAGGAACGGTTGCTATCGAAAGCCAAACAGGTTTGAAACTCATTTATGATGTTTTGTTTGTGCCTGACATTGACCAAAACTTACTCAGTGTTGGACAGCTCGTTGAGAAAGAATTTAAAGTTTATTTTGAAGATAGGAATTGCATTATCAAGGATGCTGAAGGCAAAGAGGTGTTCAACATAAAAATGAAGGGCAAGAGTTTTGCCTTGAATTTACTGGAAGATGAGCATACTGCTATTTTACAACAAGATAGCACAACAATGTTTTGGGACAGAAGGGTCGAGCACTTTCATCATGATGATGTGCTCTACATGAAGAAAAATCAAATAGTTAAAGGACTTCTTGACTTAGAAAAAGATCTTCCTATATGTGCTACTTGTCAATATGGGAAGCAAACTAAACTTCCCTTTCCAAAGAAAATATCCTGGAGAGCAACTCAAAAACTGCAACTGGTGCATACTGATGTTGGTGGATCTCAAAAAATGCCATCCTTGAAATGGAATGCAAACAATGTTTGGTGGATCTCAAAAAATGCCATCCTTGAAATGGAATGCAAACAATTTTGGGCTAAAACTGCAAGTAGAGCAGTATATTTTCTGAACATATTACCAACAAAAGTGTTAAAGAAGCAGACCCCTTTCGAAGTTTGGTTTGAGTGTCTACGTGCAAGACTTGGAGTTTGCATCTACGAAGTCAAGGAGGAGTGTTGAATTTTGACTTAGTATTTGCTGGAATTTGAATTTTGAATATTGCAGTTGGAGTCTTGCACAAAATCTGCAACATCTAGATATTTTCTTATTTTTATTTGGTCAAGATTTGGTTTCTATTTTATAGGAAGTAGTTGTTCATCATCTAGTAGCTTGATTTTCTGCTATTCTAATGTCATTTAAGTTACAAGTTCATGTATAAATTCAGCATTCTGCATCAATAAAATCAGAGTTCCAACAGCCCAAAAATATATATTCTGTATAAGTATTTAATTTTATACCAACAGGGACAATATGACCAATTTAATGCATTGTCTTCTTGGATCCCCAACCTGTTTGTGAACCGACACGATCCTATTTGCTCAGAGTATATAGGGCATTTTAGAAATAGGAACAATGTGGAGAAGCAGTTTGGAGCTGGGATGATAGGGAGGGTTGCTGTACTGCAGCCAACATTAGGTGTATTAAAAGCTGCAGTTGGGATGGATCCACAACTATCCACACAGCTACTTCCTAAAGCATATCTAACCATTAGCGAGAGCTCATCCTCATGCAGTATTTTGGAGGCTCATGGACTAAGACAATGGTGGTATCACATGTCTCTAGGGCCAGCCTTTGCAGATTTATTAAGAAAGAAATCGATAAGTGATCCTGTCCTCATGGGTGGACCATGAGCACACTCCATGAGTATTGATGGAATAATCGGGTACTTGAACCGATATAATAAATAAAGAATAGATACCAAGTGAAAGGGTGAAACCTTTTGCCGAGACTATTCAAGTTGTAATCTTAAATTTTAATGTCTCCTGCAATTTAGTTCTGCTCATGGTATGTGAACTAATAATTAGTGCAATTTCAAACTTTCTATGTTTCTTGCCATTATGTTGCATTGGATTTAGGCATATACCTTCTTGCAAAACTGTCTTAAATTCCTAACTAGTGTGTGCTTATATATTTTTTATAAAGAATAATATTATAGATAATATTTTCCATATTGATGCATGTGTCATTGAAATATTACATCTCCTTACAAAATCAAAAATTTATTATGAGTATCTCTATAAATATTCTAAGTCATGAGGGGGAAAAGACATAGGAAGGAAATGGGTTTGTGAAGATTATCCATGGTAGCTATATAAATATGTGAAGAAGAATGAGGGACACTTGATAGAATGACGAGGTTCATAGTTCGGGGTGTAAACATAAGGAGAGGGAAAAGGTGAAATGTTTTAAAACTTAATAGTTATATTTGATTTCTATCATCTGTGATATTCTCTATAGTACTAGAGTGGAATGATATTTTTCATATATGCATTCTAACAAATAATAGTAACAATTCATCAATACAAAAATCTTTAAGTACATATACACCAATTGTACCAAATTGTTGGCAAAAATCCATACTGAAAAGTTCACCCATACACTTCTGCAAATATCATGATACCAAAAAAAGAAAAGGATCAAAACCTTACTGTATCAAATCCTTTTATTCCAAAGGAAACCTTGCAAAGCCTTCAAATGAGAGGAGTTCTTTATAAGCATGTATTGCAACTTGTAAAAGATGTTTGCTTTTGTCACATTCAAGATCCAAAGGTTATCATTTGGGGTTTTCAGTGTTTCTTTTTTGACCCCTACTTGAGCTATGATGACTTTCATGGTCTCATTTATAAGCAATTTATTACGGAATTTTGTATGATAATGACTTTCATTATTGATAGCATGATAAAAAGGGAGTTTCATTGGAATAAAGTAAGGTTTGGGGAGATAGAATGCAAAAAAGCTAAATCACCTGTCTTAAGCCATTCGATTTTTTCAAAAGTTTTTGAGGCAACATGCGATGCATCAAGTGTTGGCATAGCTGGTATCTTAAGTCAAGAAAGTTGTCCAATAGCATACTTTAGTGAGAAACTCAATGAGGTAAGCAAAGATATTCCACTTATGATGAAGAGTTCTATACTGTTGTGTGAGCACTTGGTCATTAGAGGTATTATCTATTATCTCAAGAGATTATGTTATACTTTGACCATCAACCATTAAGGTATCTCAGTTCTCAAATAAAGTTAGCACCTAAACAGGCAAGGTGGATGTAGTTTCTTCAACAAAACACATTTGTTCTCCACCATCATGCAAGAACTGAGAATAAAGTTGTTGAAGGCGTTAGTCAAGTAGTAGCCTATTTATAGATTGAGTGGTCATGTGGTTTAGATTTGAGAAGATGAAGGACGAGTAATCTTACTTATTCTGATTTTGGTGTCATCTATCAAGAAATTCAAGATGGTCATTCTTGAGGTCACATTGATTTTATCATCTGTGTTGACTACTTTTTTAGAGGGTACAAAGCATGCATTCCTTGTTCTTCTATTCAAGATTTCTTGATTTAGGAGTTGTATAGCAGAGGTCTAGCTGGTCACTTGGTGGAGGATAAGTTTTATCAGTCTTCCTTGGAAAGAGATATTGCTAAAATTGTGTTGCAATGTTGAACTTGTCGGCTGGCTAAGGTAAAGAAGAGAAACACTGGGTTGTACACACCTTTGCCTATACCACACACCCTTCGGAGAGACCTTAGTGTGGATTTTAACCTTGGATTGTTGAAAACAGCTCTAGGACATGATTCCATTTTTGTTGTGGCTGATAAGTTTTTTAAGATGACACATTTTATCCCTCATTGCAAAACAACTGATGCCTCACATGTAGCCAAATTATGCTATAAGTAAATAGTTGGGCTTCATGGGTTACCCACTTGTGAGACACAGGTTCCATAGAAACTTGGTTATGATGTGACAACTATGTGGAAATCCTTCATTAACTTGTTTCATTTCTGGTGTTACTATGATCCTAAAAAATTCTAGGGCTTTGATTTGTGCATTTCTGTAGTTCTAAAAGGGTTTGTCATAATGATCAAGTTCATAACATAGGGTATTGAAATCAGTTGACTCACAGAAAGAACTTCTCACGGAGAAGGCTACCTGGAGTATAGAGAGGAACCTTGTCAAAAGCTAGAGAAAAGGACTACCTAAAGCTAGAGTGGGAGCTGCCACGGAAATGACTGCTTAGGCTAGGGTCAGCAAAGGAGAGGTAGCATGGGCTTTGGCTTCTGAAGCATGGTGATCTCTGTTTTAATCCAACAGTCCCTTGGCTTGTACCTTATCAGCCACACTCATAGTTTGCCACGTTGACGTGGGCAGTCTTGTGAATTATGCCTCATTCTATTTGGAAATTTCATGGATGGTTGCCAAAGGAATATGGATGGAATATTTTTATAGGGCATGGAGTCAGCCAGGGAGAGAGAGAGAGAGAGAGAGAGAGAGAGAGTACAACAAATGAGGGTTAAATTGATGAGGATATTCATTATTGAAAGAGAGTTGGATGGTTAAGGTGGAGTGAGTTCCCAAAACTTGTGCTTTGTCTAATTGCCAATAAATTGTGGTAAAATGAAAGAGACCTTTCTGAATCTTACAACAGCCAATCCAACCCCATCCCATAATGAGATTCCTAAGTTCTCATTTCTTTTCCTTTGTTTTATCTGTTCATGGGAGCTTAAAGTAAAACTTTAGACAGGTGAAATGGGACGAAGTGTGTTTTATGGAACAGGATACTTAGTAATCAAGAAATCACATGCTCACAACTGAAGTGGAGCAGAGAGAGGAAAAGAAAATTTTTTATTTCCTTCTACCTTCTTTGTGAACAATGGAATAAAAATGGTGTTTTTTGTTTTCTATCAATGCTCGACATTTGAAAGTGGTTATATTTGTGCAGCTGGAAGAACTCCGTGCTGATATTGTGGACTTGAAAGAAATGTATAGAGAGCAGATAAACTTGCTTGTGAATCAGGTCTTATACTCTGCTCTAGCACCATTATTCCTTCATATTGATGTTGTTCTTTTATGTCATATATTCATCTCAGTCAATGTTGTGTAACAGATTCAGAAAGCAAGTTCATCAACAGGCACCATCTGATAAGTCTACTCCTCACTCTGGCCTATTCCAGCAAGTCATGATATTTTGATGGTATACTTTTCTAGTATATCCTGTAAATTGCTATCTCAAGAGTGTTTTCTACCATATACATCATTCAGAGATTGCGTTTTTGTCTCTTCAAAGAGATCGGCAGCGGCCTTATCAGAAACACATTTGTCAAACTTTATGTTGTACTATAATATTGTATAGCATGAATCTCTTTAAGGTTTTGGCATTCTTAAGCTTGAAAGACTGAGTTTTCCCATTGGTTTAATAATTAAACAAGAAGATCTCATTCAGGACGAGTTATGACTGCATGGTATGTGACTTTCTTTCCATGCTGACATTTGATCTAGACTTTCAGTCTATGATCCTTTCTCTAGAAACCCAATATTTGAGAACATCAAAACCTTTTGTTTTCTTGGATCATATACATGCAATCCAAAAATTATTATTACACACGATAACTTATGTTCCAAGCTCCGAATAAGTATAGTATGTTAGCCCGAAAGTTTTCCTAATTTAGTTTTGATGAGAACAAAACATAGTTAAGTGCACTAATCATTTTAAATCAAGCTAAGTTTCAAGTATATAACTTAAAAATAAAAAATGGACATGCTTGCTCAAGGAAATTCAAGAAATGTGAAGCTTTGGATGCATGAAGATCCTTCAAGACTAGGATAACCTTTGTAAAACAAATATCTTGGGTGCACCTAGGTTCTAAACATGTTTTTTTTTTTTTTATGCATTTCTTTATACTTAGTTTTCATAAAGTTGAGCCTAAATATTCTTATCTCTCTTGAAACTAGGTTAAAATTAAAAAGCCTTAGACAAAACCCTTTATAATTGAGCTACATAGTTTCCTAAAGACGATATCTAAGTGTTAGAAAGCCTTTGGAAAGAAAAAAGATTGATTTTGAGCCTAAAAGTTCCAACCGGTCAAGGGAAGACCTAAACTGGCTTGATCGTTAGGAATGGGTCACCCTTTCCTAGTTGAGGTTCGGTCCAAGGTGTAAGAGTTTTTCTGTCTCTTCCATAGAGTTTGCATTCCAAATCTAGGCTATCACATTCTCGATCAAGGTTTAGTCGAACTTTAAAAAGGACAAATGGTCACCTATTGTGTATTATTACCTAACAACTAATGAACAAGTGAAATTGGAGCTTGATGCGGTCAGTCAAGGCTAGTCTTTTTTTTTTTTTTTTTAGGTATCCAAGGTTAGAACCCTATAAATAAGGAACTTTTATGCTTTTATTGATAAGAAAACATTTGCATTGAATTCCTTATCTACCATTTTCTCTTTTCCAAAGCTCTCAAATCTTTGTGTATTGATTACTTACTTGCAAATCTCCTCTAGTGTACCTTTTTGTGTTCAACCTTACTCATCTTGTATACAAGCATTAACTGTGCTAGGTTGAGTGAGATTAAACATCTATTTATTAGAGAAAGTTCAAGTGTTTAGAAGCTTTAAGTTGGTTTTGAACTTGAAGAAATTTTT